>NW_006772141.1:2316455-2407982 GCF_000442215.2 Lipotes vexillifer
ATGGTTGTTAGTATTTGCCTTATGTATTGAGGTGCTCCTATGTTGGGGGCATAAGTATTTACAATTGTTATATCTTCTTCTTGGATCGATCCCTTAATCATTATGTAGTGTCCTTCTTTGTCTCTTCTGATAGTCCTTATTTTAAAGTCTATTTTGTCTGATATGAGAATTGCTACTCCAGCTTTCTTTTGGTTTCCATTTGCATGGAATATCTTTTTCCATCCCCTTACTTTCAGTCTGTATGTGTCTCTAGGTCTGAAGTGGGTCTCTTGTAGACAGCATATATATGGGTCTTGTTTTTGTATCCATTCAGCCAATCTGTGTCTTTTGGTGGGAGCATTTAGTCCATTTACATTTAAGGTAATTATCGATATGTATGTTCCTATTCCCATTTTCTAAATTGTTTTGGGTTCGTTATTATAGGACTTTTCCTTCTCTTGTGTTTTTGTCTAGAGCAGTTCCTTTAGCATTTGTTGTAAAGCTGGTTTGGTGGTGCTGAACTCTCTCAGCTTTTGCTTGTCTGTAAAGGTTTTAATTTCTCCATCAAATCTGAATGAGATCCTTGCTGGGTAGAGTAATCTTGGTTGCAGGTTTTTCTCCTTCATCACTTTCAGTATGTCCTGCCACTCCCTTCTGGCTTGTAGAGTTTCTGCTGAGAGATCAGCTGTTAACCTTATGGGGATTCCCTTGTGTGTTATTTGTTGTTTTTCCCTTGCTGCTTTTAATATGCTTTCTTTGTATTTAGTTTTTGACAGTTTGATTAATATGTGTCTTGGCGTATTTCTCCTTGAATTTATCCTGTATGGGACTCTCTGTGCTTCCTGGACTTGATTAACGATTTCCTTTCCCATATTAGGGAAGTTTTCAACTATAATCTCTTCAAATATTTTCTCAGTCCCTTTCTTTTTCTCTTCTTCTTCTGGAACCCCTATAATTCGAATGTTGGTGCGTTTAATGTTGTCCCAGAGGTCTCTGAGACTGTCCTCAGTTCTTTTCATTCTTTTTTCTTTATTCTGCTCTGCAGTAGTTATTTCCACTATTTTATCTTCCAGGTCACTTATCCGTTCTTCTGCCTCATTTATTCTGCTATTGATCCCATCTAGAGTATTTTTCATTTCATTTATTGTGTTGTTCATCATTGTCTGTTTCATCTTTATTTCTTCTAGGTCCTTGTTAACTGCTTCTTGCATTTTGTCCATTCTATTTCCAAGATTTTGGATCATCTTTACTATCATTATTCTGAACTCTTTTTCAGGTAGACTGCCTATTTCCTCTTCATTTGTTAGGTCTGGTGGGTTTTTATCCTGCTCCTTCATCTGCTGTGTGTTTTTCTGTCTTCTCATTTTGCTTATCTTACTGTGATTGGGTTCACCTTTTTGCAGGCTGCAAGTTCGTAGCTCCCGTTGTTTTTGATGTCTGTCTCCAGTGGCTAAGGTTGGTTCAGTGCGTTGTGTAGGCTTCCTGGTGGAGGGGACTAGTGCCTGTGTTGTGGTGTATGAGGCTAGATCTTGTCTCTCTAGTGGGCAGGTCCACGTCTGGTGGTGTGTTTTGGGGTGTCTGTGGACTTATTATGATTTTAGGCAGCCTCTCTGCTAGTGGGTGGGGTTGTGTTCCTGTTTTGCTATATGGTTGGCATAGGTTGTCCAGCACTGTAGCTTGCTGGTCGTTGAGCGAAGCTGGGTGCTGGTGTTGAGATGGAGATCTCTGGGAGATTTTCGCCGTTTGATATTATGTGGGGCTGGGAGGTCTCTTCTTGACGAGTGTTCTGAAGTTGGCTCTCCCACCTCAGAGGCAGAGTCCTGACTCCTGGCTGGAGCAGCAAGAGCCTTTCATCCACTCGGCTTTTGGGAGGTCTGAGGTCTCCTGCCAGCGTTCAGTAGGTGTTCTGTAGGAGTTGCTCCACGTGTAGATGTATTTCTGGTGTATCTGTGGGGAGGAAGGTGATCTCTGCGTCTTACTCCTCCGCCATCTTGGAAAGAGTCCCTATTAATCTCTTAGGCCACTTGGTCTTTTCATCATCATTTTTAACTGCTGTGCAATGTTTCAGTGGGTCATAATCCTGTGGGTTTTTTCATTTCTTATTGGCTATTGATCGCCAACTGGCAGTTGAAGGAAGGTCTGTGACTCTTAATAAAAGGCTCTGAGAAATTGGTGTAGAGAAGGAGACCCTACAAGTGAGTCGAGGGGACAGAGGGTGCCAGGACCCAGCGTGGGTCCCTAGGACTGCATCTCTCAGCCATGTCCTCCCCTGGCAAGGTCACTGGGCTGGTAGACCCAGAAGTCCTAGCTGGACTTCATGGCATCTTATAGAAAAGATGGAGAAATATGGGCAGGAGGAGAAAGCAAACAGCTGGTGAATTAGCACTAACCTGGAAACCTGGTCGAAAACTGGGAAGTGAGTCATCTAGGCAATAGCATGGAGGGTGTGCACATCCAGTTTTTGGATGGTCTGAAGCTGGCGGAGAATGACTGGTTGGGGAGAAGGGGTATTCTAGGAGCCAAGATGCTGAAATGTAATGCAGTCCAAACACTCAGTCCTGTCTTGGGTTCAAAACACTCACTTCCCTCTAACCGGAAGTGAGGTCCACGTGGCTTTGCAGCATCACGAATCCACAGCACAGTGCGGTGGCACCAAAGCCAGTGTGGTTCTGGGCAGCATTAATGGGTGTGCTGCCTCAGAATGAGGAAGGAGATAGCCCTGGCCCATCTGGGCTGGGAAAACCTTTCCTGGAGTAATGCTTTTCTTGTAAACGCTGTGATTTTAGGGTATACCTTTCCAAGAGAAGGATCATGATTAGGAGGGACTGTGTAAACAAGTGGGGGATGGGGGGTGCTTAGCTGGAGAAAAGGGGGCTCGTTGGGGCATGAGCACGAGCCTCCATCACCATCAGCATCATCATTTGACTATAGGAGTTGCCAGTCCTTGAGCTAGGCAGTTCACGACCGCTCTATTTAATCCTACAAGCTAAGTCTTACCCCCACTTTACAGATAAGGAAACTGAGGCTGAGAGAGGTGAAGCAGCTTGCCCAAGTCACCCAGCTGGTAAACCACGGAGCCGAGATTGGATGTCAGATGTATTTGAGGCCAGAGTTGTCATTTCTTCCCACTGCCTATCAGTTTTTCAAAACCTGAGGTGTTGCCTTGCAAAAGATGACAAGGACTTATTTTTGCTGGTTCCTAGTGATGGAGGAAGCTTCACGGGGTGGGAGCTACAGTGAGAATATTTTATTCTAAAGCAAAGAAGAACTTTCCTGACTGGGCTGTCAGCAGGTAGATTAAGCTGTCCTGACAGGTGGAAAATTCCAGAGTGACAAGAGGGATTCAAGTCGAGGCCCAGTGAACACTTAGCGGAGTTCTTCTAGGGGGAATTCAAAGGTCAAATGAGGAAGCAAACAAAATAAACTTGAATGTCACTTCTGCCCGAGTGAAGGGTCTTTGTTTGTAAACGGCAGGCGTTGGTAAGAAACGGGCTCTGCCTTAAGCAAACACACACTATTTTTGCAGGGATTTGAGGTAATTCATGGGATGGAAGGAAATGGTGAACCCAACTTTAAAAAATGAACTTATCTACAAAACAGAAATAGAGTTACAGATGGAGAAAATAAACTTATGGTTACTGGGGGAAAAGGAGGGGAGGGATAAATTGGGAGATTGGGATTGACATATACAGTAAGTCCCCTTCATATGAACCTTCAAGTTGCGAACTTTCAAAGATGCGAATGTGCGTCCATGTGTCCGATACGTTAGTTAGTTCACGTGTCTGGCGTACATTGTCACGTGCGTGCATCCTGTACACGTGGTTGTGCTTTTGTGTACTTTACCGTACACTACTGTATAGAGTACAGTAGTACAGTATCTTTATTTCAAGCCCAGGATGTCTGGAAGCAAGCATAAAAGCAGTGGTGATGTAGCTGATACTACTGTACTTTTCAAGGTACTGTAACGTAAGAATGTTTTCTTTATTTTTCTGTTTGTTTTTTATGTATTATTTGTGTGAAAATTATTATAAACCTATTACAGTACAGTACTATACAGCCGATTGTGTTAGTCGGGTACCTAGGCTAACTTTGTTGGACTTACGAACAAATTGGACTTAACAGACGTGCTCTCGGAACGAAACTCGTTCGTATGTAGGAGACTTACTATACACACTACTCTATGTAAAATAACTAATAAGGACCTTCTGTATAGCACAGGGAACTCTACTCAATACTCTGTATTGGCCTATATGGGAATAGAATCTTAAAAAGAGTGGATATATGTATATGTATAACTGATTCACTTTGCTGTACAGCAGAAACTAACACAGCACTGTAAATCAGCTCTACTCCAGTAAAAATTAAAAACAACAACAAAAAAGGCCAGAAGTCAGGCTGGCTCCTGCAGGCCCCCAGGCGGCAGCAGCTACTAAGAATCTCATTTGGTGCCGTGGCCACGATGATCAGCATCTAGGGTTGCCCCACCTTCTATCATCCCACCAAAGGCTGAGTTCCAGAGAGAGCCTCAAATGGGCTTAGCCTGGTTCCAGGCCCATCTCCTTGGTACCTTGATTGACAGCGTTCATTGAGAGGTTAACTTTCCAGAGGGAAAGTGACACACTGAGGCTGAAGGAAGGGCATGGGCGCCGGGCACGTGCACTGCACAGCGAGCTGGGTACCTGGCAGCCCTGAGCCGCTGTGTCTCCAGGAACCACACTGAGCCCTGACTTCTGTGCAGGGCTCTCCCTGCCGGCCCTGCAGCCTCTACACCCAGGCCATACCCAGCACCCTAGACTCATGGGGCTGATTGTCCAAGACATACTAAGTAGGCCAACTACTAAAATCTCTCAAGTGTGTTTATCGGAAGCAGCCCAGCGGAGGACCAGTTTGCTGAGAGCCATGTCCAAAACCGAGTTGTCCATCGTACTCTAGGGATGCTCTGTCTTTGCAGACAGGGTGGCCCCCTTCCTGGCTACAGAATACAGGGTTCCTCCTGGAACTTAGCATGACACTCAATACCCCTAGTCTTTAGAACCCTGTGGATCTGTTTTTTAAGGTCATCTTAATAAATTATAAATTTGTTTTTATTGTAAGCATTGTTTTATTATTGAGTATTCAGTTGAAATAATTATTTATTCATTAATTAATGTATTAATTATTGGATAGATAACAAAAGCCTATTTAGAAAATATAAGGTATAAAGAACAATCACCCATGTACCCACCACCCCACTTAAGAAATATTTTCAGTACTTCAAGGGTTCCTGGAGCACCCCGTCCTGATCCCATCCACTTCCCCTCTGCGCTTAGTAGTAATTGCTCCCCTGGCTTTTGGGTTTATTATTCTCTTGCTTTCCTTTGTAATTTTATCACACTTATATCTCTCAATGACACATTGTTAGGTTTTCCCCGTTTCTGAACTTCATACAAACGGAAACATCCTTTATGTAGTCTTTGGCGACACGTTTTTTTCATGCAACATTGTATTCGTGATTCATTCTTGCAGGCTGCAGCATTTCATTCCTTTTCACGCCATGTAGAATTCCAGTGTATGGATATATGACAGGCCACCATGGATGGACATTTGTGTGGTTTCCAGCATGTCACTAACACTGACATTGCTGTCGGTCAACGTGCTTGGCTGCATACCCTGGGACAGCGGTGCAGGTGTATCCAGGTGTGTGCCCGCAGGTGGGATGGCGGTCACCAGGGTCTGAGTATGTTCATCTTTATAAGATGATAGCATCTTGTTTTCCAAAGTGACAGAGACCAAGTTGTACTCCTGCAGCTGGTGTATGAGTCCCTTTTGCTTTACAGCCTCGTGAGTATTGAGTGGTGATCTTGAATGTTTTAGCTCTTGTCGATCTGATGGCTGTTGGATGGTCACTCATTGTGTTTTAGTTTGCGTTTCTCTTCTTACTGAAGTTTAACTTCTTTGTGGTTATTTATTCTTTTAAGAAGTGCCTGGACATGGTTTTTGCCCAGTTTTCTACTGGAAGTGTATCATTTTCTTGCTGACTTGACACTAACATGATATGTAGGATATATATAGTGTATATAGCATACATATGATAGACACATAGTACATACACACACACACACACACACAGACACACACAGGTATATTTCAGATTGTCGCTTACCTCTATTTTTTATGACATTTTTTGATAAACAGAGGTATTAAATTTAATGTCACTGAATTCATTAATATTTTCCTTTATCATTTGAGATTTTATGTCTTCTTTTCCCTCTTTTATTACCATCATTTATTTATCCAATCCTTGTTGTGCATTATGATTGTTTCTTTTTCTTTCGATCTGTTGTACAAATCAGTATGGCAAATATGCATGTGCATAGATCTTTTTTTTTTAACATCTCTGTTGGAGTATAATTGCTTTACAATGGTGTGTTAGTTTCTGCTTTACAACAAAGTGAATCAGTCATACATATACCCTGCTGGAATAATTGAGTATATGGAAAAATAAATAAAATCAAACCAGTATTTCACCAATTCCAGTTGGATTATAGACAGCCGTGAAAAGGAAAACTTAAGTACTTTTATAAGACAACTCTTATAAGCTGCGCATGGGGAGCTTTTATGTCTTGTTAAAGTACCCTTCTCTACACCAAGGTCATAAAGATATTCATTTTATTGTCTTATGAAAGTTCGTAAGTTTTCCTTTTCACGGTTGTCTATAATCCAACTGGAATTGGTGAAATACTGGTTTGATTTTATTTATTTTTCCATATGGATACTCAATTATTCCAGCACTGTTTATCCAAAGGCCCATTTCCCCCCAGTGATAAGCAGTGTCCAAGTATGTGTAGCTCCCTTTCCATTCTTTTGGCTTATTTGTCTAAAGCTGTGTAGTAATTTGTGATGTCTTATAAGGCAAGTTCCCCTACCTTACTCTTTTTTAGTAAATAATTTGGCTGTTATTATCTCTTTGCACTTTGATATACACTTTAGAATCAGCCTGCCAAAGAGCACCAAAGACCCTGTAGAAATTTTTACTGCAGTAAATCTGTATGGATCACCTTGGGAAGAACTCATGTTTTCTGGATATTGAATCTCACACTCCTTGAAGATGTATAGCTACGTTTCTATGTAGATGTACCTTTATGTCTGTTTGTAAACTACTCTTAATTTTCTTTATAGAGATTTTATACATTTACACATTGTTGTTAGATTTATTCCTAGATAATTTATATTTCAGCTATTACTGCAGATGCTCTCTTTTTAAAATAAACATCTTTATTGGGATATAATCCACAAACCACAAAATTCACCTTTTCAAAGTGTACAATTCAGTGGTTTTAGTATATTCACAGAGTTGGGCAACCATCACCAAAATCTAAGTTTAGAATATTTTTATCACCCCCAAAAGAAACACCTTTCCCGTTAGCAGTTAATTCCCACTACCCCTCCCTGCAAATCCTGGCAGGAAGGAATGAGTGAGTGAGTGAATGGATGAATTTATACCTGTGCAGCAGGCCTCATGTCAGATATTGCCCGGACCCAGTCTTTGCTTTCTGTTTTATTTGGGTTTCATTTTCCCCTCCCACCTCTATTACTGGTCTGGTTTCCAAGCTAGTCTCCAGCCTCTTTCATTCACCTCCACTCCCTGGCCAGATAACGTTTCCCAAAGAAAAAGCAATGTTCCAACCACTTCCTTTTGCTAGGAAGCCCCCTGTAGCTCCCTTGGGAATCTAGCTGCACTCCCAACACGGTTTCTCTGGGGAAATTCAGGCTGATGACTCAAGCACCTTGGAAGCAAACTCTGGGGATGCAACTCTTTTGTGAGTCGGAGAAGACCTCTTCTGGGCCCTTGGTTTGCTGCAGAGACCTCAGAAAGTAAACACAGTCGACCTCATTATTCTCTTCCACTTCCTCCTAAGTCAGAGCTATTTCGGGTTAACTCAGGGACGAGGCTAAATTCAGCCTTGAAACCAAGCAGCCTCCATGACCGACACTGTGTTTTGCTTGAGTGACTGCAATGATGGGTTTTTGGTTTTAAGGGCAGCACTCATTGTGTCTCTTGAGACCGACCTTTTCCCTGCCCTGCAAAGATGGGGGGGGGGGGGGCCAGATCCCTCTGCAGTGTCCACTCATTCATTCAGCGTGCTTTACCCAAATGCCTGGTCCCTGCCAAGCCCTGTGCTTAGAGGTGGAGATCCAAAAGCTTGCTCTCTCAGGGCCTGAAGTCTAGCTAAGGAAACTACAAGAAACAAGAGACCCAGGAAACAGATAACTGGCACTTGGGTAGATGTCTGCCCAGGGCAGAGAAGGGAGTGGATGTACCTATGCCTTCCTGTGACTCCATGCAAAGGCTAGGCTATGGAATCACCAAAATAAAAGAAGGGACCAATGTAGCACTCACAAACAAGCAAGCAGATACAAGCACTTTCACATGCATACCCTATATCCCAGCCGTTCTTCTCTTGGATGTATGCAGCCAATAGGAAATTGCACACACATAAATTTTACATCAAAAGAAAGCATTGCAAACAAATATTGAACTCTAGTTAATACATGCATGCTGCAGTATCTAAGGGGAAGTGTAATTATATTTGAAGTCTACCTTGAAATATGCCCCCCAAAAGATGGACGGATAGATGCATGGATAGGTACCTGATTAAGTAAGTATAGTAACATGCTAATGGTGAAATTTAGTTGCTGAGTGTATGGGTGCTCACTATAAATTGTTTTTAGACTTTGCTGTATGCTGAAATTTTTCATTTAAAACATTGGGGAAAATGCATACATGTGTTTGCCAACGGAAATGTACAAGAATGTTCATAGCAGCATAATGGCTTCAAACTGAAAGCAACGCAAATGCCCATCAGCAGTAAAATAAATGCAGAAATACGTGAGTCTGTTTATATAATGGGATACTGTTCACCCTGAGAATGAGCCACAGCTACACACAACATGGGTGACTCTCACCAACATAACCTTGGGGGGAAAAAGAGTCAAAAGAGGACGTGCTGTGTGGTTCTATTTCTATAAAATTCATAAACAGGCAAAACTAGCCTAGGATGTTAGAAGTCAGGATGATGGCTTTGAGAAGAAGGAAGAAAGAGATTGTGAGTGGAATAGGGGGCCATAGGGCCTCCTGGGGTACTGGAAGGCTCTGTTTCTTGATATTGGTGACAGCTAACAGACATGAACACTTATCAGGCTGTACACTTAAAGTCTGTGCACTCTTCTTTATGTGTATTATACATCATTAAAAACTGTACTAGGGAGAAAAAAAAAGAAAGCCAAACAGTTCCACTTAGAAGGTTTGCCTAGCCAAAGCTTTTTTTTTTTTTTTTTAAAGCAATTTTAATTAGAAATTACATCCTACATACAGGAGTTATTCCAAGAAGTTTCATTTCATTGTCTAGGACAGAGTGGACAGCTCTGAAAAGATGAAGTCTGGCTGCAATCACTTCAGGGGGGTAGGAACCCCCTCTGAGCCTACCAAGTAAACCAAAGTTGTGAAGGAAGTGAAACTTCCCATTAAGACATTCATTTGTTCATTCATTCATTCCTGTTGCATTAATTCCCCTAGTCTTCACTGCCTGTCTGTCTCTCTCCTCCACACAGACATCTATCCACATACGCTGTGTTCTGAATCCAAACTTGATCCACAAGGCATGACCTGGCCCTTTCAGGGGTTCCTGTACCCAGAGGAAGAGACATGCAGACATTTCACCTTGCAGCCACACTCCTCACCTTCCTGGACTCCTTTTCGTGATTCTTCTCACATATTTGTCCTGAGATATCCTCTGACTCCTGAATTGATTAGTCAGGGTTCTCCAGAGAAACAGAACCAATAAGAGATAGATAGATACATAGATACATAGATAGCAGAAAGATGATAGATAGATATATAGATAGATAATAGGGAGGTAGGTAGATAGATAACAAATAGAAGGATGATAGATGGATATGTAGATAGTTGATAGATAGGTAGATAATAGATGATTGATAGATAGATAGATAGATAGATAGATAGGGGTTTATTATAAGAAATTGGCTTATGTCATTATGGAGGCCAGCAAGTCCCAGGATCTGCAGGGTGAGTCAGCAACCAGGAGACTCAGGAGAACTGATGGTTTCATTTCAGTCTGAAGGCCTGCAGGCTGAAGACCTGGGAAGAGCCTAGGTTTCAGTTTGGATTCGAAAGCAGGAAAAACCTGATGTCCCACCTCAAAGGCAGTCAGGCAGGAGGAGTTCCCTCTTACTCAGCCCTCTTCTGCTATTCAGGCCTTCAACTGATGAGATGAGGCCCACCCACACTGTGGAGGGCAATCTGCTTTACTCAGTCTACCAATTCAAATGTTCATATCATCCAGAAACAGACACATCCAGAGTCATGTTTGGCAAATGTCTTGGCACCCTGTGACCCAGTCAGGTTGACATATAAAATTAACTGTCACAACTCTAGAGCATGAATAGCCTTCCAGCTCTAAAGACACAGCTCTCTATTGGAAGAGATGCAGCCAGGGGCCCTGGCCTGGTCCGTGTCACATCCCATCAGACAGACAAGCTGTCGATACCTCACATCCATTGTTCATTTCTTACATATTGCTTGGATTAGTAATCAGTGGAAAAGAAGGCTTCAGCTGCCCACTAGGCCCCCTGGATGGCCACATTTATCATTTTAAAGAATAAAAAGAAAAGATTTTAGTTATTGCAAAATATATCATACATTCCACAGAATCTCTGAAATAGTTGAAAGGATAAGGATAAAAATGAACCCCCGTGTAACCCCCCATCCAACCTAAAAAATGGAAAATGACCAGTATATTGAAGGCCTTTGGCTCCTCGCAATGGCTTTCCACTCTGTCCTCACCTATACGAAGCCACTCTACTGAATTTTGTGCTGATCATTCTCTTGCTTTTTAAAAAACATCAAAGTATATGTCTCTAAATATATAGGCTTGGTTTGGTCTGTTTTGAGCCTTTATGAATTGACATATGCTGTGTGTATTCTGTGCAATATGCTTTTTCACACTACCTGAAGTGTTGAGGCCTCATCCACGCCATCATGTGTAGCCTCAGTGCATATAATATTCTTTTTGGTGGACACGTCCATTGTATGGGCTATGTGTTGGTCTCTTCAACTCTTGGTGCCTGTTTGGGTAACTTCCAGTCCTCTTCTGTCACGGGTGAAGCTCACAGAAGTGTTCCTGTCCCCGTCTCCAGGTGCACAGTTGCAGGGATTTCTCTAGAGTGGACATGTAGGAGATCAGGTGCTCAGCCCAGTTGTAGAATATATGTCTCTTCGCTTCTCTAGGTAATGCCAAGGAACTTTCCAGAATGATTATACCAATTTATGCTCTTGCTGGAGGTGATGCAGTTTCCTTACGATGTTCTCCCCACCTCTTTCCATCCAGTCTGGTCTCACTTAACCACCTTCCCTAGGTGCAGTCACCCCTGTTCACAGGGCAGCCGGTGCTTAGAGCACGGTGTGGCTGTGATGCCCTCCTACACACTTCGTGCATATGCCGGACAGCACTTCTCTAGGGTGGGATCCAGTATGTGAACGTGTGTCAAATTGCCGTCGCTGTGGGAGAGCCCACATGTTTCAGTCAGACTACTGTGCAGCTGTCTGCTTCAAGGAAAAGGGCTAAATCAAAACCTCAGTGGAGTGGGTGGCGCCCAGGCTGGACTCCAGGGCTGATCTCTTTATGCCAGTGTCAGGACATTCATCCTTGAAATTGATCAGTCATGCTCTGCCATTTCTCCACGACCAAGAGCAATGGGTCCCAAGATTGGCTCCATGGAAGATTTTTCACCCCCACCTGAGATCTAGTCCCCAGACAGGAAATCACTGCCCTGCCCAATCTGCCTGGCTATGGAGAGGATGCTTATAAACCATCATCTTTTGTGCTGCCTCTTTCCAGTTACAGGTTAGCCTGGGGAGGAAGATAAAGACATTTGCAACCAAGATGGTAATCACGAGTAGAAACGATGAAGACAGAGGAGGCCAAGAAAAAGAGAGCAAAGAAGAGAGTGTCTTGGCGATGCTGGGAATTATCGGGACCATTCTGAACCTAGTCGTCATCATATTTGTATACATATACACCACTCTGTGAATGGCCCAGAGGGGCTCAGGCCTTGGGATGGCCAAAAGACGGGAGTCCTGTGTGTCGGCAGATCAGTGACAGGACACTGCGCAAACAAGCAGCTTTGACCTACACACCCATTCAATCAAATGTACCTTCGAACTTGATAAAGGGTCACCAAAATAAACCGATCCTGCTGCGAGGATCAGACACTAAAGCACAATGAATCCAACAAAACTCATTCACACGGCAAGGAACTCAACGTCGTTGGCAGGGGGCCCGAAAGAACGCTTGGAAGACTCGCCTTTGACGTCGTCTGGGAGCGGATGGGTGCAGAGATTCATTATCCCAGGTCGCTGACGGATGTCACATGTTCAAAAAGAGGAACAGGGCGGACGCAGCTCACAGTGGACGCAGCTCACGGTGTGTCTCCCAGGACAGCAATTCCTCCTAACTCGATGAGCTGTTTGGTACAAAAAACCACAGGGACAATCCTTTGACAAGCATCCCATTCATCAAAAGTGTCTATTTGATACCGGGGAGATAACTTATTTTTCTTTTTTCATTGGCTTGACGTGTGTATCTGTTCATATCAAGGTTTATAAAGATATATTTTTAATAAATGTGCTCTATTTTTTAGCATGAACCAAATATTTGGAGAGGCGCTCCTGGATCCATAGAGCTTTCTTCGGTTTTACCTGCTTAAACCCCTAGACTGCAGACGTTCTGTTGTGTAATCACTCTAGTCCTAATTCTGTCATCTTGTATTGTTTACCTTCTCTCTCCCTCTAGCTCTTCTCAGTCTGGAGGACGTTTTTCCATAATACCAGCCCGTGATCTTGGTTGGTGCATGTTTTAAGATTGTCTGTTGAGCGGCTTTTTATTGTTATATTGGAGATATAAAACGATCGTGGGCATGTGGACCTTGGATGAACCATATCCTTACTGAGAATTACGCATGAACAAGGGCTGAGTGATAGATCAGCTTTAAAAAATTTTTTACAAGGACTACCATGGAGGAAGAGCGTGGCTACGTCTGCAGATCGACTATAGGATGGAGTATTCAGCTTCTCACTGGCAGCATTATTATTTCATTCTTGCGACCATTTGTTGAGCACATTTGATTTTAATGGCCACGTACTATGAAAGATGGGAAGGACAAGGGGGAAAGCTCAGCTTTAGGTGCATAATTCCTTCCTTAATGAGCCGCCTGGGATCTTTTTCAAAGTAGGTGGGGTGTAAATGGCACGTGGACTCCCCACTGTAGGAGCTCACCTGGGTGTTTCAGGCTGTGAGGACACCCCTGAGACAGGTGACTTTTTCAAGCGCGCTAGAAGGGGATGCAATGATCACCCTAAACGATTGCTGCATTTCTTAAAGTTCCTGGTTTACACCCACAAGAAGCTACTTCCTGCCCGGCAGGAACAGTTGAATAAATGTGAACTTGCCCTGTTCTGCTCCCTGAAATGGGCCTTTCACTGGCTGCAGCAGCACGGCCTTAAAAAAGGAGGGTTAGAATTCCTTCTGCTAGTGTCAGCCTTGCCCGTGCGCAAAAGAAGCAGCAGTCTGCCTAGTTGGATTCGAACGATGCCCAGGAGATCTCCACCGCCAGATCTCTCCATCCCTCTGTGGTGGTGTCTGAAATTCTACTGTTAGAGAGTCATTTCTTGGACTCTGCTAGGGACCAGGCCCTTTAATAAAGCAAATGCCCTGAGCACCCGGCTCTCATCAGGTGTCTTCTCTTCCCCACCAGAAGAAACAAAGTTGATGTGCATTCAGGGAGTACATGTGCCAGGCGCTGTGCCAGACCCTACCTTCCTTTAAGTCACTGAATCTTCCCAGTAAGTGAGCTAGGGAGTCTTTTTCCCACATTGTAGGAGAAGAAAGGAGAGCTCAGAGAGATTGGGAAACTTCCCTGAGATCAGGTGGCTTCTAGTGGTGAGTCACGATGCAAACCCCCGATCTGCCTGATTCCCTAGCCCAGCGAGGGTCGGTCAAATGCTGGGAACAGAGGGAATGGAGAGGTGGGGATGGTCCAGGAAAGGGCCCTCGGGGGTCACATGCAAACCGATGGCTTTGCTGAGGGCAGTTCTGCACACCTCCATCCCTCTCTCATAAAAATAAACAACGCCTGGGAACTCCTTGCACCCTGGCAGAATGTCCCACGTGTGAGGACGAGGGCCAAGAGGCTGGTTAGAAATATAATGGACTATCAGGGGAGGGGGCCGTCTCACAGGTTTTGTGTGGTTCTAGAAAGTCTATGTAAGAATTCTTAACAGTGAACACAGTAAACAATAAAGGTGCAATGGAAAAAAAAAAAACAAAAACAAAACTACTGACGTCCTTTTTCCCCCTGCAGCATCCTGGTATTTTTAAAACTCTGTGTCATTCCTTTACCTATACATATTTTTGTTTTATTTTTTAAAAAAAAGCACACAAAACTGAACATGACTCTGTTCAGCTAGAACTGTTTCGTTTGAACTGTGGAAGCCTTAGTGAGTTTCCAAGTGTACTAATTTGGAATTTATTGAGGGGAAGAACTGCCTTTCCAGTCATCTCAACAGCTCCCCGGTGGTTCTTCTAGATTGTCCTAATCCACAGCCTGGAAATAAAGCTGCCCGTTCAGTGACTGCCAACCAAAGTGGCAGCACTGTTCTCTTGCAGAGAGAGGCCTTCATTTCTGTTCTGATTTAGGAAAGCCCCGAGAACACGCACTGGGCGAACTCGCAGCTTCCCCCAGGATCCCAAGGCATCTTGAGGGGATGTGACAGGAAAGCAGCCCGTGGCCCTGGATCTTGAGTGTCTAAGCACGCCGAGCCCAGCCTTGGCACCAATAGCAACGACCTAAATGACACGAGGGCTGTATACTTCCCAGCCAGCATACGGGACCCTCACATCAACACCGTGAGGTATGCACACCTACCCCCAGATTACAAGATAAAGAGAAAGGGGCTCAAAACAGCTAATTGACTTTTCCAAGGTCGCACACCTGGAAACCAGTAGAATTAGACCTGGCTCCACACCTGTGTGCCGTCTGTACCTTGTGTGCTCCAGACTGTGGGTCTGAGCCCTGCCGGAGCTGTCTGGCTAGTCTGGTCGCAGCACACATCTTCCCACCACGCCTGCCTCTCCTTCGTCACAAGACAGCTGGCCTGGTCGGTGTGGCTGAATCGTTGCCTTTAACTTCTACCCCAGAAAGCGACTCAGAAAGCCCAGGCTCTGGCAGGGGAGAGCCAGGCACGCATGGCAGTGTGCCCTGGTGGTTTGGGGCTGCAAGATGCTTGCCCATGGCCAGAAACAGCCTGGGCTTGAATCCCATCTCTGCCTCATATGATCTAGGTGATGGCAGGTGATTCACACCAGCTCTGTGAGCCTCTGTTTTCCTCATCTATCAACGAGGGGTGCTAATAGCCCCCAATCCCATCAGGTAGGTATTTTAATCTCATTTAACTGATGGAAAAAGCGTGGCCTGGAAAGGTGAGTTGACGTAGCAAAGGCCTGGGGACCATGACGTCAGCGGCTCCAGAAGTTGCTGCCTTCACCTTGGCAGCCAAAGAATGACACTTAAACCCCGAAATAAAGATCTCCAGGGGGCCTGAGTTTCAGGGTGCTAGGGACAGGATGCCTCAAAGACTTTGAATTTCAGTGTGAGGGACCCGGACTGTGGGAAGGCAGAAAAGGGGCTTGAGGCCCCTGTGATTCTATAGGTTGGGGTGAGGACAGGACAGAGAGACCCTTTTTCTATGTTTTTTTTTCTTTTTTTCTTTTTAGTAACCAATAACCAACTGAGGCCCAGACAAGATCAAGTCCCAAAGTCACATAGCTCTGTAGTCCAGGGGTCTCAAAGGTAGCCTGGGAAAGGAAAATGCACAGAGATTTATTTTCATGAAAAGGGCTGCTGGTTATTGGGTGTTGGACCACAAGACCTTTCCCGTTGCTTGTTCTGGGATTTCTATGCAAAGCAGATGGCCTCTCAGAGGATCCGGGGCTCTGCCCCTGCCTCATCCTCAGAAATGTGACAACCTAACCCCAAAGAGCACAGCTTTGAGGTGCCCTCTCCTGAAAGGGGGCTGGAGAGAGGCCTTTTATGCCAACAACGAAAGGGGACTGATGGACAAGCAACTCAGAACTACTCTTCCTTTCTTACTTTTTTCATAAATCACACATGCATAGTAGTTACAGTTGAAAAAATTGCAGTTAAAAAAACTCTACAGAATTAAAATAATTAAGTTCTGTAGAATTAAGAATCCCCAAATACCACCACCTAGAGCCAACCACTGCTAGTGTTTAGCATAGAAATTATAGATGAGGTGGCCTGCATATCTGTTTGGTGAGACCATTTTCCTTGAAGTTTTAAAATTCCGTTGCCTTTAGGTAGGGCCACTCTTTAGATCACTGTCCCCACGTTCCCTGTGACAGTGGACAGCTGCCCTCATTTCTGTTACTTGCTAGATCCAAAAACATCCTCAATGGCCATCCAGACATTTCCCTATAAACAGTAGGTTAAATATTACAATTCACACAAACGTTGCCCCCATATATTTTTTCATTAACAATTGTGAATATGCGCCTATATTCATCAATCTATTTAGACAAACCACTTGTAAGGGCCATTTGGTATTCTGTTGTTTAGATGTACCTTCACGTATTTCCCCATTCTCTCACTGCTGGGCCTTTTTAGGTGGTTGTCAGTGTTTTCTACGAACTACTCAGCCTTGCTCTTTAAAATATCCCAAGCATTATATGTGGAATCTAAAAGAGTGGTACAGATGCACTTATTTACAAAACAAGTAGAGTCACAGATGTAGAAGACAAACTTATGCTTACCATGGGGGGAGGGATAAATTGGGAGATTGGGATTGACATATATGCGCTACTGTATATAAAATAGATTACTAGTAAGGACCTACTGTACAGCACAGGGAACTCTACTCAGTACTCTGTAATGACCTATATGGGGAAAGAATCTAAAAAAGAGTGGCTATATATATATGTATAACTGATTCACTCTGCTGTACAGCAGAAAGTAACATACCATTTTTTTTCAAAAAAAAAAAATCCCAAGCATCGCCCTTGCCTTCCCCAGCACCCCTTAGAGTGGTCTGAAGTGGTATCTCCATAAGTCATTGTTTCCCAAACGAAAATGAAGGTGGGGACCACCTGGATGCTTTTTGAAGAATGCATATTCTCAGGCCTCTCCCCCAGATCTCTGGTTAATAGCTCTGGAGTGGAGCCTGGCCTGGGGTCTTTTTCATGAGTCGCCCAGATGATCAGGCATGTTTGGAGATGTTGATCCAGGTGAACCCAGGATGACCACCTGGGCTCGGACCTGATTCTGAGCCCCTGGGACTCTGGTGGCTGTGCTGGTCTTGTACAGGTCACTTCGTCTTTATTCACCTGTGTTTCTTTATCTATAAAAAGCTGATCGTAACATCTGCATCGCAGGTCATTATGAAAGTCAACTGAGGGAAGGCAGATACAGCTCCCAGCCGAAAGCCGTGCACATGGCTGGGTGGCAAAATCACGGACGGATAGGCTGGCACATCTGCTCGCTATTAGAACTCTGCGCTCAGTGCAGGGGAAAGTAGCCTGTAGAAACACTGAAGTTATAGATCGTATCAACAGTTCACTTCATGCATCACACACTGTGTATGAGTACCATTTATTAAAGAAACGCTGGGCCAAAACTTTCTTTCATATTCCTTCTAACAAACACCTATGTATATCTAATATAGGAACAATTCTTGTCTGTCTCTCTGTCTCTTTCTCTCCCACATTTCCCTCTCACCCTCCTTCTCTCTCTCTCTCCCTCTTCCCCTCCCTCCGTTCTTTCCTCCCTCTCTCTCTCCTCTAGACCCCAGCTTGCTTCCTTTCCCTCGCTGTTGCCATCACCCATGCCTAGACTTAGAGCTCTCTTTTTCCATCAACGGCCTGAAGAACACCAGAAAGCCCACCCATCTCCATGTTTCACTGTTTGTAATAGAAACAATCTCATTGGCCATCTAAGCACTTTCCTAATAGCTGCTTTGGGAGCCCAGACTGGCTATTATAACGACACACATTAGGAAGAGAAAGTTCCAGAGGCCAGATTCTTGCTTTTTCTTCTGAGAGACTCTCCTAGAAGACCCTCTGGTCCCCATCCCCTAAAGGAAGGACTTCTATATGAGCCGCCTCCAGAAAGATCCCCTTGGGGGCTGGAATACTCTCTGACATCATTACATAATGATTCTTTCCTCTCATGGGAAGCAGATGGAATGAACATACTGTTAATATTTTCTGTTGTTTGTAAACAAGTTATACAAAACTGTGTATACTTTTCACAGAAGGGCTACATGCTGCCATGAGAAATAAGATCACATAATATATAATTTTTCACTACAAGATTCTTTGTTAAGAGGTGTGCTTATTTACTCTATTTCTATTAGACAATAATGGGGAATGCAGAATGAGGTAAGAGTCATGATCGGATGTCTCTACAGCAAGGTAATAAACGATTAACACACCTCTCCCTATCTGGGACAGCAGCCTGCCAGGTATGCAGAGACTTGGCTCCAAAGCCTAGACGTTCAACTCTGTCACCTGCCCCTAATCACTGCAGGATAGCACAACCCAAAGTCCTGTTCAGAGAGTCAAAGTGTCTCACCCCCAGCCAAGGGCAGGAAGCCAAAGAGTTAACAGCTGAATAGTTCTAAGCACTGTAGCTAGTAAGCAATAAAAGGACAATGTCTTTCACTAGTATCTGTCTCATTGGGACTAAAAGAATCAAAGTTAGATCAAGCAGAGGTGAGCCAGCCTGAATTCTGCCAAGATGCAAAGGTTGCTCCTCGAATCTCCCTGACTTGCAAGCTGACATCTTTCTCTTAATCAGGAAAACGCTTCTATCATGAAAGGCCAAAAGCACAGACTGATGATCCACTGGTGTGGACCAGCCACAAATTAAAGCTGCTGAGATGCCTACAGGTCACTGAACCTCTGGGACCTCCAGCTCAGGAAAGGTGGACTTCAGACATTTCCTCACAAACTTGTATATTCCAGAATAAACTAGTAGGTTCTACTGGAGTGTCCATACATGTTAGCTTAGCTAACCCCTTGATCAGTTCCCAGAGACTCGTATTTATAATTCTGAACAGGAATCAGGCAACACGCCCCAATGCGCTTGTCCTCCCCCTGGTTGTATCACCTTCTTGCCAGCTGAGTCCCTATTGTCCCAGCCTCTGAGGTCATTACCTGACAACGTTGGCCATGTTTTTTCCATGGTAGCTTGCTTTCTGTTCTAAAGAGTCCACTTTAGTGTTCTTAGTTCTGAAGACTCTGCTGCAGAACTTTGGGTTCTAAAGCTCTAAAGATTCTGCCTCTGTATTAAAGAGACATGTGAACTCAGCTTCAATGCAATATTCTGGTTTGATGTTGGCTTGGCCACCCGAGCTGGGCGGTAGTTCTTTCTTCCCGCAGTTTCCCCCAGAGAAGTCGGTGGGTGATTCCATTGCCTGTGGGTATTTGAGCAATAAGTGTGTGCACAAAGTCCATCACTCTCTCCTCACCAGGGACCACCATCTCGCTTTTTTTGAGGACCAGAATATCACCCAGAAATGGGGATGGGGCTCAAAGCCAGAAAATCCGTGTTCAAGCCCCAACTCTGCCACCGATTGACTATTGATCTCAATATTTCTGAATGAATATTTCATTTTCATGTCATGAATTTAATAAATCTGGTCTCTCAGTGTAGTGTGTAGATTACATTTTTATGAAATAGCATTTTGGGAAGTAAGGAAAGTAAGCTTCTATTAGCCATTAATAAGAGCAATTGAAAGGTGTGTATTTAAAATCTTTTTTCCACTAAGGAATAATAATAAGGATAAAAGAATCAGATTCAGTGGTGTTTCAGAATCCTTTCACTGACAAAATTAAGTGTGTAGCTTCACCTGGGATGATGGCAAAGGTCTATTTAATTGAAAAACTAAATATTAGGGACTTGGAAGTAACTCCATATTAAAATAGCACAACCTGAGCACAATTTGAGCACAAGTTCAATTACTTCATCAGTAATTTGAAATTTTAGCTCTGTTTTCTACTCACAAAGAAAATGAAAAGAGAAATAATTATTAGGAAGACAAAGGTGTGTATGTGTGTGTGTGTGTTGTGAACACTATGACAGGATGGGAAATTTTTAAAGTCCTCCATGTAGACAGAACTTGCCATGTATTTTAACCCCCTGCATGCCAGGTGATCCTCAGAAGAATCTCTGTGGAACGGATGAAGCAGCTGGAGACCAGCCATCAGTCTCAATCAGGAATGAGTACATCCTTCCTGAACCCACAAGCCAGTTCTCCTGTCCCCTCAGCTGGGTCTTTACTTTTCCAGAAGACAGAGCTGTAGTCATGGCTGCTGAAGAGGTCACCATAGATTTCTTTGTCTCTTCTACTCTCCTACAGTAGATGGCACTTGTATTTCTGAGGTACATCATTTCTGTGAGCCTCAACTTTCTTATCTGTAAAATAGGGTGCTACCTTGCAAAACTTCGGTAAGGTTTACAGACCATGCGTGTCCAGTGCCTAGCATGGTGCTTGGCACATAGAATGTGCTTACTGAGTGGAAGTTATTTTCCTTATTCACCAAGACAAAAGAGTAAAGGGCTCCACTCAGTTCCTTTGAAGTCAGCCTTAGTAACCATCTCTTCTAACATGACATTCTGGACCCCTTTTGCGAAGTGATCTGGCATTGGAAAGTGCAAGGAGTTGGAAGAGTTCTGTTACTTACTAGATGTTTGGCCTTGAGACAAATTACTTGTCTGAGCACTTTTTTCTTAGAGGCAATGATATCTGAATAGAATCTCCAGGGATGGATTGTAACACACCAAGACTTTTTATTCCTCCTTAAATTTAGAATAATTCCATTATACTTCATATAATCCTAACTATGTCTCCAGTAATTGGGATGCAAGGTGATTTGGGCGTCTCGTTCTAGGTCTTCCCTCCTGTTTCCTCTCCTCCTTCCAGAGCTGGTCTTTAGCTGGTAGACACCAGCATGGAGGTGCTCGCTGTCAGGGCTGACACCTGTTCTTATTGGTTGGAATCCCATTCTCATTAGCTAGTTCTTATGCCATACAGATGAGTAGATATTTTAAATAGCACTTTGCCTCCATCTGGTACCTTATGCCCAGCCTTCCTAGAAGGGGGTCAATACACTCCTTCCTTTGCTGTATCCTCCACCACTATCCTTCGACCACCATCAGCTCCCACCACTTCTCATGCTTCCTGCCACGTGGAAGAATCTTTGAGGCAAAAACTACTGCAGAAGTTCTTACGATTTGCCCAGGATTGCTTCCTAGCACGAGATATACCAGTCATGGTACCATCCATTCCAAAATTCCCCTTCTAGCTGAGGCTGCCTCACAATTAGTACTCTGCAGGAAAACAGTGCCAGACTCTTCTTAGCTCAGAGATAGCCACCGTTTGCCCAGGGATGGATGATTGACCCAAGGGTGCCCATTCCATTGACAAGCCAAGGACCACAATATATGTAACCTGGCTCAAAAAGATGAACTGGGCCAATCCAATTTCTAAGCTATATAAGTAGAAGTTTCCAGGAAGGATCTAGGTCAGGAGGATAAATATATTGACAGCTTTCATGATGTACAGATGGCTGGGAAAATGCACAGCCCGAAGGCTTGGAGCACGGTAAGCAGAAGAAGCAAATGCAGTATATGGACAGTGTGGTAGCTTGAATAATTGATTCTAATTTTTTATTCCTATACAGTAATAGTAACATATATTCTCCTCGCTCTTCCCACCTCCCATGGCTAATTCCCCAGCCTTTCTTTACTTTAGGGTTGGCTACATAAGTTCTTTTGGCTAAAGGAATGCTAGTGAACATGATATAGTAGCATCACATTCTGCATTTAGATTCTGCACTTGCGTTCTGTGCTTCTGCATTTGGGTTTTCCCTGTTGAGCTTCTAACATAATCATGAGAGAGTATAGTCTGGGTATCTGCCACCACTCTGCCACCTGAGTCTGGAAATGAGCCATCAGGATCAGAGTTTCCCCAACCAACGCACACCTGCAGCCTGAGCCACTTGTCAACCTGAAGACGTGTGAATGAGAAATAAATTGTTATTGTTGTCTACCACTGAGATTCTATGGTTGTTTTTCAGCCATAGCTGACTAATACAGGCAAAGTGAGGTGAAAATGCTATTATAGGGAGAAACTTGTATTTCTGACACTTCCAAGTTTGAGTTTTCCTGAACTTGGCAGTGCCCCCATTCCTCCCCTTGGGTTTCTGTGGAGCTCTTTTCGGGTTGTGCAATAAACTTTTATTTTTATTCAAGAAAATAGTCTTCTAAAAAGACAGATTCAGTTTTGTGGAGTCCACAGTTTCTACAATTTGGGGCCCTCCTTAAGAAAAAGAACACAAAATTACAAGTGCAAAATTAGATACTAAAGTGAACCTTTACTTATAATGATCAAAAACATCACAACAAATTACTGGATTTTAAACATCTGAGCAGACTTCTACTTTTGACCATGATGGAGTAACTTATACCAGGTCATCCTTCTTACCAGAAACAACTAAAATCTAGACAAACTATATGAAGCCATTGTTTTCAACATCATTAGTCAACAGGCACACAGGACTTTGATTCTTAGAGAAGGGAAACACATGAGATGAGCTCCTAGATCTTTCTGGTTTTCTGCCTGTAGGAATTATCTGGATAATAATATGGGAGGAGGAGCCTAAGCAGAGTATATTAGCCTCGCTGAGCTGAAGAGGCAGAAACCAGAATTTGGGAAACCTGAGATACCTGTATTATGCAGTACAGTATTTGGAGAAAGGGGAATTGCCCAGGGAAGGAGATCCAGAAATCTGTATAAGGGTCCCCTTTTAGTCTTTGCCAGGTAATATGCCATAAATGGGAAGGGTGAGACTCTCTGCTACCTGACAGAGGATCTGGCAACTACTGGGAGTTTGTGAGCTGAACAGAAACTCTGTATGTCAAACATAGCTGGGATATATAGGAATTCCAATTACCCAGAGTAGAGAGACCTTACTAAATATACCAGGCATTCCACTGAGGGCCAGAAACTCATGCCATAGGGTTAGACTGCTCTAACCCCCAAACAAAGCTTAAAAACAAGCCTACAAAAACAAATCATGCTGCTCTGCCAGTAAATTAACTGCCAGATAGAACAAAACATGACACCCTATAAAGGTGTATCAATTAAATAAATAAACAAACAAATAAATAAATATGGTGTTACAATGAAATTTAGACTCCCAGCAATGTAGCATTCACAATTTCCAATATACAGTAAAAGATTGCTACAAATACAAAACAAGAAAATATAATCCCCAAAAGAAACAGTCCCAGAGATAACAGAGATTTTGGAATTAGCAGAAAAAGTCTTCAAAATAGATGTTATGTAAATATGTTTCAGAATTTAAAGGAAAAGATGGAAATAAGGAGTGAACAGATGAGGCATCTCAGTAGAGAAGTAGAAGTTATATAAAACAGCCAATTGAAAAATGCAATTTCTAAAACTAAAAAAAAATTCACTGGATAGGGTTTACAGCAGTTTGGACATACATAAGATCACTAAACTTGAAAACAAGGCCATAGAAACTATAAAAGAAAAATGCCCAGCAATCACAGTAAGATCCTTTTTGACCCACCTCCTAGAGAAATGGAAACAAAAACTAAAATAAACAAATGGGACCTAATGAAACTTCAAAGCTTTTGCACAACAAAGGAAACCATAAACAAGACCAAAAGACAACCTACAGAGTGGGAGAAAATATTTGCAAATGAAGCAACTGACAAAGCATTAATCTCCAAAATTTATAAGCAGCTCATGCAGCTCAATAACAAAAAAACAAACAACCCAAACCACAAATGGGCAGAAGACCTAAATAGACATTTCTCCAAAGAAGATATACAGACTCCCAACAAACACATGAAAGAATGCTTAACATCATTAATCATTAGATAAATGCAAATCAAAACTACAAAGAGATATCATCTCACACCAGTCAGAATGGCCACCATCAAAATATCTAGAAACAATAAATGCCGGAGAGGGTGTGGAGAAAAGGGAACACTCTTGCACTGCTGGTGGGAATGTGAATTGGTACAGCCACTATGGAGAACAGTATGGAGGTTCCTTAAAAAACTACAAATAGAACTACCATATGACCCAGCAATCCCACTACTGGGCACATACCCTGAGAAAACCATAATTCAAAAAGAGTCATGTACCAAAATGTTCATTGCAGCTCTATTTACAATAGCCTGGAGATGGAAACAACCTAAGTGTCCATCATCAGATGAATGGATAAAGAGGATGTGGCACATATATACAATGGAATATTACTCAGCCATAAAAAGAAACGAAATTGAGCTATTTGTAATGAGGTGGATAGACCTAGAGTCTGTCATACAGAGTGAAGTAAGTCAGAAAGAGAAAGACAAATACCATATGCTAACACATATATATGGAATTTAAGAAAAAAAAATGTCATGAAGAACCTAGGGGTAAGACAGGAATAAAGACACAGACCTACTAGAGAATGGACTTGAGGATATGGGGAGGGGGAAGGGTAAGCTGTGACAAAGTGAGAGAGAGGCATGGGCATATATACACTACCAAATGTAAGGTAGATAGCTAGTGGGAAGCAGCCGCATAGCACAGGGAGATCAGCTGGGTGCTTTGTGACCTCCTGGAGGGGTGGGGTAGGGAGGGTGGGAGGGAGGGAGACGCAAGAGGGAAGAGATGGGAACATATGTATATGTATAAGTGATTCACTTTGTTATAAAGCAGAAACTAACACACCATCGCAAAGCAATTATACTCCAACAAAGATGTAAAAAAAAAAAAAAAGAAAGAAAAATGGCTGATAAATAAAGACAGAGCCTCACTGACCTATGGGACAACTTGAAGCCTTCTAACATACAGGTAATTGGGGTCACAGAAGGAGAGGAGAGAAAGACTGACACAAAAATTTTAGAATAATGGCCAAAAGAATTTCACATATTATGTGAAAATATTTGGCTCAGAGATTCTAAAAGTTCAACAAATCCCAGGCAGATTAAACACAGAACCACACAAAGATTCATTATAATCAAATTGCTGAAAACCAGTGATAAAAGGAAAAGTTTTTAAGCACCAAGGGGTTGTAATAGAGAACACATATATTCCTGCAAAGAAGCAATAATAAGAAATACGATTAACTTCTTTTCATAACGAATAAAAGGTAGAAGACACTGAATTATATCTTTTAAAGGCTGAAAGAGAAAACAAAAACTGTCAACCCTGAATTCTCTGCCAAGCAAAATGTCCTTTAAAAATGAAGAAAAAATCAAGAATTTTTAGAAAGTCAAAAGCTCAGAGAATTTGCTAGAATCCTATTAGAAGAACTACATTACACCAAAAAATGTTAAAGAAACCCTTCAGGCTGAAGGAAAATTTTACCAGATGGAAACTGACTCACATGAAGGAATGGAGAATTCCAGAAATAGTAAATATAGGGTATTTTTAAAAGTCTTTTCCTTTCTTGATCTGTTCAAAATATAATGGAGGGACTTCCCTGGTAACACAGTGGTTAAGAATCCGCCTGCCAATGCAGGGGACATGGGTTCGAGCCTTGGTCCAGGAAGATCCTACATGCCGTGGAAAAACGAAGCCTGTGCACCACAACTACTGAAGCCTGCTTACCCTAGTGCCCACATGCCACATCTACTGAGCACACGCACAACAACTACTGAAGCCTGCACGCTCTAGGGCCCGTGTGGCGCAACTACTGAGCCCGCGTGCTGTGACTACTGAAGCCTACATGCCTAGAGCCCATGCTCTGCAGCAAAGAGAAGCCACCACAATGAGAAGCCCAAGCACAGCAACAAAGAGTAGACCCCACTCGCCGCAACTAGAGAAAAGCCCGCACACAGAACAAAGACCCAACGCAGCCAAAAATAAATGAATAATTATAATGGAAAAAAGAATAAAACAATCCCTATCAAATTTCTGCAGGTTTTCTGGATAGTAACTGACAAGATGATTCTAAAATTTATATGGAATTTCAAACGACATATAAAACCCAAAATAGTGAGAAGCAAGAAGAACTACAATCCTGCAGCCTGTGGAACAAAAACCACATTCACAGAAAGATAGACAAGATGAAAGGCAGAGGGCTATGTACCAGATGAAGGAACAAGATAAAGTCCCAGAAAAATAACTAAATGAAGTGGAGATAGGGAACCTTCCAGAAAAAGAATTCAGAATAATCATAGTGAAGATGATCCAGGACCTTGGAAAAAGAATGGAGGCAAAGATCGAGAAGATGCAAGAAATGGTTAACAAAGACCTAGAAGAATTAAAGAACAAACAAAGAGATGAACAATACAATAACTGAAATGAAAACTACACTAGAAGGAATCAATAGCAGAATAACTGAGGCAGAAGAACGGATAAGTGACCTGGAAGACAGAATGGTGGAATTCACTGCTGCAGAACAGAATAAAGAAAAAAGAATGAAAAGAAATGAAGACAGCCTAAGAGACCACTGAGACAACATTAAATGCAACAACATTCGCATTATAGGGGTTCCAGAAGGAGAAGAGAGAGAGAAAGGACCCAAGAAAATATTTGAAGAGATTATAGTTGAAAACTTCCCTAACATGGGAAAGGAAATAGCCACCTAAGTTCAGGAAGTTCAGAGACTTCCATACAGGATAAAGCCAAAGAAAAACACACCAAGACATATAGTAATCAAACTGGCAAAAATTAAAGACAAAGAAAAAATACTGAAAGCAGCAAGGGAAAAATGACAAATAACATACAAGGGAACTCCCATAAGGTTAACAGCTGATTTCTCAGCAGAAACTCTACAAGCCAGAAGGCAGTGGCATGATATACTTAAAGTGATGAAAGGGAAGAACCTACAACCAAGATTACTCTACCCGGTAAGGATCTCATTCAGATTGAATGGAGAAATCAAAAGCTTTACAGATAAGCAAAAGCTAAGAGAATTCAGCACCACCAAACCAGCTCTACAACAAATGCTAAAGGAACTTCTCTAAGTGGGAAACACAAGAGGAGAAAAGGACCTACAAAAACAAACCCAAAACAATTAAGAAAATGGTCATAGGAACATACATACTGATAATTACCTTAAACATGAATGGATTAAATGTTCCAACCAAAAGACACAGGCTTAATGAATGGGTACAAAAACAAGACCCATCTATATGCTCTCTACAAGGACCCACTTCAGACCTAGGGACACATACAGACTGAAAGTGAGGGGATGGGAAAAGATATTCCATGCAAATGGAAATCAAAAGAAAGCTGGAGTTGCAATACTCCTATCAGATAAAATAGACTTTAAAATAAAGAATGTTACAAGAGACAAGGAAGGACACTACATAATGATCAAGGGATCAATCCAAGAAGATGATATAACAATTATAAGTATATATGCCCCCGACATAGGAGCACCTCTATACATAAGGCAACTGCTAACAGCTATAAAAGAGGAAATCAACAGTGACACAATAATAGTGGGGGATTTTAACACCTCACTTACACCAATGGACAGATCATCCAAAATGAAAATAAATAAGGAAACAGAAACTTTAAATGACACAGTAGACCAGATAGATTTAATTGATATTTATAGGACATTCCATCCAAAAACAGCAGATTACACTTTCTTCTCAAGTGTGCACGGAACATTCTCCAGGATTGATCACATCTTGGGTCACAGATGAAGCCACAGTAAATTTAAGAAAATTGAAATCATATCAAGCATCTTTTCTGACCACAACACTATGAGATTAGAAATGAATTACAGGGAAAAAACGTAAAAAACACACACACATGGAGGCTAAACAATACGTTGCTAAATAACCAATAGATCACTGAAGAAATCAAAGAAGAAATCAAAAAATACCTAGAGACAAATGACAATGAAAACACGATGATCCAAAACCTATGGGATGCAGCAAAAGCAGTTCTAAGAGGGAAGTTTATAGCTATACAAGCCTAACTCAAGAAACAAGAAAAATCTCAAATAAACAATCTAACCTTACACCTAGAGAAAGAAGAACAAACAAAACCCAAGGTTAGCAGAAGGAAAGAAATCATAAAAAGCAGAGCAGAAATAAATGAAATAGAAACAAAAGCAAAGATCAATAAAACTAAAAGCTGGTTCTTTGAGAAGACAAACAAAATTGATAAACCATTAGCCAGCCTCATCAAGAGAAAGATGGAGAGGACTCAAATCATCAAAATTAGAACTGAAAAAGGAGAAGTTAGAACAGACACCACAGAAATACAGAGCATCCTAAGAGACTACTACAAGAAACTCTATGCCAAAAAAATGGACAACCTGGAAGAAATGGACAAATTCTTTGAAAGGTATAAGCTTCCAAGACTGAACCAGGAAGAAATAGAAAATATGAACAGACCAATCACAAGTAATGAAATTGAAACTGATTAAAAATCTTCCAACAAACAAAAGTCCAGGACCAGATGGCTTCACAGGTGAATTCTATCAAACATTTAGAAAAGAGCTAACACCCACCCTTCTCAAACCCGTCCAAAAAATTGCAGAGGAAGGAACACTCACAAACTCATTCTGAGGCCACCATCACCCTGATACCAAAACCAGACAAAGATACTACAAAAAAGGAAAATTACAGACCAATGGCACTGTTGAATATAGAAGCAAAAACCCTCAACAAAATACTAGCAAACAGAATCCAACAACACATTAAAAGGATCAAACACCATGTTCAAGTGGGATTTATCTCAGGGATGCAAGGATTCTTCGATATACGCAAATCAATCAGTGTGATCCACCATATCAACAAATTGAAGAAGAAGAACCATATGATCATCTCAATAGATACAGAAAAAGCTTTTGACAAAATTCAACATGTGTTTATGATAAAAGACTCCCTAGAAAGTGGGCATAGAGGGAACCTACCTCAACATAATAAAGGCCATATACGACAAACCCACAGCAAACATCATTCTCAATGGTGAAAAACTGAAAGCATTTCCTCTACGATCAGGAACAAGACAAGGATGTCCACTCTTACCACTCTTATAGTTTTGGAAGTCCTAGCCATGGCAATCAGAGAAGAAAAAGAAAGAAAAGGAATACAAATTGGAAAAGAAGAACAAAAACTGTCACTGTTTGCAGATGACATGATACTATACATAGAGAATCCTAAAGATGCCACCAGAAAACTACTAGAGTTAATCAATGAATTTGGTAAAGTTGCAGGATACAAAATTAATGCACAGAAATCTCTTGCATTCCTATACACTAATGATGAAAAATCTGCAACAGAAATTAAGCAAGCAATCCCATTTACCACTGCAACAAAAAGAATAAAATACCTAGGAATAAACCTACCTAGGGAGGCAAAAGACCTGTATGCAGAAAACTGTAAGACACTGATGAAAGAAATTAAAGATGATACTAACAGGTGGAGACATGTAACAGACGGAGAGATATACCATGTTCTTGGATTGGAAGAATCAATATTGTGAAAATGACTATACCACCCAAAGCAATCTACAGATTCAATGCAATCCCTATCAAATTACCAATGGCATTTTTTACAGAACTGGAACAAAATATCTTAAAATTTGTATGGAGACCCAAAAGACCCTGAATAGCCAAAGCAGTCTTGAGGGAAAAAAAACGGAGCTGAAGGAATCAGACTCCCTGATTTCAGAGTATACTACAAAGCTACAGTAATCAAGACAATATGGTAGTGGCACAAAAACAGAAACATAGATCAATGGAACAAGATAGAAAGCCCAGAGATAAACCCACACACCTATGGTCAACTAATCTATGACAAAGGAGGCAAGGATATACAATGGAGAAAAGACAGTCTCTTTAATAAGTGGTGCTGGGACAGCTACACGTAAAAGAATGAAATTAGAACACTCCCTAACACCATACACAAAAATAAACTCAAAATGGATTAGAAACCTAAATGTAAGACCAGACATTATAAAACTCTTAGAGGAAAACATAGGAAGAGCACTCTTTGACATAAATCACAGCAAGATCTTTTTTGATCCACCTCCTAGAGTAATGGAAATAAAAACAAAAATAAACAAATGGGACCTAATGAAACTTCAAAGCTTTTGCACAGCAAAGGAAACCATAAACAAGACGAAAAGACAACCCTCAGAATGGGAGAAAATATTTGCAAATGAATCAATGGACAAAGGATTAATCTCCAAAATTTATAAGCAGCTCATGCAGCTTAATACCAAAAAAACAAACAACCCAATCCAAAAATGGGCAGAAGACCTAAATAGACATTTCTCCAAAGAGGACATACAGATGGCCAAGAAGCACATGAAAAGCTGCTCAACATCACTAATTATTAGAGAAATGCAAATCAAAACTACAATGAGGTATCACCTCACACCAGTTAGAATGGGCATCATCAGAAAATCTGCAAACAACAAATGCTGGAGAGGGTGTGGAGAAAAGGGAACCCTCTTGCACTGTTAGTGGGAATATAAATTGATACAGCCACTATGGAGAACAGTATGGAGGTTTCTTAAAAAACTAAAAACAGAATTACCATATGATCCAGCAATCCCACTACTGGGCATATACCCAGAGAAAACCATAATTCATAAAGACACATGCACCCCAATGTTCATTGCAGCACTATTTACAGTAGCCAGGAGATGGAAGCAACCTAAATGCCCATCGACAGACGAATGGATAAAGAAGATGTGGTACATATATACAATGGAATATTGCTCAGCCATAAAAAGGAACGAAATTGGGTCATTTGTAGAGATGTGGATGGATCTAGAGAGTGTCATACAGAGTGAAGTAAGTCAGAAAGAGAAAAACAAATATCGTATATTAACGGAGGGTGATGAATTGGGTGATTGGAATTGACATGTGTACACTGATGTGTATAAAACTGATGCCTAATAAGAATCTGCTGTATAAAAAAATAAATAAAATTAAATTATAAATAAATAAATAAATAAGTAAAATACAAAAAAAAACCCAAAATACTTTCTTAAAAGAAGAACAAAGTTTGAGGATTTACATCACTTAATTTCAAGACTCTCTCTGAAGCTACTATTACCAAGATGTTGCTGTATTTGGTGTAAGGAGCAACAGAGGGATGAATGGAACAGCATAGAGAAGTCAGGAATAAAGCCATACCTAACAGGGCAATTGAGTATTTACAAAAGTTCTAGTGCAATTTAATGGGGAAATTAAAATCTTTTCAACAAATAGTGCTCAATCAATTGAATATCCATGTGGGGGGAAAATCTGAACCTTTACTCCCTGTCTCATACAAATTATACAAAATTAATTTGACATGAGTCAAATACCAATGTAAAAGCTAAACCTATAAAGTTGCCTAAAGAATACACAAGGGAATATCTCAACCTTGGGATAAGTGAAGATTTCCTAGATGGGACACAGAAAGAACTCATTAAAAAACAGTAAAGTGATAAATTAGACTTCATAAAATTTAAAACTTTTATTCATCAAAAGACACCATTCGAAAAATCAACACAGGCTGGAAGAAAATATTCATGATACATTTATCTGATAAAGGACTTGTAATTAGAATACACAAAGATCTTATGCAGTTCAATAATAAAAAGAAAGACAACCCAACTTTTTTAAATGAGCAAAAGACTTGAACAGAAATTTCACAAAGGAAAATGTACAAATGACCCACAATCATATAAAAATGTCATTAATCATCAGGGAAATGAAAATTTTAAATGCTAACTAAACACCCACATTTAGAATAAAGTTTTTGCATCTTGTGTCTTCTGAGTCTCCAAAATATTTGCTAGGCTCTTTAAGATGTCACCCACAGTGTAAGACTTAAGCCGTTTTATAATGTGCAGACATTCTCATTACTCCTGCTCTAAAATCCAAGTTGTCATGTATGCTTAAAACCATCCAACTATGAGACTCTGGAAGCTTGAAGGCATCAGAAATTTTCCAGATATTTGTATCTTCCTTGTATATTTCAAACCTTATTTCTCCTCCTCTGTTGACCACATATTTCTGGTGGTAGGTGCCATAGATCATATTCATGTTAAGAATCCGTCTCTGGCCTTGTAATTTTGGTCTTAATGCCAGTTAAGTCAGTTAAATGAGTGACAATTTTCCTGGAAGGTCTTCCTGCACTGGGTGAGCTAGCAACAGCTTAACTATATATGAAAATCACTGAATGACATAAATTCATTCCACAAACCTAAAAATAAATGTGTCCCTAACTCAATGTCCCTTTAGCCAGATGCAGATGATGCCACTCCAGGGTCACCTGACACAGAGGAAGGTGTGATGGAGGGGAAATGAGATTGGAAAGAGACAGCAATATTAACCAACTGTGGTTAAAATATTTTACTTTTACCAAAACATATGACCCTGTGAACATGTTGCCAGTGACCCACCCAGGGCCTTGTAAAAATCATGTTCAGCTCTGAGAGGCCCTGAAATGTTGGCTTTGTTAGTTAGCGGGGGATCTGCTACTGGATCTTGGACAGCTACAATCTTGTTTGCTAAAACAAAAATTCTGCACGGTGATTTTCTCTTAGTTGAGGTGATTCTAGAAAGGAGCTGTCATCTTCTTCCAGATCCTACCTCTCTGTACTCCCCCTTACTCTTGATTGGCTCATGGTGAGTCAATCATAGTAATTTCCCACATGGCCAGCATTGAATGGTCCAGGGATAATCACCAGAACCGACAATTAGACTAAAGATTAGGAAGAGTATTGCCCCTTGAATGGCAAGGCTGTGACAGCATCATCATGATTATCATAATAGCTAAAATTCACTGAACACTCAATGGTATTTGCAACACTTTATGGGGTAGTTTCTGATATCATCCACGTCTTACGGTTGGGAACACTGAGGCTTGGAGAGGTTAACAGATCTGCTAATGGGACAGAGCTAGTAAGTAGTAAGCCCAAGCAGATTGACATGCTTAACCACTGCCCTACATTGCTCATTTGATTTCCGGCTATGAGAGGAAACTGGTCCAAGAGACTGAAGCCTACATCCAAAAAGACACAAAGATGAGTAGGAGTCCCTCAGGCCCAGGTGCATCACTTCCCTTCCTGGGCTGTGGTCCTTGGAACTGAAAAAAAAAAAATTCGTTGTTAGTTGTTACTAGCAATCAAAAGGGCTCAACACAAGACAGCAGCCCAGAATCTCCTCTCACACTCTGTCAGGGTCTGTGTACACCGGTATAGGAGCAAGAAAAGATATAAACCTATTCTGAGATCCTGAGAACCTGAACATTACCTTCCCTCCCGACCATCCTTTACTTAACACACCTGATTACAAAATGCTGATTTCCATCTTGCTTGGTGTCCTATGGATCTTCCACACCATCCAACCCCCTCACTGTGTAGTATGCAGGGACCCATGAATTTATAGTCATACATAGCAAGGGGGACCTTTGGCATCCTCTAGTTCACTCCTCGCTCTGTCTTACAATTGGGAAGACAGGCTCAAGCAGGGGAAGTAACTAGCCCAGAGTCATACTCCGAGGAGGTAGCATGACCAGATGAGAACTGCCTGCCTCCCTAATGACACAGGTGGAAAGGCCAGACCTGGCACAGCTCCTACCTTACAGGCTGGTTTGGGCTACAGGCTGGCTGCCTCTGTAGAGGGTGTGGTTACCAGCTGGTGGGAGAAAGACACAACCCATTTTCCTGATGTCACTTGGAAGTGTGGCACTCTTCCCTGCCAAGTAATGTGATATATTTGTTTTCTCTGTTAACAGCCAGCAGCTAGGCTGAGAATTCTTTATTTCCTGAGAATCCTTGTCCAAATGGAGAATATATATTGGCTTCATGAATCTGGCATGCAGACTGTCACCTACGTAAAGAACTGGATTTGTTCCAAAACCCAGATTTATGCAAACTCTTCCAAACGTCCATCCATGGGCTATAACTCCAAATTTTTTGGCACAATCGACCACACAGGGCTGTGTAACTTGTCAGACTACAATGAAAATGGAACTAGGTGTGGAGAACATGGGAGGGAAGGCTGGGGAAAAGCCAGCTGAATTCAATGCAAGGGACAGGGGCAAAGGAGCTATAACTTATCAGGAGATTGTATGGCACAGCGGTTAAGACCAAGGTCTTAGAGTTCACCTCTCTAGGTTCAAATCCTGTCTTTACTACTTACTAACCAGAAGACCTTGGCAAGTTACTCAACCTCTTTGTGCTTTAATGATCATCCTTGTGAAACGGGAATGTTAACAACAGAGCCTGCTACATAGGATTGTTGTGGGAACTGAATGAGTTTTCATAGGTGTGAATAACCAAGCACAGTGATTCACCGTTATTATCCAGGACCTGCTATGGCTCTGTGCAAATCACTGCGTGGTTCAATCTCAATCACACACCCATGACGTGCTTTTGAAGGCATCTTGTTAAGAAAACAGAGACTTGGGGATGAGATACCCTTGCCCTCAATCCCATGAGCAGACCTTTCAAGTATCCATCACTCACTCTGATCCTTTCTAAGTTATCTTAGCTTTTCAAGCTATCTTAAAGTCAATTTCCATTTCCAACTTTTCCCTAGAGCTGCACAGAAATTATATAATAGGATGTCTAATAACTTTGACTAAAGCATCAAGATATAACAGATATTAGATGTCAAAGTGGGTGTTGAGATAGCCCCTTGCTCACACTGAGGGTACAAAGGGGTCACGTCTGGAGCTTGGAGAAGGGCTTGCAGGAAGTGTTTCTTTGGAAAGGACTTGGAGGACAGGGAATGTCTCCCCCTTCACCTCTAAAGATGGCCTTCAAGGAGATGACTCAAAGAGTAATGAGGCTCTCTTGCAGGTTGGAAGCTGGTAACACCTGCCACAGTGTTTGACTCAGGATCCCTTAAATCTAAAGACGGGGCACTATGTGGAAGAACTTACTAGAAGTGACATTATTTGAAACCCCCTGATCCAGCCATACCTAATGACAGTATGCTTCTGATTTTCAGTTGCAAAAACTGATAAATTTCTTTCTTTAAGTCATTTTCGATGGGCTTCTGCTTTATTATTACTATATTATTATTATTATTCCAGATTCACAGCTGTATTCCTGGAAATGATGATATCTCCAATTCTGAGATGGGATCTGAGAATTTTTCAAAAATCCTCCAGGCTCTGTGCTGTCATTCCTGGGTACAGGAATGAAGGAATGCTCAGAAAATAAAGCCAGTTACCTGCAATGGCTTCTTTATGATCCGGACTGCCCTGAACCAGGTCGTTTATGATTGCCCATGAGAAGCTTCACTGTAAAGTGAAGTGACCTGGAATGGGATTCCAGGTTTCTTTTCTTCTGATTCAATGCAGCCAGAATGTATTCTGTGCTGACTGTGTGCAGGGCATTATGCACCACACTGCAGGGTGGGGTGGGAGTCATAATAATGAATAAGATATAGCCCCCAATTCCCAACGGATCTCTCTATGGTGGTAGAGTAAATCTATATTGAGGCAGCCTGGGATGCAGGCCACAGAGGGAGATGGTGATTTTGGGCCAGGAAGGGGAGGGCAAGGAGTGGGGGTATGCGGTGGGAAAGCGTTACAATCCCATTCAGGGACAGAATAACAGTCACCCTGGGCAGCCCTGGCCCTCTCATTCCCAGTCTCTATGGGGATGCCAAGAGTGGTGCTTCCTCATTTCCATCACAGCAGAATTTATTGCTACAGAAGTGCAAGAATGCTCATTCCCTATGTGCAGGACAGCAGCTCTATGCTTGATCTGTAACACAGCAAGAAGCCTCCAGCCCTGGGCATGAGAGCCGCTCCTTTGGGCCAGATTCTCCTCTCCCCAAGGCCCTTTGCCTAAGCCCCCCTCCACCTGAAGCTCATCCGCCTTGTTTCTCCTACCTGTGCCCTCACCCATCAACCTGTATTTCTAGGCTGCATCATTTTATGGGCTTCTAAGAAAGAAAAGAATGCTGCCCGTTTTTTATCACATACCATCATTTATAGGTGTACCCCCAAACCAGAGAAGTTATAATGTGGGGAAATGAATCACTTAGAATGGATAAAAATTGGGGCAAGTTAACACCCATTTAGCCCTCTGGCCCTGGTCTAGACATCACGTCCTCTGAGAAACCTCCCCTGCCCCCAACCCTTTATTGGGGGCACTTCTTTGTGCAAACACAGCCCTCTGTGCTGATGCAATGATTAAGAGCTCGGCTCTGAAGTCAGAAGAGGCCCGGGATTAAATCTGTCTCCATTCGTTCTAACTCTGCGACCTTGGCTGATTGTTTAACCTCTCTGTGCCGCAGTTTCCTCATCTCTACTATTCAGGTAAGTAATGGTATCCAGCTCATAGAATGCTGAGATAAAGCATGTTGGGTGTTTCAAATAGTCATAAGCAATTGATAGATGCTAGACACAGTTACTGAGATCTCTCTCCCAAGAGCCATGGCCAGTGATTGTGTTTGTCTTTGCACATTTTTCCCCAGTGCCTGTCACATCTTAGGCACTTCATAGATGATCATACTGAGAGCTAACTTTTGCCAGGTGAGCATACGTGCCAGGTGCTTTCAGGGACATTGCTCCAACTGGTCTTCATAACAAACTTATGAGATTGGTGCTATTATTATCCCCACTTCACAGATAGAGAAATTGAGACACAGAAAGGTTAAGAGAGTCACCAAAAGTCACATGGCTAATTCTTGATGGAATTGGATTTGAACCTGAGCCAATTGACCCCTGGAGTACATGTTCATCAACGACCCTGCTCCTGGGCTGCAGAATGGGCTCGCCACTTACAGTCCCTTCGCCACCAATCCTGTCTTGGTCTCCACTCCAGGGTGATCTCTTTGACACCCACCTCTGATCACGTTTTCTTGCTTCAAAAGCTTCAGTTATTCTAAACCTTTGCCCTAGCATTCAAAGTTCTCTGTGAGGTGGTCCAGACCATCTTCCTGACCCTTCACTCCCTCCCTGGAGCCCCTCAGCCTTCTCTCTATGCCTCCGTGGGGACAGTGGCACACCTGCCTTGGTCTATCAGGACTTGAAGACTCACCCTGGTCTCTGTTAGACTGAGGTCCCTGTTGACACGCCCACCTCAACTTCCGTCCGAGGCCCTCAATGCCCAGCACAGTGCCTGCTACATAGTAGGTGCTCAGCAAATGTTTATTGAATGAAATTGATTTGAAACAACACCTGAGAGAAATCCACTGCAACCACCAGGCCTCCATCGATTTCCTTTCCCTGCTTATAGATTAACCTCCCACAGAAGGAGAGCTCTTTTTGGAAGACAGGGAGAGAATTACCCAGCTACATTTGTGCCCAGAACCATCTGAGATCCTCTGCTAAGGGCTCATGCAAAGATGTGACATTAAGATTACATTAAACAAGTTCCTTCCCTGTTGGACTTTATTTCATTTAGTGAGTATGGGTTCTTGCTCAAAGCACCTGAGACAGTAACCAGTGTTTCATCATGTTAAATCTTGGTACTTGCAAAACTTCAATAGGAAGTAACTTGGGGAACCCCTCTTCCTTCAGAGGGAAGCTAGTTGTCTTCTCCACTATTAGATGTTACATTGTTTTACTATTTTATTCATCAAAAATGACAGGATGGGGGGGTGCTTATCATAACCAGGGATCCAGGGAATACTCAGAACATGCACCAAACTGTAGCCTCCTCACTCTATAAATTTCCTAAAAGAGATGAAACACAAGGAGCAATGCCAGGCAGGAAGCAAAGTAGCAATTTGGGGACCAAAATCCCATGCCGAGGACAACGTTAACAATCAGAGACACTGACATGCACTTACTTTGTGCCAAGTGCTGTGCTAAGTGCTTTCTGCTCACGATCTCATTCCAAACTGCAAGGTCCCTATGAGATGGATGATTTCATTATCCCCAGTCCACAGAGAACCCGTTAGGTTATGCAACTTGACCAGGGTCATATAACTTATAAGTAGCAGAGCCAGAATTCAAACTTTCCTCTCTTATCCAAACTCTGGTATGCTAATCAGGAAAAGGAATGCTATCTGCAGTAACAGACAGAACCCAAATTCTTGTTGGCTGAACTAGTAAATTGTATTTCTTACTTCTGTCATAGTCCAAAGTCAGTGTTCCTGGTTACATTTGGTCATTTCAGAGCCCAGGTTCCTTATGCCTTATGGCTTTGTCCTTTTCTTAGTCCTGGTGGCAGAAAGAGCAAGGAGTCTGTATGGGAGGACTTTATAAGCCAGTCTTGGAGGGGGCAGACATGCAGTGATATGCTGGTCCATGGTTAACAACTGGCTCTTTTTAGGGGGAAAAAATCTGATTTGTAGCATTTGCCAATTTTCATGGTGTAAATCCTCCAGCATGGTTGATTTCCAGCTAATAACAGTTCACAACCAGTTCAGAAAATTCCTGAAAATTCAATAATCAGCTCTTGGAGTACATGTGAGCCAGCTCTACCACAGCATTGTACCACATCTACCCCTGTTCCATTGGCTAAAAGGCAGCCACAAGTTCTGACCTAGCTGCAAGGGAGTCTGGGAAGAGTCAACTGAGGATGTAACCAGGAGGGACAAGGAACGGGTTCAGGTGAGCACGTAGCAGCCTCTGCCACCTCTGGAAGGGTGGGCGGGCCCTATTGGTCTAAACCTGCTAGCTTTAATGCTTCAGGTCAGAAGCCAATACTGCAAACCTGTTGGAACTGAGAGACCAGTGTGAGTGCATTTATCCGAGCTGGTCTGGACATCCAGGACAGTGACCCAGCTCACCTGCCCCATGGGAAGAAGAGAGCAATGCCAGAGAGAAAGCAAAGAAGCTGGCCACTTGGCACCAGGGAAAGGAAACCTTTTCCTATAGCCACATCAGCCCATGGAACCAGAGAGGAAGCCACGCTCATTTGCTGATTTATTCACTCAGTGTCTCCAGCTTAAAAACAGCCCCATCGGTGTTATGGAAGCTGAACAGTCAAACTGGTGATGCAGCAAGGATTGGGTAAAGAAAGGAGAAAAGTGAAAAGTTTCACTCACTTGTGGGTCTCAGTTACTAAGACTCCTAACCCAGGGAACTGTAAGCGATTGGATACAAAGCCCACACAAATGTTAACCCTGCCCTTGAGGTGCTCTGCTTAGAATGACAAAGAAGACATATTTAGATAATAGTAGTAAGAGGTATAGAGGGAGACCATAGTAATGGTGGCAGCGCTCTAAATTAATTTGAGCTGCTATAACAGAATACCACACACTGGGTGTCTTAAGCAACAGACCTTTATTCTCACAGTTTTAGAGGTTAGGAAGTCAAACGATCAAGGCACTGGCAGATTCAGTATCTGATGAGGGCCATCTTTCTTGTACATAGATGGCATCTTCCTGCTGTGTCCTCACATGGCAGAAGAGGTAAGGGATCTCTCTGGGGTCTCTTTTTTAAGGACACTAAGCCCATTCACGAGGGTTTCAACCTCATGAGCTAATCACATCCCAAAGGCCCCCACCTCCTAACACATTGGGGGTTAGGATTTCAATATGTATATGAATTTTGGGAGGACACATACGTTTGGTCTGTAGCAGTAGTGGTGGTGGTGATATGTGAGTCACAGAGAGTACATTGAACTGGTTTTAAGTATCAGCAAAGGGAAAGATGACCTCTAGTTCTAGTTATTATAGAGCTAATCCTCGAAAGCTGAGCTGCTCTTGGCATGAAGATGGGACCAAGGGCATCCCAGGTAAGAGGCGCAACAGTAGGAAAGACTCAAAAGTACGATACGCAGAAATACACAGAGAACAGAGAAATTCAGTTCTCAGAGCATTGGGTGAGTGGAAAAAGTAGTGCAGAGTAAGGAAATTTGGAGCCAGATGTCAGCAAGTGTTGACCGCTATCTCAGTGAGCCTGGGCTCAGCTCAGTTGGAAAAGAGAAGACATTGATAGCTTTTAAGCTGGCTAGTGGCTTTGGCTGAGCTGTGCTCTACGAACATAACTCTGGCTGGAGTATGGGGGATGGATTCAAGTGGTAGAAATCACGCTCAGGGAGGTAAACCAGTTTGGGACTATGTTAGAGATGAAAGAGTTTAGGGACATAGACCAGTACTGATGCAATAAGAAGGAAAAACATTAAGGGAAGTGTGAGAAACATGCAGTAGCCTAATGGCTGGTGCTCTGGTAATCTGCCACACATTGCCTTAGCAACAGCACCATGTGGAGTCCTGCACTTGAAATTAGTGATCTTAGGTAAAACCGCCTAAAGGGGGGAGCGAGGAAACATCATTCATTATTGAATATGTGCCCAAGAATATGCATATATCATCTCAAAAAAAATGCAGTAGCCCAGAGTGTTACTTAAAAATTACAGTAACCCAGAGAGCTAGGTATGATTATCATTATGTTATAGGCAAAGAAACTGAGGCATACAGAGGGTAAGTCATCTACGAAGTGACTGACAAAGCTGGAACTTGAACCAGAATATTGTCTGAAACTGAAAGCTTTGGACTCAGGCCTCATGCTGCTAACAGATTCCACTAGCTCTCCCCTTGGATGAAAAGTAGGGATAGACTGACCTCATGGGGCTAGAATCACACACACATTCTGGGAACAAACCCAGTGTCCCAGTGCACATATCTCTTGCACATTTTTTGCCATTGTCAGGCACTCAGAATTCCAGCTGATACTCCCTATTGCACCCAAAGAACAGACGGGAGTTCTCAGTGGAATTTCTTACAGAACCTTACTGAGCCCTTCCTCCAACACTGAAGATAGCTTCCTCTGAAACTGTAGGCTATATTAGCTCATTTATTCATGCATCCAAAGTGTGTGGAGCATCTACTATGTTCCAGGCATCATGCTAGGCTAGATATGATCGTGACTTGGTCTCTGGCCATGAGGAGAAGCTAATTCACAGTCTGGTCAGGGAGAGAAATAGATAACTATCCTATTGCCCAAGAAGCTTCGCTCTGCCTGGGGTGAAATGGAAAATAATGAAAGCCTTCCTAGAAAATGTGATACTTGAAGAATGAGTAAGATTTGGTCATTTGATTAAAGGTAGAGGACGTTATAGGCAGAAGAAACATCGAGTGCAAAGGTACCAAAGGGATAGAGAGAATGGGGCCATTTCCAGACCCTGGCAGACCTATTGGCACATACACCAAGAACACATACCCTCATCTTTTTCTGCCACTATCTAGTAACACTGGGTTGTCCCAGAGCTTGATGTTTTGGTGTTTTTCATCTCAAAATGTCCTCAAAGCATGGATTTTCAATTTCCAGGATCATATCATTCTTCCCAGAGTCAATATTTTGTGATCTGAGTGAACTTCCTTCTATTGGCTGGATGCCATCAATGTTCATAAATGTGCCATCATCTTGATAGTCAGCCTCAACTTGTAAAATAATTATGAAACATGGCATGGGCCCTTATCCACTCCAAAATATTTAACTGCCAGGGGTGAATCTGGCCTACAAAGGGTGGGTTGAAGCCCTGGGCTCAGATCGGATCCATTCTACACCACAGCACTCTTAACGTCTCCTCTTTTGTTAGAAATCAAATATTAATATGAAAGGTGAATAATTCGTTGGTGAGGCCTAGTGCCTGAGAAGCTCAGTGGAAATCCCTGAGAGGAGCTTCTGGTGTACCAGTGACTTTGTAGACCCAGCTCTCTCTGCCAAGTTCAAAGTGAGAGGTGCTGGTTCTAAACATGGGCCCTGGAACAAAGTGGCCTGGACCTGCCTGCCAGCTCCATCACTTATTAGCAGCGCTGAATATCTTCCATTTGCTTTTTCAATTCACTCTCTACCATTCTCCACTCTGCTCTGTGGACTACTCTAAGAACTACAGCAATAGGCGCCCTTGCCCCTGGCTTCCAGTTAAGTTCAGGCAACGGGGAGCCCCAGCAGGGAACACAGGAATTGAGAAGAAGCAGGTTGAGGAACTTACTCCCTCCCCGTCCTCCCTGACGGATCACCATGTGCTCATCCAAGGGCCACAACTCCTCCTGGGGGGCTTCTTCATATCTCTCTCTCCCTCTCTGGGCTCTGGTAACCACTCCCTCGTCTCAGTCTTTCCGACCTAGTGGTGGCCACAGCTCCTGAGTTGTTAGCCTCAGGGTACTGCACCATCGCTTATTGCTTTCCCTAAACTCTGCCTTTACATTTGTATTAGGTTTAATCTTTCAGAATTGTCATTTTGAAAGTCAACTGAAAGATTATCAAAAATTGGCAATGTCATGTTTCAACCTAATAAATTATTCTTTTATTAGACCTTCCTCAATTTGCCAGTTTGTGTGTGCTATTTCCTACCATAACATCAACTGATACTGAAGCTGTGTGACCTTTGCATGAGTTACTTAAATTCTCTGTGCTTCAGTCTCTTCATCTATAAGATGGAGATGATGCTAAGAATAGTACCTACTTCAGAGGGTTGTTCTAAGGATCAAATAGGCTCACGTACAGAAGGGGATAAAACAGTACCTAGCCAGTAATATGTGCCCATGTTAGGGAAAACAATACCCATTCATCTGAGATAGAAGAGTCAGGAAAATGAACTTATGACTCGATGGTGGGCTACCTGAGCAGGAAGGAAATGAGAGCCTCTGCAGTCCTCAGTGGAGAAGAATGAAAATAATTTACGTTTATGTAGTTGTCTATCGCTCAGAAAGTTCATTTGTGTGTTCTATTTTAGCTATTCAATTTTTAAAACTCTGTCGAGTGCCTACTGTATGGCTGCCAGGCACCATGGAGATACAATAGCGAGCACATCGGGGAACCTCATCCTGTCCACCCCCATCTCCTGGGGAAGATACAGACAAGGAAGCTGAAAATTACATTGTAGAGTACTAAGAAATGAGATGATAAGGAGAGTCAAGGTGGGGCATGGGATCCCAGGGAGCTCTGACCCCCAGATTCAGAAAGTTAGAGGATGACTTCCCACACAAGGAACGGTCTGATCTCTGACCTGAAGGAGCAACAGGAATCATCTACGCAAAGGGTCCAGGTGATGGAGGGAACAGTATTCCCATAGAGGGAACAGAAAGCTAAGAAATGAGAAAGTATGGCATATATAGGGGAGTAAAAGAAATTGAGTGTGGCTGAAGCCTATCCTTGGTGCTGAGGTAAGTCCCTGGTATACAATAGGTGCTCAACAATTAATGAGGGGAGAAGTTACAGCCATGTCCCTAATACATGTGTATAATGAGGAGACTATCCTCTAAGTGGGGTATTTTGTCTTCCCACAGGTTTATTGGACCCTGTTGTTCATCTCAGGGAAGGGCAGCTCCAGTGCCCCTTGGGTAACCCCCTTTCTCCCTGTCCACTCACCCACCTTGCTTTTGTCAGAAACAAAGAGACAACATCTCTGGAGCTCAGAAAGCAGGAGAAGGAGGATGTCAAGAGGTTAGAGGCCAAGTCTTTGGGGAAAAGCCTTCAAAAGCAATTCACTAATTCATCCATTCACTCATTCATTCATTCAACAGATACTTGAGTGCCTGCTATATGCTGGTAGCTGACCAAAGCTACACTAATAAACTGTATAGATACAGGGTCCATTCCCGTGGAGGGTTATGTCCATGAAGATAATCCCAGGTGAGTGGCCAGGTAGGAACGACAGAAGGAGAACCAGTGCAAACACCTGTCTGACTCGGACATTCAAGGGCGGGTTCCTGTAAAGGTGGCTCTTGGTCAAGGGGCCAAGGTGAAACCTACAACAGACTTCCCAGGGCTATTTATTTATTTATTTTATTTTTGGGCTGCGTTGGGTCTTCATTGCTGCACGCAGGCTTCCTTTAGTTGCAGCGAGTGGGGGCTACTCTTCATTGAGGTGCACGGGCTTCTCATTGCAGTGGCTTCTCCTGTGGAGCAAGGGCTCTAGGTGCATGAGCTTCAGTAGTTGTGGCACGAGGGCTCGGTAGTTGTGGCTTGTGGCCTCTAGAGCGCAGGCTTGGTAGTTGTGGCACACAGGCTTAGTTGCTCCGCAGCACGTGGGATATTCCCGGACTAGGGGTCAAACCCGTGTCGCCTTCATTGACAGGGCGATTCTTAACCACTGTGCCACCAGGGAAGTCCCCCCGGGGCAATTTGAAACATAATGATATAGTGTAAAAATCAGGGAATTTGAAGTCAAAAGATTTGATTTAACCCAGACTTCCCTACTTTCTAGCTGTGTGACTAAGAATAGGTTGCTTTCCCTCTGAGATTCAGTCTTCTTGCGTGCAAAATGGGAATAATTACACCCACCTTGCTGGCTAGTTGTGAGAATTAGATAAGATATGCAAAGTATCTGGCACATAGAAATCAGTCCATAAATTAAAGTTTTTTTAGAATTATAGAACCAGAGTTTTAATTTCACTTTCATTAACCAAAAGCCCACATTCCATTTTGGTGACTTGAAGGAGGTCTCCGTGGTGCTGATCTGTTTTACGACAGCCGGGGGCCTGCATCTTCTGTCAAGAAGACAAGTCTTTGCAGCAGCATCTACAGTTGGATGTAACACACACGTGTCCCAGACAAGATACTCCATCAAGGGTTTTCCCCATTACTCACTGCTTACATGGTGGTAGTACATCCAAACTGCAGGAAGGAAACAGTGGGGAAATATCTATTACAAGAAGACTCTTCTTGAAAAGCCCATTACTGACGGGAAGCATTACAGTGAGAATAATAGTAGAAAAGAATAATAATGAGAATGTCACAACAGTAGGACTAATATTAAACAGCGAGAGGCAGAATAGTACGGTGGTTAAGAGTGCAGTCTCCAGAGGATTTGACTTCAAATCCTAGCTGTGTAGACCTTAGGTGAATTACTCAAATTCTCTGGGCTTCCTGATCCACTGTTTGACTCTATTGTCAAAATAGTACCTACCTCATAGTGTCATTGGGCTGATGAAAATAATCGATATATGAAAGGTATTTAGAGTGGTGTTTGGCACATAGGAAATGCTCAGTAAACTTTAGCTCTTAGCACAGTAATAAGTGCGTTTTAGCACAACTGATAAACAGCACCAAGTGAGACATTTTATATGCGTTATTGCTAAGCATCCCAACAACTTGTATCAACAATTACTAAAATAAATTGCACTTACCCTGTGCCAGGCACTATCACATAATCTTTACATATATCATCTCAATTAATACTATATAATAGGTTATTTTTTATCTTCATCACACAGATGAGGCCCAGAGAGAATAAATATGATTTTGAATCCAAACTTGCCTGACTCCTGAGCCTCTTTGCTTGAATGTTTTGGGTGAAGCTGTCACCACCCAAGAAAGATCAGATGCTTCTTGGTCCCTTCCTATTCCAGATTGTTCTAGACAGGTTTAGGAGCCCCAGGCTTGCTGCCCAGTGGACTTCTGACCACCTCTCTCTGCACCTCCTCTCAGCCCCATGACCTAAAATGATATGGGAAGGGGCTTCCCTGGTGGCGCAGTGGTTAGGGGTCCGCCTGCCGATGCAGGGGGCGCGGGGTCGTCATCACACAGATGAGGCCCAGAGAGAATAAATATGATTTTGAATCCAAACTTGCCTGACTCCTGAGCCTCTTTGCTTGAATGTTTTGGGTGAAGCTGTCACCACCCAAGAAAGATCAGATGCTTCTTGGTCCCTTCCTATTCCAGATTGTTCTAGACAGGTTTAGGAGCCCCAGGCTTGCTGCCCAGTGGACTTCTGACCACCTCTCTCTGCACCTCCTCTCAGCCCCATGACCTAAAATGATATGGGAAGGGGCTTCCCTGGTGGCGCAGTGGTTAGGGGTCCGCCTGCCGATGCAGGGGACGCGGGTTCGTGCCCCGGTCCGGGAGGATCCCACATGCCGCGGAGCGGCTGGGCCCATGAGCCATGGCTGCTGAGCCTGCGCGTCTGGAACCTGTGCTCCGCAACGGGAGAGGCCACAACAGTGAGAGGTCCCCGCATCAAAAAAAAAAAAAAAAAAAAAAATGATATGGGAGTGAAATCTCAGATGGCATTATCTTACCTATCAATGATCCTCCAAAAAAGAAGTATTAATAACCTCGCATACCTCTTCAGTCTCTCCTAGAATCACTCAGCATCCCCTTGTCACCGAACACTCTCCATTCAGAGGCTCCATTCTGCTCCTGGCAGCCACCTGCCCCTCTGTGCTGCTCCTTAGGCTGACTCTGCCACCGCTTGCTCTGTCACCTGCACCAAATCTTTTCCCGTCTCTGAGCCCCCTTTCCTTATCTGCGACTTGGAAACTATGACCACTACACTGATACCTTCGGAAAGTGGTAGTGAGGAGGAAAAAAGGCTTTAGATGTGTTTTAGTAAACTGTAAAGTTCTGTAGAGGTAAGATATTATTGTCATCTCTTCAATACCGTAGAAGAGAAAGAACTGTCAGAAGGACCATTCGAATATGTGCAGAGATCCCAAAACCAAGGAAGACTTTTTCCCCGTCCTGGATGCCACTTGCTACAAAATATATGCTCTCCCTGGTCAGTTTGCCCCAATCACAGCCCATTGTGGTTCATTTCCTTCCAATAGGCTGCTACTTCAAGTGTATAGATGCCTAAGACAAGACATTGGCAGGTCGGAAGAAAATGTAAATTCCTATCTTTTCAAATTAAATTTTATATATTGTTATGTGCACATAAATGCTGCTGCAGGGCTTCCCTGGTGGCACAGTGGTTGAGAATCTGCCTGCCAATGCAGAGGACACAGGTTCGAGCCCTGGTCTGGGAAGATCCCACATGCCGCGGAGCAACTGGAGCCGTGAGCCACAACTACTGAGCCTGCGCGTCTGGAGCCTGTGCTCCGCAACAAGAGAGGCCTCGACAGTGAGAGGCCCGCGCACCGCGATGAAGAGTGGCCCCCGCTTGCCACAACTAGAGAAAGCCCTCTCACAGAAAAGAAGACCCAATACAGCCCCAAATAATAAATAAAATTTAAAAAAAATGTTGCTGCAATAGTAATTGTATACAGCGGGTAACTAATTTTTACATGTATAATACATAAAGAGAAGTGGCCCAGCATGATAGTTTAGAGTGGGGGGCTCTGGAACCAGGCTGCCTGAGTTCTAATTCCATCTCTGCCATGAACTTAGCTTCACCGAGTTGTTTAACCTCTCTGTGCTTGTTTGTTCATTTGTAAAATGGCAATAATAAGTGCTTACCACACAGGGTTGCTATGAGAATTCAATAATTTTATAAATGTAAAATACTTAGGATGGGGTGGCGAAGGCAACACTAGTTTGGGCTTTTGTGATTTCATGATTTAGGCTTTCATGGTTATTCCCTCACACTAAAATAGCTTTCTTTACCCTTCCTTTAATGCTAGGCGTCACCTCTTCCAGGAAGCCTTCCTTTCCTGCCCCTGCACCTCCCCAGGTGGAGAATTGAGCTCTGTGGACACCCACAGCCCACTCCCACACTGTACTGGGATTGCCTGTGTCTAGGTTACCAGCATCCTCTCCTAGCTGACAGTGGAGATCTTGGGGCAAACACAACCTTCCAGATGTGTTTTGATCGTTCTTGGCACAGAGTGTGGCACACAGTGGATATTTTCAGTACGTGGGAGTTAAAATAAACTGAATTTATCTGAATTAGAAACAAAACTACCTTCAAACCCAAAGCAATTTGCCAGCACAGCCCATGCACCTAGGGGGAAAAATTTTGCCCACTCTTTAGAAAGAAAATTAACAAGATCTACCCCCCACTCCCTCCGGAAGAGGCAGCTGAGATCCTTCCCTCTAAAGAGAAATTAATTCCACCCAGAAATAAATCCCCAATAAGCCTCGCAAGGAGCCCATTAGTGAACCACAGTTACCCACGGGCAGGAGTTTCTTCCTGTGAAAGTCCCACTGAGTTGCTGCTGAATTCGTTTCTCCTGCGCAGCAGTTTGCCTGAGCCTGAGGGATGACCGGCAATTACAAGAGAGTAAATATTTCAGCAGCTCAGTGTTAGGCTTCTAAACAGGAAGCTGTTTCTCTTTACTTTAAGCTGTTTATTAAAATACAAGGTTAACTCCAGCAAGGGAATACATTTTTCTGCCTCCTCCTTCAATTAGCTAGCTATTTCAATGCTGAAATTTTTCCTGCTTTTGCAAAACCTCTGCGAAACAGCAGGTAGAGTGCTTTCCCCTCAGAGGACTGTGGTGGTTCTGAACCTGAAATCAGATTCAAATCCCAGCTCTCCCAGGAACCACCTGCGGGACCATCGGCAAACCACTGTTCAACTTTCTGCGCTTCAAGTTCAAGAAATGGGGATAGTAATACCTGCCTGTATGTTGCAGAGAGACTGGTGTGATTTAAGGAATATGGAAGAGGCCAGCTCAAGGGCTGGCACACTGAAGCAATTAGTAAACCTTTGCAACTACCCAAAAGCTATTCCTCTCTTCTGTGCAACAAAGATCCCATTTTGTTCAGGCTTTGGGGGAAGGTATGGCCTTTCCAGCCCAGGACATGATTCCTGATTGATACATACTATCATGATAATCGTATTTCCCTTCCATGAGTGGTTTAAGAAAAATATAGGACACAACTTATTGGCCAATAAGACACGAGGAGAAATATGCTGGAGTAGAATCTTCTGGCAACGGTATCTTCACTTCCCAAAGGGATACCTTAAGGAGTACCATCAGCAAGGGGGCTGATCACCTTCAGCAACAATAATTTGGCAGCCATCCATGACAAAAGTGCCTTTGTAGGAGCTTTGAGATCCAGGGAATAGGTTGTGAAACCCTGGTAGAGCCCAAGACCGAGGAGGGCCATGTTGCAAAGGCAGACCCTTGCCCAGATGGCAGACTCACTCACTGACCGTGGTCCCAGCTACAGACCCAGAAAGTTTCATCCCACTTGTGGACTCAGTTACAGCCCCATATGGCCATGGTCCTGTCACCAACATTCAACACAGAACTCAACAGGAGTCACACCCACCTGTGTCCCATGGGACAAGCCTACTGACCTCAGTCCTGGCTATGGACCCTTAAGCAGCCCATGATCTTGCTCTGGCTTCTCTTAGCCACCAATCCTGCCTGCCCAGTGACCGGGCAGGAGACATGCCCATCCATGCTCCTGAGGCAGGTCTATAGACCACAGTCTGACTGCAGATTCTAAAACAGCCTGTAACCAGGCTCTAGCCCCTCTCAGCTGTGATCTGGGCACACTGCTGCCTGTCCACAGCCCCTCTAGGAGACACAAGCTTCTGTGTCCCCAAAGACAGACCTCCAGGCCTCTGTCCCAGCTCAGATTCTGAAGCAGCCTTGTGACTTGGCTCAGCCCCTCTTGGCCACAGTCCAGGACGATTTCTCACTGCCCAGGAACCTTTCCAGTGATCTGTCAGGAACCCTCCCAGGCACCCAGAGGGAGCCATACCCATGTCAAACCTGGTAACAGCCTGCCACCTGTTGGTAGGTTGAGTAGACCCCTGTCCCACCACCAGTCCTACTGACTAAGGTCCTGGAGGCATTCTTGTTTACCCAGGGACCAGACAGAATACATGCCTACCATGCCCTGGTAACAGGCCCACCAACTGCAGACCCCACTGCAGAGCCAGTACCAGCTATGTGACCTGGCTTCAACCCAACTCAACTGAAATCTCAAAAACATACCATCAGCCTGAGTACCTGACAGGAGAGGTGTTTACCGGCTAGAATCAGCCTATAAGGATTGGAAGAGGTGTTTGCTCCTTTAAATGCATGATTACTAATGAAAAGCCACAAGGATCACAAAGAAGAAGGCAAATGTAACACCATGAATAGAAACTAATAAAGCTCTAGTAACCAACCCCAAAGAAATGGAAATCTACAAATTGCCTGACAAAGAATTCAAAATAATCATCTTAAAGTAGTTCAATGAAGTGCAAGAGAACATAGACTAAACTAAATGAAATCAGGAACAATGTATAAGCAAAATGAGAAATTTAATAAAGAAATAGGAACCACCAGAAAAGAACCCAACCAAAAAACAGGAGCTGAAGAACACAATGTCAGAACTGAAAAATTCAATAGGGAGCTTCATTGTCAGATTTGAACATGTAAAAGAAGGTTATCAGTGAACTTGAAGACAAGTCATATGAAATTATCCAGGTACAGGAACCATTATGACTTTGTTAAATTAACATTTGTTAAGTGGAACACAGCGTGCCAGATGGTGAGCTGCAGTTCAACAAACGACCATGAGAGAAACTGAAACAGAGAAGCTTATTACTCACGGCGTTCTGAAGCAAGTACACAGCATGCCTTGAGGGGCCACATGGGGAGTTCAAGGCAGGGTATAGGCAGAGAGAGAGAAATAGGACCTGGGACACAGCATTTATTAGGGTTCATGGGTGGAGTGCTTTGTGGTTCCCAAACCTAATCAGGATTGATCAATTCAAACCAAAAAGAGAAGGATTTTGGTAAGCTCCATGGGGTTCTTATCTAAGGTGTGCATGAAAGGAAGGCCCTAGGAAGTTGGGAAGACTGTTGAGCACAAGGGCTTTGGGGAAATCATATCAGAACTTACATTTATTTGTGACTCTTCGGGCTGTTATCTATGTGCTTGCATGAGGAGTTAGTGTCAGTTTAAGGCCCCTGCAGGCTGCTTGGCCAAACAAAATGGGTGCCAAGACAGCAATACTATAAAGTAGCTTAGCTAAACTCTCAACAGGAACAAAAAGAAAAAAGAATGAAGAAAGCATGCAGGACCTATTGGACACCATCAAATGAACTAATTTAATGCACATTAGGGGAGACCCAGAAGGAGAAGAAAGAGAGAAAGAGGCAGAAATCTTACTTAAAGAAATAATAGCTGAAAACTTCTCAACTCTTCAGAGAGATATATACATTCAGATACCTGAAGGTCAGAAAAACCCAAGAAAGATCAACCCAAAGAAAATTACCCTAGGCACAGTATAATCAAAAGTTGTCAAAAGGCAAAAGGGATACCTCAAAAACAAGCACGTAAACATAGTAGGTGTTTTGTATTACCAGATGTTGATATCTATCTGTGATGTCTGGAAGTGCTGCAGCCATTTTGTGACCATGAGGGAATATCTTGAGAACAAAAGCTACCACACAGAGATGACAGAGAAGAAAGATGGAAGAACCTGAGGCCCTGATGTTGTTACTAAACCTCTGAATTAACTAATGTGGATTCCACCTTATTTCTGATTCCACTCTAATTCCTGGTTACATGAAATAATTAATGTCCTTTATTGTTTAAGCTCCTTCAAATGCAGTCATCTATTAGATGGAGCTGAAACCATCTGAGTAACAACACCCAGCAAGAATGAAAGATCAGATTTGCAGCATGTTTTATCATAGGAATTTCATCCATTTCTCTACCCAACTAGCCAGCAGCCAGCAAATCATTAATGAACACCTACCATGCACGTATAGCTTGCTGTCTCAAGGTCTACAATGTCATATAAAGTAAAACAAACCAACCAACCAGTTTATTTTTTTCTCAAGTCTTTTCTTCTCTTTTTTTTTTTTTTTTTGAGGTACGTGGGCCTCTCACTGTTGTGAGCACAGGCTCCCGTTGCGGAGCACAGGCTCCGGACACACAGGCTCAGCGGCCATGGCTCACGGGCCCAGCCGCTCCACGGCATGTGGGATCTTCCCGGACAGGGGCACGAACCCGTGTCCCCTGCATTGGCAGGCGGACTCTCAACCACTGCGCCACCAGGGAAGCCCTCAAGTCATTTTAAATCTAAGATATATATCACAGCCATGATGATCACGATAATGATGATGATCATGATGATATTTGTGCAGATTAGGACTTTTAGTTGCAGATAATAGAGCCCACTCTATCTAGTTTAAATAGAAGTGGAATTTATAAAGGTTATTAGGAGCTCACAGGATCTCCAAGAAAGCCAAAGACTGGGGCCTGGAGGCCGGAGGCCCACGAACAGTATCTAAATAGCCACCCAGTACCGCTCCCAGCTCATCCAGATCTCATGGCCTCTGGGTTCAGACCCTGCAGATGCTGAGCACAGGGCACAGCTTCTGAGTCCTTAGGCTCTGTTGGCTCTGAGATCTGGATGCTCTCTCTGGCCTTGTTCTCTGCCATCCTTACCAGGAAAGGATTCCATGTGGGGTCTGCTTCCTATGCTTGCTTCCAAGTTAAAGCCTTGCATGGGTGGCGCAGTGGTTCAGCGTCCGCCTGCCATTGCAGGGGACACGGGTTCGTGCCCCGGTCCGGGAAGATCCCACATGCCCAGGAGCGGCTGGGGCCTAAACATAAAATTCATAAAGTTGAAATGATGAAGGAAATAAACCCGGAAATAGATTGGGTGACATTTAAAAATACCTGAAGGGTAAGGAAAAAAAAAAAAAAAAAAAAAAGCCTGGCACGGATGTCTCTGATGGTCTGAGTCTAGGCAACATTCTTAGCTTCAAGAAAGGCTAGGAAACTGACTTCTGGCTTCTCTCTGGGGAAGAAAGACTCAAACTGTAGCAATTTCCTCCAATACAGATAAGGCATTGAGTGATACGACAAAAGGCCATTATACCATCTATTCAGAACTTTGATTTAGCTGGAAAACACCTTTCGGTCAAACTAACAGTTTGGGGGCTTATGTGCCAACTTTAGGGGTAGTAAAGTGATTGAGTTCCTTGACCAGAAATCTGAAAACCTGGGATCAAGGAACTTCCTGGACTATTAATGGTGATTTGGCAGGACTCCCTGAGACCCTCAAACCCTTCAAAAAACGAAACCTTTTCCCCCAATTTTTTTCCAGAGACATGGGAGCTGGGTTTCAGTCTTGACTTGGCCACTAGCTGGAAGGATGTCAGTTGAGAAACGTCACAGAACCTTCCGGGACCTCGGTGTCCACACTATCTAAATGGTGGGTTGGACCAGCTGGTGTCTAGGGGTGCTTCCTGCTCAGTTCCTCATCCCTAAAAAGTGTTATATCCGACGACTCTCCAGAGCAGCTCTGGTTTCTGTAGCAATAATTCCCGTTCAGTGTTGTTCCCTTTTGCAGGAATCACCAAAAAGCAGCTTCCCCCCACCCATCGCCAAAATCTGACACTCGGGTATTAGTAAACTTGCACCCAATATTTCCCAAATTAAAAGTGACCAAGAAGTGTTTTGCAAACTGAGCACTCCCTTCTAATAATAAGCCCACACTTTCTAATAATACTATAACCTCTTTCCCAAAGACCTGCCAGCAAACTGTGACAGACAGCTACCCAGCTGGCTCATCCACCCTGGAAAATGGATGGCTTGGCCTTAAATGCCAACCTCTGCCAGGTGCTCTGGCCCCTGCCACCCCTCGTACAACATTCCACTCTACTAGCCCCAGTGAGTCCAGGGAATACTGTCCATACTGGTTCCCAGTGGAAAGGGGTTACTTCTTTCTCTTTCACCCCGGGAAACGCATGCTCTGTAAACATAGCACTCGGTGTTTCCAGAGAACCCTGACCTTTCACATATGTGTCACAAAGACTCATGCCTCCATTCCCACTTTCAGGACAAGCATGCAGTCTTCCAAGACCCCACCACATCCATCCAGTGGCTGGAGTTAGCACTGACATGCCTGTTTGACCATGAACAAGCTTCTGGCTCTCTTTCTGAGCCTCAGTTTACCCATCCTGCAAAATGAGGACCAAAACACCCACCACAAAGGATTAACAAGTGAATGTGTGAGAAGCTCCTAGCTGGTGCCAGGCAATTGGTAGGTGCTCAAGAGTGCATCTTGCCTTTCTTCTTTCAATGCCCTCTTGCTACTTGGATCCCCCTCTCTTTGCAGGGGGCTCCCAAGTGAGCCCGTATCCCTTGAATGTAGCCCTCCATTCAGCCCTGTCTCCTGGAGCCAGGAATCCTGCTCTGCCCTCACACCTGTCTTTTGTTCTAACCCCTGGACCCTCTCCCTGCCTGAAACCACAACAACACACTAAGAAGGATTTTCTGGTTAGCGAACTAAGAGGACAGTCCAAGCCAATTACTGAATTACAGTGGCATGAATGACATACACAATTAATTACAATAACTTTCACTGACAAAGCCTTGACTCCAGGGAGGTGGTGCCGTAGGCACCATAACAGGGCTCCGCAGCTTTATGGTTCCAAATAGTCACACTCTTTCCCCACCTCAGTTTACCCATCCTGCAAAATGAGGACCAAAACACCCACCACAAAGGATTAACAAGTGAATGTGTGAGAAGCTCCTAGCTGGTGCCAGGCAATTGGTAGGTGCTCAAGAGTGCATCTTGCCTTTCTTCTTTCAATGCCCTCTTGCTACTTGGATCCCCCTCTCTTTGCAGGGGGCTCCCAAGTGAGCCCGTATCCCTTGAATGTAGCCCTCCATTCAGCCCTGTCTCCTGGAGCCAGGAATCCTGCTCTGCCCTCACACCTGTCTTTTGTTCTAACCCCTGGACCCTCTCCCTGCCTGAAACCACAACAACACACTAAGAAGGATTTTCTGGTTAGCGAACTAAGAGGACAGTCCAAGCCAATTACTGAATTACAGTGGCATGAATGACATACACAATTAATTACAATAACTTTCACTGACAAAGCCTTGACTCCAGGGAGGTGGTGCCGTAGGCACCATAACAGGGCTCCGCAGCTTTATGGTTCCAAATAGTCACCCTCTTTCCCCAGTTGGGAGCTCCCTGGCACTGTGTTCCCTGTGTCCTTGTTACATCTGTGACTGGAGGCTGGGCTCACTCTGAGTGAGGGTCTGTGTATACCAGATGTATGAGTCAGCAGCCCCACTGCATGGTGGGCATCACACCCACTGTGAGAACCAGGAGATTGGTTGGCTGCGGGACTTTGGGAAATCACCCCTCCTCCTGGCTTCCCTTCCTTCACCTATAAAATGAGTGTTCAGTAAAATGACTAATGTCTGTTGAGCATGTGCCATGGGTCAGGTGCTCCACTGAGTTCTACATGCATTTATGCATTTAGTCATCGCTACAGCCCTATGAGAAGGTCTGTGACCATCTCCATGGACAGGAGAAGGAACCGAGGCACAGCCCCAGGTCACACACCTGCTAAGTGGCGGGGACAGGATTTGACCTTCAGAGCCCGTGCATTACCCACCCCATTGATTCTGCCCCTCTCCACCACAGGCGACCACACCAACTCTAAGAAGACAGAACATTCAGTGCATTGCAGCCAAAGGAAGCAAATATTTTTACATGGTATGGGTCTAGGGCTCCCACACTGAAATTATCACTTGAGAAGGAAAATGAAGAAAAATCATTGTGGCTTCCCACTTACCTACCCTGGGTCACACCACCACAGTTTGTCAGAAGGAATAAATCACAGGCTCTGGGGCCAGACGGACCTAGATGCCAACCCTACTCTATTGCTTTTTTGCCCCTGGGTGCAGGCACTCACCCTATCTGAAGCTCAGTCTCCCCATCTATAAAATGGGCCTGATCCTCTATCTTGATGACAACCCCAACGAGGATGAAACTAATCATGTGTGTCAAAGGCTGAGCAAGGAGCCCACCACACAGAGGCTGCCGGGTCGCTACAGCAATTGTTGAAATTCACTGCTGCTCTCAAATCATAAAACATGCTCAGACGGTAAAGAAATTAAATGGAGTTATTTGTAGTGAGGTGGATGGACCTAGAGTCTGTCAAACAAAGTGAAGTAAGTCAGAAAGAGAAAGACGAATACCATATGCTAACACATATCTGAAGAACCTAGGGGCAGGACAGGAATAAAATCGCAGATGGAGAGAATGGACTTGAGGACACGGGGAGGGGGAAGGGTAAGCTGAGATAAAGTGAGAGAGTGGCATGGACATATATACCCTACCAAACGTAAAATAGATAGCTAGTGGGAAGCAGCCGCATAGCACAGGGAGATCAGCTCAGTGCTTTGTGACCAGCTAGAAGGGTGGGTTAGGGAGGGTGGGAGACGCAAGAGGGAGGGGATGTGAGGATATATGTATACGTATAGCTGATTCACCTTGTTATACAGCAGAAACTAACACACCGTTGTAAAGCAAATATACTCCAATAAAGATGTTTTTAAAAAGTGATGGATCTTCTTACACTTTCAAGGGTGAGTTTTGCCCTCACTCTGAGTCTCCCTTTTGTTTGGCCCCTCTTCCCTACTAACTCCTACTTCTCTCTCCCTTGCAGAAAGAAAGCTGGTCCTTTAAAACTAGAAGGGGGAAAAAAAAACGTTTTCAGCATCCTTTGGCTGCTTTTCCCACCAGCTGCTGTTGCCATGGTAACCCACAGGTATCTGCCTGCTGCTTTCAGCTGTACCTCCTCCCCTCCGTGCTGGGTGTGTGACTGGTCTTTCCCCTGCCCTAGGAGGTCCCAGAAAGCCACGTTTAGGAATCCCTTGTTCGTTCTTAAATTTCCCAGCCAGCCCTTCATATCCTTCCTGCTTTCTCTGTCTCTAACAATTAAGAGGTAGAAAGGACAATTCCTTCCCAACAACCGTCCCCAGAGGGGGTGATAGCATTCATTCATTGACTCTATCAGTGTCTATGGCTGGCCTGCTGTGTGTGGACACTGAGGCAAACAGAAATTTGCAAGTGTCAGAGTAGGTGAAGAGGGTCCCTCATTTTGCAGATGGGGAAACTGAGTCCCAGAAATGGGAGGAGACTGGCCGGGTTCTGCAGACAGCAGCAGAGGCTGTTTTAGAAGCTGGTGTTCAGAACCCAGGTGGGTACTTGCTTTTGTTTTCGTGAGCCTTTGCCAGCAACCAGCCACACACTGTCCCAAGCCTTCCGTCTTTAAATGCAATGGAACCTTGGGTCCACAGGTAATGAGCAGAGCTGGACAGACTCCCCGAGATTTTGCCCTGCTCCAGCTGCAGCTGGCAGGCTCAGAACCCAGACCTCCACAGGAACGTCCTTTTGGCCCAACTAAGCCAGGCCTTCCCCTGCTGCAGCCCCGTGTGCTGCAGGAGATGTCCAGGTGTGCGTGGAACCTCTTCTGCTCCCCCCAGCTTGTCTGGCTCCTTCCCATGGGCACAGCTGGAACTATTGTGGCTGCCAAGACAGCTCTGCCCATCTTACCTGCCAGCCTCATCTGTGCACGCTGGCTGATGTCACCTGAGCCAGTAGCTAGTCCCCCTGGCATTTTTTTTTTTTTTTTTTTGCTTATTAAAACTCACAGGCCGTCCTCCTCTCCTGCACCATTCAAAGGTTTTCTCTGCAGCACAGACTCAACCTGCCCAGGAAAGGGAGGGAAGGAGGGAGGGCATCCACACAATGTAAATATTAACTTGGAATGAAACACCAGCTCTGTATCCCCATAAGGTGGCTAGTTGGAGAGGCAGGTAGATACTAAAAGGCTCTGATCGCCTAGTAAAGAATCCTTAAAAATGAGCGCCCGTTGATAATTGCTCACCCTTCAAGGAGAGAAATACTAAATGAAGACCCATTATGTGTCAGGCACTGGGTGCATCAAATCAATCGTCATCGTCACCATGAGCACCACTTTCTGAGCGCTTCCTATGTGCCGGGTACTTGACCGAGCTTCCTAATTCTCGTTTTTATTTACATGCTTTCTCCCTTCTCTGCCCTCTTTTCCCTTCTCTCTTTGTCCTGCTTCTCAGGGACAACCACTTTCAATTGCTTTTGCTAATTCTTTTCATATTCCCCTCCATATCTATGGGCAATACATTTCTATTGCTTGACTTGGGAGCATTATCTCTTCACTTTCCACAATGGAATTCAGTCCTCTTTACCACTCCCCACACCCAGCACGTACACATTTCCTGCCTTCATTCTCCCAACTTGGTGATTTTGCCATTTTATTTAGATCAGCAGCCAGTTTTGCATTATTAGAACAAGGTGAATGCAAAACCAAGCTGAGCCATGCAGTGTGTATGCGTTTGCCTTGGTGTGGTGGCCATGAAAACACACCACTCAGCTCTCTTGCTTCAGGGGGCATAACTGACTAATGACCTCAGCTGCTCCCCCTCTGACTCCGTCTCCACGGTCACTCCAAGGCCTCAGTCCTGCAGCTCAATGACTGAGCACAGGCCCATTCCCACGAGACGCAAAACTCCTCCAATGGGCATCTTTGGCTGGAGAGCTCCCCACGGTTCTGACCACTTCTTTCTGGAAACTGCACCACAGTTCAGATCCTTCCTACCTGACTTTCCTCCCTTCCCCCTTCACACAGGTCCACACCACATGCATTCTGAGGGCTCTCCTGCCTTCGCTGCCCCCCCTCCTCTGCAGTTCACAGATATTCCCCCATCAATCTTTTTTTTTTTTTTTTTTTTTTTTTTTAGTGGCCATGGCTCACGCGCCCAGCCGCTCCGCGGCATGTGGGATCTTCCCGAAACGGGGCACGAAACCGCGGCTCCTGCATCGGCAGGCGGACTCTCAAGCACTGCGCCACCAGGGAAGCCCCCCATCAATCTTTGAACAACGAATTCCATCTTGGTGTCCTTCTCATCCAACTTAAACTGTCATTCATTTTTTTTCTCCCCCATACTCTCTGCTTAGTTTTTTTAATGTGCTTATCTCTAATTTAAACCTGGACTCTCCTGGTATGTAAGTGTCCTTCCAGTGTGTCCAAACACACCAGCTGATCTATCAGTTTTGTCATGAAGTAAGCCTCTCCTGGAACCTTCAGACTTGCCCCGATCTGGACTGACTTCCCTCCATCTGCCACGCAGCTGACCTCTAGGGATCTTCCTGTACCACCTTCCGGGGGATGCCCCTCACACCTGTCTTCTGTTGTACCCCATCTCCTGGTTTACGTGCCTCGCTCTCCCATGACTCACCCCCTCATTTTGATGTAGCACATCCTCCAATAGCTTCCCAAGGAGAAGTGCAAGGGATGTAAATTCTAAAACTGTCTGTGAACTTTAATGATAGTCTGGCTGGACTTGTAGGTGAAAATAATCTTCCTTCAGAATTTGGAAGGCTGTGCTCCACTGTCATCTCACGTACAGTGTTGGTGTTAAGTTGCCAGCCATTCTGATTCTCAGTCCTTCCTGTGAAAATTGTTTTCCCCTCTGGAAGCATGTGGGATTCCACCTTGCCCACAGCATTCTGAAATTCCATGGCTATGTGCCTTAGTGTGGGTGGGTCTACTTTCTTCTGTTGTCCTGGACCTTGATGAATCCCTTCATGTTACAGAACTCTGGTTCTGCTGTTCGTCACTCAAGAATCCAATACTGAGAGACAAGTATTGGGTAAAAGGAAAGATAGCTTTATTGAGGAAGCCAGCAATCCTGCAATGGAGGAAGATGATTGACTTTTTCAACTTTTAGTGGAAACGTACTCAGCCTCCTTTCAGAAAAGGTCATATATACAACTTCCTTTTTTATATGAAAAAGTTATTTTCAGTAATGATCATGTAAGGATAAGTATTAATCATTTTAAATTTTTAATTTCTTCTTTAGTTTTAAAGCAAACTATTAATGGTTAGATCAGAAGAATAAATTTCAAATATATTATGCAAGTTCAGTAAAACATTTCAAGTAATAACTGAAATCTGCACTTACCAATCAAATGTACAGCATTCAATTCACACTCCAATTTATTGATTTAAATTGTAAGCATTAATAAAATTCCACATGGTCACATAGAATGACAAGGATGAAATAACTTAAGTTCTGTTTTGTTTTGTTTTGTTTACAATTGTGTTTTTATTGTTGATTTTGAGTTTCCTTTATAAATGATGGACTATTCAGACAGGAGACCCACTTCACACCCTAAGAATCTGGGACAAATCTGAAATGTTAGCAGCTTGCTCTCAAACAATACACATTGCTGAATCCACTTGTGCTGAGGGTTCTTTTAATTAACTTCTATGTAGAAAAAAATATTAAAAGATGAGCAAAAAAATGTGCTGTTTTGAAGCTTACATCTATCACATTGCTGTGCAGCCATCACCACCACCCATTTCTAAAAATTGTACCTTCCCAGAAAGTAACCTTGTACCCATTAAAACAATTACCCATCCTCTCCTGACATTCATCATTCTACTTTGTCTCTATGAAGTTGACTACTCTCAGTACCTCATATAAGCAGAATCTTACAGTATTTGTCCTTTTGTGACTGGCTTGTTTCACTTAGCATGTCTTCCAGGTTCGTCCGTGTTGTTGCACTTGTCAGAATTCCCTTCCTTTTTAAGGCTGAATAATATTCCATTCTATAGATGTACTACATTTTGTTTATCCATTCATCCATCCACGGACACTTGGGTTGCTTCCATTTTCTGCCTATTGTGAATAATGCTGCTGTAAATGTGGTTGTACAAATATCTCTTTGAGTCCCTGCTTTTACTTCTTTTGGATAAACACCAAGAAGTGAAATTGCTGGATCATAAGGTAATCCTGTTTCATTGTTTGAGGAATCACCATACCATTTTCCACAGCAGCTGAACCATTTTACATTCCCACCAACAATGCACAAGGGTTCCAATTTCTCTACATCCTCCCCAATGTTATTTTCTGTTTTTTTTTTTTAAATACCAGGCATCTTAATGTGTGTGAAACAGCAAACTTACTTATAATCAATTTTATAATTTTTTTGACGCTCTGTACCCAGAAGGTACGCCCTTGTTGCCTGTACCCAAGACTGACTTTTCTACCTCCTGCCCTTTGTACTTGGCTGACCTCCAGCAAGTAATGTTCTCCAGCAAATCCCCCTGTTTTCCAGCATGGCGCCCTCGACATCCCAAGTCCAGAGCCCCTCTTTTTACCGTCTCCAGAGAATAAGGCTCTCATCTTCTGCTGGAGTAGGAAAGCAGAAAGTCCAGTGACATAAAGTGGCAGAAAGAAGCTGGAAGTCGAATTGCTTCTTGAACTTTCAACCATTCCTCCTGTTTCTAGCCCCCAATCCCCCCCTGCTTCCAAAAGTACCATACACCACTTCTGCAATGTTCATCCATTGTTTCTCAGGTCCATTGCACTTAGGATTTAGTGCCTCTGATTTGCTAAATCACTTACATTTTGTCCCTTTGTTTCCCAGCTTCCAATTCCAGATCCCCAATTTGCTGCTGCCTCCTCTTTTTAGCCTTGATGGTCTAGGCCTTCTTAAAAATCCCTTTACTGTAATTTTGATGGGATTTCAGAAGACAGCAAAGCTAGATACATGTGTTCAATCTGTCTTCTTTAACTTCAAGCCTTTACTGGGCTTTAAAATGTATTACTTAATATAAATTTTTCTATTAAAGGTGAAATTAAAAATGAGGAAACTGAGGCCCAAGACCACACAGCAGGAAGTGGCGAGGCTAGGATTCAAAACCAAGTTAGGGCTCACTCCCCTCAGAGGTCAGACTGCCTCTCAGATTACACAGCTGGAGGTTGAGTCTGGGGCAAATAAGTGGTACAGGGAAGGTCAGGAAGATGCAGATGCCATGGAGGGTGACCCAAGACAGGCCAGCTAGGATCAAAATGGCCAGACTAGGGCTCATAGCCAGCAAGGTCCAGGGTCCAGGAGTTCAAGGAGATAAGCACTGAAGATCGTGTGACACCGTGTCCTCATTCTCTTAGAGCCGAGGCTGTTGGCTTCTGCTAGCCAATCCAGTAACCATGGCCTGGGGCCATGATGACTTGGATGGTCAAGGAAGAAATCCACAACTTGATTCCCTGCATTCAGTACAGAGAGTCCTATGAGCCATCCTACCCCAAGCAGTCAGGGGTCCCTGCACATCCACAGCTTCCTTCAACTCTGCCCTCAACACAGCACCACTGAACATACCAAGATTAACTGCCTCCTCAGCATCAGTTCCTCTAGCTTGCTCCCCCACCCCCACTCACAGACCCCATTTGGCCTATGTTTCCAGGGTCTTTCCGGCTCCACTGGGACCGTCTCCTGCTTGCACACACATACATCTACCACTGCTCTATACACAATTGCCTTTTTGTATTTGCTTGTTTCTGATTTCCAGTTTCCTTTATTTGCTCAACAAACTTACTGGACACCTCTTACGTGCTGAGTCTTAGGTGGATGGCAGGGATGCAGAGGTGAATAAGAGAGCCCCTGCCCACAGGAGCTCACAGCCCCAGGGAGACAGACAGGTAAACAGGCAGTCTTTCTGCAGTGTGGTCTGAGCTGGGATGGAGGTGAAGGGGGCTATGGAAGTTCACGGAGGGCCCCGAGTGCCGCAGAGGGAGTCATTGAAAGCTCCTCAAGGAGCGCTTCCAATGTAAACTGAAGCATGAAGCTGGAGTAAGAGTTTGATTCTTACACCTTCTCTGTGGCAAGGACTGAGGCATAAATTTTGATTCATTTATTCATCCAACCACCCAAACTAATGTTTAATAGCTTCCACCAAGTGCCAGACCTCACGCGAGTACTGGTGAGTACCCAGCACATCGCACCAGCCTGGGGATCTCCCCTTGAGCTCTCGGCTCTCTGGAACTCCCCCACCAAGAAGCCATCTGCTTTCTGAGGCCAGCCTCAGACCCCGATAGGGCAGTTCTACCACCTGGCACCATCTCCCTCTGCCTCCAAATATTAGTGGATTTCCCAGACTCGTCTGATTTTCCAAGGGGCCCTTGTATAACCAAAGTACCACAGTCTGACCTCCGAAAAATTACTGGAAAGTCTCTCCCTCCTCCTCCAAGCATGGGAGTTCATGCAAGATCATACAGAAGACTCTCTGAGGAAGTGGCTAGATTGTGTGGAATTCATTGTTGATGACAGCCAAGCCCAGAACACATAATCCTGGAGGAAGCATCGGAGCTGATTTGAATCTCTCTTCACAAAGAGGGGATCCAGAATTTACAGTGTGACCTTGAACAAAACTCCAGTTTGCTCCTGGACTGAGCATCCACTCTGCATAATTAATTGAGAACATTGTCCTTAGGACTGACCTGCTGGAAGTGATTATTTATCTTAATATTTGCTCCAGGTTCTGGGGATGTGCAAAGTGATTAAAGAAGGGGTTTTGGAAACAGTGACTTGTAGGTTCTCTATCCCTAATTGTTTGCTAACTGATTCACCATAATTACATGTAACGTCTCCATGCTCCCTCAGGTAACACTTGCATAATATGGAAGCAAAACTGAAATTCCTAAAGTACAAATTCTGTGGGAGTTGAAGGCAAGCTGAGAAATTCCAGAAGCCATCACATATGTGAGCTGCCAACCCAAGGCTCCCATCTCTTATATTACCCTGATTTGTACACTAACACGAGAAAAAGCGGCCCACATGGAATTTTTGAGCTGGGTCATTTCACTGTAGGATATCCATGTGTGGTTAAGAGGCAGACATGTGACAGTGGGTGAGGCAATGAGTTAGCTCAGTTCCAACAGGAAATCTGGGTTCTAAACATGGTATTGCCACATTGTCCCTGAGTGTAGGAAAGGAATCTGGGACACAGAGAGTCTGACTGTGTCATCATGGATCTCACTGAGCCAAGTGCCCTGACCCATCCCGTCTCTCGGATGCTGGACCCCAGGTTACTTGCAAGAAGAGGAAAACAAAGTCCTGGTGCTGCTGTCGTCTTCTAATAGGCAACGGGAGCCACAGCCTGGCACTCGCCATTCAGCTTCCACAGCTCGCCCCTCCAAGCAACTGCTGAGCTTGGAATAGGTCGGTTGATTGGTGTGGGGAGTAATAGAGAGCCACTGAGACACATGTTGGGACTCTCAAATTCCCAGAAACCCCCATTCTGATTTGTCTTCTTTATGAGTCAGCACCACGGAGAGCGACAGCTCTGGTTCCGGAAAACAAAAGACCCGGATCTGTAATGACCTGAAAGGTCATGAAGTCTAGTCCCTTACACATGAGGACTCTGTGGCCCAAGAAGCAGAGGGGATTTTCCAGCATCAAGCTAAATCCAATTGCCGAGGGCAAGCAGTATTCAGGTGTTCCTCTGCCTGGATTCTGGGTTCCCTGAAGGCAGGGGCTGCCCCTAATTCATCTGTATCTCCAGAATCCAGCACAGGCCAGTCACAGAAGAGGTGCTCAATGGACACAGTTTTAACTTCTCTGTCGATCTAAATCCTCCCAGGAGCATCACCATAGGCCAGGCCAAGGGAAGCCTCCCTGGGGCTATGGCCCAGCCATGGTTGAGAAGGTGTCTGTGCTTAGAGTTGGCATTACTATTTCACGTGACAAACCTTCTGTGTGTTATTGTGGCTTCTTCCCAACTATGTAACTTCTCAGCAAAAAGACGATAGATTATAAATTCATATCCTCTGAATCTTTAATAATGCCTGACACAGATATTTGTAGGGCATCCACATGAAATGCTGCAGAGAGAGAGACAGAGGGACAGCTGGAAGGACAGAGACTTAGAGAGACAAAGATACTAAACAGAAAATAAGCAGAACACTGTGCATCACTGAGTCACTACAATTATTCAATGGCCCACGAAGCAAAAGAGGACCCCTTTGAGCAGGTAGGGCTCACAGGTCAGAATTAAGACTGTTCTTTATTTAGTCTGATCAAGAGCAGAAAGTAAACATCATGATTCACTGTTGGTTTAAAATCAACTCCCCCCAAACCCATACGCAAGACAAGTATTGATTCTATTAATCTTCCCTCCAGTGTACGCTCTGGGCAACACCATCGCGTCCACACATTAGTCACTGGTTGTCACTTGCCTGCAGTGGAGGAACGTGCTACTAAGTAAAGCCTCACAGCAGAAAGATTTACATCAGGTTTGCAGAAGCACGCATGTGAGTCACAGCCCTTGCGCCTGGGCCTCTCCTGCAGATAAGCTATTTGGTTGACACGTGCCAGAGTTGACCAGCCGAAGGATGACAAAACCAGGAGACATGAGCCTTATTCCACCTTTAGGAGACTCCCACCTGGATGATCAAATAAGGGTCTTCAGGCTCCCACAAGGAAGTGTGGTTTTGTAAAAACACTGTTCTGATTGTATTTGGTTACTATTGGAGTCCACATGGCTCTGCTTGGCCCACCAAGTCAAGCCCAGGCTGCTTAACCAGAATAGCAAGGCACCAAGGTCTGAGTCATCCTGCCGCTTTAGACTTGCCTTCTACCCATCTGAAGCCATACCCTTGCTCTGTACTCAATGGACTTCTCAGGCATACGCAGCATGGCCATTCAAACCTCTGTATCTTTACCCCTGCTCTTCCCTCCTAGGAATGTCTTTCTACTCTTCCCTGGCCCCCTTCAACTCCCTCGTCAGCTGGGGACTCTCAGGCATCTTTCAGGACCCCAGTCTGAGTCACACATCACTCCTCATCCCAGAGGTGAGCCTCATGTGTCCCCCCACCATAAGTTCCTATATTAGATGAATTTACTTACTGCCTCCATTAAGTTGCGAATCCTGAGGACAGAGGGTCTGTGTACTGGCTGATTGCCGAATAGCTCCACCATCCCCTGTGCCCCCGATTTTACAACAGAATGAAATTTGAGAAAGTGATTCCATGTCCAGGGATGGGCACCTATTAGTCCAAGCTCTTGTGGTAACTTCATCCTCGTTAGTGACGATTGGTCGTAAACCCAGGGCTAACCTCATCAGTGCATGGCATGGCATTGCCCTGGAGAAGGTTGTTGGTTCAGAGGCAAGAACAAGAGCTTGTCCAATGAGAAGGAAGACAGGATCTTTACCTGTAGAGTTGGCAGGAAATCTCTCTCTCTCTCTCCCCTTCCCCTTCCCTCTCCCCCTCTTTCTTCATCTCTGTCTCCATCCCTACCTCTCCCTCTCTCCTCAACTCAGATTGGCCATGAATGAGGAAAAGCATTGGCCCAATGGCTCCTTGACCATGAGGAAAACCAGCCTCAGTGTGTATGCAGCTTCATGGATGCCAGAAGACAGAGATGGGAGAAACCACATCCTCCATGACACCGTGAAAGCTCTTGATCTTCCAAACATGGGTTTCTAATTCTGCCAGCAATGCATTTCCTTACTATGTGAACCAGTCTGGGTTGGGTTGTCCATCACTCATAGTTGACACCCCTGAGTGATCCAGTGTAGTCACCTTTGTATCCTAGTGCCCAGCACCCTGCAGGAAGCATGGTAACTGCTCAAAAACAAAAGTGTCAGCATCACATGGCCAGGTTCTGTTGCTGCTTAAGGAAAGGAATGAATGAGAAAGAGGAGATAAATCAGCTGAGTGCTGTGAGTCCATCAACCACCAGGCTGGGATGGATCAAGGGCAGATAATAACAACCCCCTCACACAGATTCAACAGTGGAGCTAGTACTCACCATGGGTCTCCCTGGTTCCAAGTGCCTGGCTTATTTCTACCTTTGGTCCCACCTGGGGGCCCAGAGCACATGGAGGGCATTATTGGGACACACTGTGTATTCCATACTCGAGGTTCTTTATCAGGAAATTTTTTAAACGTATATTTTAGTACTTGCCCAAAGAATATTATTTTGTATTCTTTGTGCATCAGAGTTACAAAAAAAAAACCAACTCCATTATCTTAACAAAACAACCAGTCTTATTTCTCCAGAGCCTCTGTTGTTTATTATCAACTGTCAACATTGTTTTAATGCCTTTATGTCTTTGTAATCAATATCTCTTCCTGCTTCTTAAGTTTTTTCACTTACCTCTTTCATTCACAGGGAGGTGAATGAAATCACTGTGATTTGTCATATAAATATGATAATCATCATATTTATCATATTTAATGTCTTGTAATAGCTTGACTTTGCAGCCTCTGCTGTTGGGTATGTGGACTGCCCCTGGTTTGTCACTGGAACAGTCCAGTATTGATAGAACAGCTACTCGAGATGTTAATCTGCCAGTACTTTTTTTTTTTTTTGTGACTGCCAGAGGATAGAATGAAAAATAGGGATCCTGCGTTCCTGCCACCCATTGGTTTCAATCAGGTTGCATTTGTTTGCAAGGACTGAAACTCACTCAAGTCAGCAGAAGTAAAGAGAGGGGAATTTTAGTGTAGGGATAGAGGAGGACTCTTGGGAACCAAGCCTCAAGGGAACAGCTAGGAACCTTCTTTACATTTTTTTCTGTTCTCACTATGTCCCTTTTTCTCTCTCTCTTTGTCTCCTGTCTTTCTCTACCTGTCTGTCTCTCCTTATCTGTCCCTCTGTCTCTATCTGTGTCTGTCTGTCTTTGTGTCTCTCTCTGCCTCTCTCTCTCCTCTCTTCTCCCTGTATCTCTCTATCAATCTGTCTCTCTGTCTCTATCTCTATCTATCTGTCCCTCTCTCTGTCTCCTCTCTTCTCTCTCTGCCTGTCTCTTTTTGTCTCTGTCTCTATCTCTATCTATCTGTCCCTTTCTGTCTGTCTCCTCTCTCTGCCTATCTCTCTCTTTGTCAATCTGTCTCTCTGTCTCTCTCTCTCTGTCTCTTGAGCATCTCCATTACCACGAGGCCCCCAATCCACACTGCCTTTCCGATCCAGTCCCATCATCAATTGACCCTGGGCTGAAATTCCTGGGGGATTGTGCTCATCTGTGGCAGACATGTAGTGAGGGGAGTCATGTGTTATGAACCAACCCACCAACTTCTGTCTCTTCAACCAGTACTAAAGGCGGGACAGTTTACTTCAAAGCCTGGACCCTTGGATTTGAACCTGGCTCTGCCATCCACTGCTCTCTGACCTTGGGTAAATTGTGCTTTGGTAATGAGCTCCCTGTCACTAGACATAATCAAGCTGAAAAACATCCACTGACTGTGCTTATCGAGCGTTTACTATATGCCAAGCATAGTATAAGCACTTGACATGAGTTAACTCAGTGAATATTCACCACCTCCTAAGATGAGGAAACAGCCACAAGAGCTTAAGTAACCAGCTCTGGACCAGACAACCAGTGTCCAGTACTCAAAGAAGTCCAAATTTAAATGAAGTAACACTTCCACTCCTCAGACTGGCAAAACAAGAACATTGGGTGATATAAGTGTGGGCCTGGAGATGTTCATCCTCGTGAGTTTCTATTCAGTGACCCAGCAAGTCCACCTTCATGTTCAAATCCCAGAGGAACTGTCCACAGAGACTCAAGGAGGCAAATTCAAAGATGTTCGTTGCACTGTTGCTTACAGTGGCAAAGGACTGAAAGTAGCCCAGGCTTCCATCACTGGAGGATGGAAATGAACATGCATTGTACACATTTACGTAGGAGTTGGCTCGATTTCTAAACCAGAACGTAGAGTGAAAAACGTGGATTGGGAATAGAGGATAAAGGAGGAAGAAAACTTGAAATGGAATGAAATAAAAATTTAAAAACTAGGAATCATCTGAAAACTCAACTGCCTAGGGCTTCTGAGGATCACCCTGGTCAGGTGAAGAGAACTGCTGTGGATGCCAGATCGTCCTCTCTGAAGTGGAAGATAAGGAGACATGCAAGGCCTGCCATCCTTCCATCCTTCCCTGAAAGAGGCTTCTCCAAATCTCTTTGCTATGCGTGGATGCTGCATCACATTCGTTCTGGACTTTTACCCATGTTTGGAATATTTACCAAACACTTAAAAATCTTCTAGGTATTTAGGAAAGGATGGAAGCAGCTCATTTTTCACACTTTATTTTCTCTGTTAGGTCTGGCGGGAATAAAAGCCTCAGGGGAAAATGAGATGGGTTGAAAAAAAACTTTGGGTAGCTCTGTGCTTCTCACACCCAAGGGACCCCTAACACTATGAGAAACACTGTTTGCAGGATGCACTCTGCTCTCTTCCCGCAGGAGGCAAAGCCAGGCCCTGACCCCAGCTCCGCAGCATCTGTCAGCATCAGGACCTGGTCCAGCCCCCATGGCACAGTTGGTGGAAGTTGAGGCCCCAAGAGGAGATGGGGGCTGCAGTGGGTTGTATGGTAGTCCCCTCCCTCAAAAGCTATGTCTACTTGGAAGCTGTGAATGTGACCTTCTGAAGTCCATTCGTGATGACTGGTTAAGACGACCTCAGAAAGCAGAGAACAGGACGCCAGGGTAGATGGTCTCACTGAACCCAGTCCCTCCTTCTGTGAACACAGTTCTCATCACAGGGCCGTAAGGATCCTGCTGCCTGCAGCAGAATCCAACCCTCAGCCTGGCATGCAAGGCCCTGCTGACTCAGAGACCCTGCAGGCTAACACCCACCTCCCTGCAGCTTCTCCCGAGAGGATCACTGGCCACCCTCTGGCCCCAAAGACAGCTCCATTTCCACTGGTCTCCGGTACCCCATTAAAGGGTAAATGCCCCAGAAAGGGAGCATGGACCAAGGCTAATGCAAATGGAGAGCGTTACCAGATTTTATGAGCATTAGGACCTTGAAGCTAATTAATTACAGAGAGAAGAGAAGGCATCTGCTTAATTCCAGTTGGTTTTACCCATCCCCCCTCGTGAATCAAGCTGCCACAGACATCTTTGCCCACATGAGCTGCCATGCTAGTGGCTTCATCATAATGAAATAGATTCCCTGGAATGGGGTTGCAAGGTTATGGTTCATATGAATTTTTAATTTTAACATATGTTGGCAGATTGCTTTCCTGAAAGGTTGTAACAACTCACACATCCACCCACAGTGTATGAGAGAGTCTTTCTTCCTGAGTGCCCTCTGGCAACAACTATCACTCTACCAGGCTTTGGGGATAAAGTGCTGTATCATTGTAACTTTAATCTGCCTGTTCTTGACTGCCGGTGAATTTCCATACAATTTTGGGCCATTTGGAGTTGCTGTTGTAGACAACATTTCTTCATATAGGTGGCTCTTTTTTTCAACTGTGTTGTTTGTTCTTATCAAATTTTAAAGCACTGTGTATATATTGTATATATATTGACTGTCACCTGCCGCTACACAGTTTTTCAAATCTACCATTTGTATGTTTACTTTGTTCACGAGAGCTTTCTTACCATATATGTTTAAAAATTTTATGTACCCAAATACGTCTACCTTTTCTTTTATAGCATCCAGATTTCTGGTCTTTGTTCGGAAAGTTTCACCCACCCCTAGATGATACTTAGAGTTTATCTTGCAAATTTTTAACTTATGTTTTGAGACACAGTCTGTAACTGTGTCTCAAAAGATAAGTTAAAATGTTTTGTATGATCTAAAATGTTTTGTATGATCGAAAATAGCAATTCAATTTTGTTTCTTTCTAAATGGAAAACCAGTTGTGTCAACATCATTTGTTCAAAAAATCATTCTTTCCACCATACTGAGACACCGGTTTTATTATATATTAAGGTCTCATACTAAGTGGGACCTATTTTTTGCATGCTCATGCAAGATTCTGTTCCCCTGATCTATTGATGTAATCCTAACCCAATATCAGATTGATTTGGTTACAGTGGCTTTGTAGATATTCTGACGTCAGGTAAGGTGAGTCATTCATTCTATACCTTTGATGTATCTGGTGGGTCTTCTTTTCATGCCTACACCCACGTACTGTATGTGTGGAGACAACTATTAGGCATTTAGTTTTCCACAAAAATTTATATGTTATTTTATTCAATAACGTACCCCAGGGAGGGAAAAAGACTGTGACATTCTAATTGAAATTTTATTTCATTTACATATTTATTTTAGACAAACTGACATTTTTATGATAAAACATCCTTTTCTAACTCACGATATTCTTTCATTTGATCAGATCTTGATTTTATTATATATCCCTCAATGAGATTTTCTAATGTTCTTCATATAGATCCTGTCCTTTCTTATTATATTTATTTCAAAATATTCTAGAGGTTTTTTAATCACTATTGCAAATGAAATATTTCTTCTTATTTCCATCTCTAGATGCTGATTATTGGAAGAGACAAAGCCTACTGATTCTTGTGTTTTTGTCTTGTAACCATTTCATCCTTGCCATCTACTTTATTTTAAATAGTTATTACTGGTTAGATTTTATTTTTTTAACCCAATATGAAAGCCTTTGTCTTCGAGTGTGAAAATCCAACCATTCAAACTTAGTGTAATAGCTGATAGACTTTGTTCTATTCCTTACAGTTTATTTTATGCTCATTATTTGTTTCACCCTGTTTCATTTTTCCGTTTTCTTATTTTAAGTCACATGAATAAAAAGCTATTGTTCATTTCTCCCATTGTTAATTTGGAAGCTCTCTTATTCTTTTCACTTCCATCAGTGCCTACTTATCCTTTGCCTGCTCTCTTCACCACGTATATATTTGCTACAAATATTTGGAACTAAAATGTTAACTAGTCTCCTTCCCACTAAAGATGCACAGTGCCCCCACCAAGATGCTCTGTGTCATCCATAATTCCTCCTCACACAGTGAGTTGCGTGCTGTAAATGTTTTCAATTTCCTCTTCTATTTTTCTTTCCACTTCACATAAGACTGTGAGGGTGCTTTCACTCTTCCCCCTCACCCCACCGCTCCCAACTCCTAGGTTTTGCTGAGTTGGTTTTATATACTCTCAGTTGAGTAACATACATTTTTATGCTCTCAGCTGAGTAACATACATAACATACACACATACAGGCATAGCCTGTCCTTCCTATTTCAGGAGTCTTTATTCAACAAACGTATTACATACCTCAGATAGTTTAAACTTATTTATTTATATTTAACTACACACAATTGTATATATAATATAGTTTATTACACATCACTGCTCACCATCGCTTCCTTTCTCTTCATCTCCTCCACCCCGAGGTCTCTTTTTGAGTTCATTTATTATTTAATGAGCATCATTTTTCAGATGGATCATGTGGGTATACACTTCTGGTGAAGGATGTCTTTGGTGGAAGCTAGGATTTGTGTCTCCACCCTCTGCTCTTAACTGTCTGTAGATGGTACTCCACTGTATTCAGTCTTCTAGTTGATGCAGAGGAGAAGTCCAATGTCAGCTGGATTCTTTTTCCCTTGTAGGTAATTTGTATTTCTGCCACAAAGCTTGTAAGTGTTCTCTTTATCTTTAGAGTTGGAGGACTTTAGCAGGATATGCTTAAGACTGTGTCTTTTCTTATTAATCCGAACTGGAACTTGGCAAACCCTTTCAATCCACAGACTCAGGAGAATTTTTTTGACTCATAAAAGTTGTCTTCTGTTATTTGTTCATTGATTATCTTTTCTCCATCTACCCCTTTGGCATTTTTTGAAGTTCTTACTGTTCATGTGTTAAGTTCTCTGCATCTCTCCTCCTAGTCTTTTATCTTTTCTCTCATGATTTCCAAGTCTTTATAGTTTTGTTCTGAGAATACCGATATTTTGAACACTTGCTCCTCTGAGCCTCTAACCTGGGTCTCAGTCTTGATCAACATCTCCTATTTGTTTTTCAACCTCAAGATCACATTTTTCAGTCCCTGAGAGTCTTAGTCACATTATCACCTACATCTCATTATGTTACTTTTTGTTTTAAAATTCAAGTTGTTATCTGTCTCTGCCAACCCTCCATTTCACTAGGCATCTGCTCCATGTATCATGACTTACCTCCCTCTCTCTGGCTCTGGGTCCCCTAGATAGGTTATTTTTTGTCACTCTTTAGAACTTCTGTTTACTTTGATTATTAATGTGTCCTAAGCAGCAGAAGTTTTGCAGGTGAGAAGGTAGAGCTGGAAGTAGACCAATGAGCAGCCCCCTGCTAAGTAAGGCTCCTGGATAGAGGAGCCTCCCTCACCTCAAGCCTTCATATGCTGTCCCAGCATCAAGGGCAAGGGGCGTTAGTCCATTGTTCTATTAATTCTTCAGCACTTGATTGCCAAGGGGACCATACAAGTAGGTGAATGTTGGCCTTTTCTTCATCCTCCCAGAGTCCTCAGGTCTCAAAGGGCCAAGCTCTTCCCACTGGTCATCTTAAAATGTCCAGTTCTCACCCTGGAATTCCCACAAGGTGGTCTCTACATCCTTGCTCGATCCCACAAGGCATAACATTTGTAATTGACACAAAGCCCGGGGCCCCATTGGAATTCAGCTGTCTCTGGACTCCACAGGTGAGGCAACTAGAATAGAGAAGGGAGAGAAGGGCCCGGTCAGGTCGCATATTTCCTGATTCTACTTCTTTATCATTATTTGTGTTAAATATTAGGAGGGAAGATGGCACAAAGAAATTAGCAGAAGGGAGGAGCATTCGGCAATTCATCAAGATGTGAAGGAGGACTTCCCTGGTGGTGAAGTCGTTAAGAACCTGCCTGCCAATGCAGGGGACAGGGGTTCGAGCTCTGGTCCGGGAAGATCCTACACGCCGTGGAGCAACTAAGCCCGTGCACCTAGAGCCCGTGCTCTGCAACAAGAGAAGCCACTGAAATGAGAAGCCTGTGCACTGCAATGAAGAGTAGCCCCTGCGCGCCGCAACAAGAGAAAGCCCATGCACAGCAATGAAGACCCAACACAGCCAAGAATTTAAAAATTAATAAATAATTTTTAAAAAAAGAAATGAAGGAATTTGGGACTAATATTTATTGAGCACCTACTATGTGCCTACAGGCAGACATCAATGCTTTTGTACATTATCTCATTTCATCCTCCCATCAAACTTAGAATTAAATACATTCATCCCAAATTGTCTCAGTCAGCTCAAGCTGCTATAATGAAATACTACAGACTGAATGGTTTAAACACCAGACGTTTATTTCTCAAAGTTCTGGAGCCTGCGCAGTCTGAGATCAAGGAGCCAGCTGATTCAGTTCCTGGTGAGAACTGTTTTCCTGGCTTGCAGACAGTCATCTTCTTGTGTCCTCACATGACAGGAAGAAGCTCTGGTGTTTCTTCCTCTTCTTATAAAGGCACTAATCCCATCATGGGGGCCCCACTCTCATGACCTCATCTAAATCAAATTATCTCCCAAAGGCCCTACCTCCAAATATCACTATATTTAGGGTTAAGGTTTCATCACGTGAGTTGGGGGTGGGGGTGGGGGGAAGGGTGCACAAACATTCATTCCATAGCACCATTATAGTGAGAAAAGTTATGAATGAAAGATTCAAGTAGATTAAATATTTTGTTCAAAGTTCAGCAGCTAGAAGTTGCAGTGACAAAATTGAAGCCAAGGTCTCTGTTATTCCAAGGGTCATGATCTTTGCGCTACACCATGCTGAGCACAGACTTTCTTTTCAAAATTTTTCTTAAAAAAACAAACCAAAAAACCCCCCAAAATGCTCTGTCCAGAACTGCTGATTATTTTGTAAGGCTTTATAGCATTTGCTTCTCCCTGTGGTGATGCTACTTGGAATGAACTTGCTGTTCCTTAGCAGAGACAGAATTCATTTTCCTCCTCTGGAATCTGTCGGAACTAAGAATAGACCAGGGACGATCTGTGTATTTAATAACACTCTGAGCTGGGAGCACCAGCCTGGTGAAGCATCACCTTGGCTAACGGGGTGAGACTGGCAAGGGAGGCGGAGAGAGGCCTGTGGCCACTTTGCTGAGGCAGGGCGGGGGATCACCTGGGCTTGCCTCTCAGAGGTGCTGGTCAGGCACACACTCACGTATACACACATGTGCACACATACATGCATACATACACACATGCACGTGAATTCACACACATATGCACATATCCTCATGCACACATGCCTACACACATACGAACATATACACACACCATACACACACAACACACACACACTATGCAGTTTAATACCTTCTCCAACGTGAAGTATGCTAGACTCTTTTATGAAACAGATTGAATATGGAAGTAAAAAATCTAAGCACTTCCCAGTTAACGCTTAAAAAATTATCTTTTTAAAAAATTCCTGATTTCTATAAATTGCACAAGCAGTTTTATGCTAGCAGTAAAGGAAATGAGAAAGAAGGGGAAACATTTGGTCAGAAACCCTCTAGTCCAGCCACACTTTGTCTTAACTCCCCCATGTTTCTCTGCACATCTTGCTCAGATGGAGAGTCTTTTGGCAAAGCTCCAGTCCTTTCATGCTCAGTCTTTTCCTGCTTTGCAGATTACTTTCAGAGTTATTTTTGTTATCATCCAGAGTTTAATCCCACAGGGTGGGATTTCCTAATTTACTTTGTTGTATAAATACCCTCACTGCTGTATCTTTTTAGTTTGCAAATTTTTGCCACCATATATAACAGCACAGAGAATACTTTTGTGAAGTGGGGTCCTACTGTTTATGGAATACGTCTTAAGGATGAATGGATGGTCACTGGGTGGGTGATGGGAAAGGTTGGGTTAAAACTGTGTTTTATAAACTTCATCTTTGTGGGACCCTCAGGGAAATCGAGAGACGGTATGCTTGCTGAGTACAAGAAAATGAGAGGTCAAACGATGGGCTGAGCTGGGAGGGTCTAGGCGACCCCACCTCCACTTTAGTTGGAGCCTTGCTTTCTTCTTCTGTGTGGTGGATTCCTGCAGTCCATCTTGTTTCAGTAAAGAGTGGCACTGCTCAACACATGTTTGAACATTGGAGGTCAAAATTATTCCTAAGAATATTCCTATTCAGCTTTCATTTGTTCATTAATGCATATTCTCATGCATTTAATAATCCATGAGTGGGTATTTTCATTTATTTAATCATTCAGCACTTTTTGAAGATCCTTTATGTGCCAGGCTAGACATCAAAGGTAAAATATGATTAGCAAGCCCCTGCTATAGGGCCCACAATTTACTAGGAGAGAGAGAGAGACACTGGATACTGATTATGATGAGGAAAACTCAGGAGCCACCAGAGCATTAGCTTACTTAATTCTCCCAAATGCCTCTGGGGTAATACTTGTGATATCCCCACCTTATAGATAAGGAGATTGAGGCTTAGTGACAAGTCAGAGATCACACGGCTGATAAGTGCCATGTGGGACTCAAACTGAATCTCTCTGACCAGAGTGGGAGCTCTCTACCACCATGCAGCCCTGCATCTCTTAGAGAGATGACTGATCAAACCACGTGACAACTACTATACAGTATAAACCATGGGCTATAAGAGCTCCAAGAGAAAAGGGGAAAGTTGGGGAGGCCCAGAGAGGGTAAGTGACTCCAGCGAAGTTGCACAGCTAAGTTGGGAGAGAGCTGAGGTGGAACACCAGGCTCCTTGACTCCCAGTCCAGTGCTCCTGCCTCATCAAGCAAAGGACAGGCCCCCGGCTCTTTGTCCTTAGGTGGGGTGGGAGAGAAGCCATGGAGTTTCCTGGGAAGTGATGTGCTGTCCAGGGCAAGGACAGCAGAAGCGAAAACAAGGGGAAATTTCTCTGGCAAGGGACAATGGAAATGCAAGATTTTAAGCACAGCAAATCCTCTCAGGCTCTTTGAAAAACTGGGTCAGCTCCCAATGCCGCATGCCCTTTTTGCCTGGAGTTGTCTACCTGGAACAGCATTTCATGCACCACAGACATCATTACTGTCCCCCAGGGGACTGAACAGTCTGACAATGCTCCCCAAAGTTAATGACAAAAATTATGCAAAATCTCAGGGAAAATGTCCCTCACCTTGCACCGCCCTCCTTTCCTCTGGGGCTGAAGTTCTAAGACATGAAAACCAATCTACTTTAACACGCACCTCATCGCTTCTGCACAGGATGAAAGGGTGCACTTGAAAGGGATGACAGAAGGCAGTGCAGGCCTCCTGGGGCTCCACTTTATCACTACTACAGGTCGCAGAAAACGTTTCATTTGGGGAACAACAGTGCCCAGGACTCTGGGTCTGGATTACTGAGATCCAGCTGCCAACTCAAAGTGTGACCTTGGGCATGTCACTTCCCCCCAGTGGCCCTTAGTCTCTCCTCACTTGTCAAATGAAGGCATTAGACCAGGTGTATCAGTCAGTGTTCTCCAGAGAAACAGAACCAATAAGATACATGAATCTTTATATATGTATATATGTTTATAAATATATCCTTATATAGAGCAGAAGCAAGAAGAACTACAGTCCTGCAGCCCGTGGAACAAAAACCACATTCACAGAAATGTAGACAAGAAGAAAAGGCAGAGGGCTATGTACCAGATGAAGGAACAAGATAAAACCCCAGAAAACAACTACATGAAGTGGAGATAGGCAAACTTCCAGAAAAAGAATTCAGAATAATGATAGTGAAGATGATCCAAGACCTCGGAAAAAGAATGGAGGCAAAGATTGAGAAGATGAAAGAAATGTTTAACAAAGACTCAGAAGAATTAAAGAACAAGCAAACAGTGATGAACAATAAAATAACTGAAATGAAAGGAATTCCAAGAAGGAATCAATAGCAGAATAACTGAGGCAGAAGAAAGGATAAGTGACCTGGAAGACAGAATGGTGGAATTCACTGCTGCAGAACAGAATAAAGCAAAAGAATGAAAAGAAATGAAGACAGCCTAAGACACCTCTGGGACAACACTAAATGCAACAACATTTGCATTATAGGAGTCCCAGAAGGAGAAGAGAGAGAGAAAGGGCCCAAGAAAATATTTGACGAGATTATAGTCGAAAACTTCCCTAACATGGGAAAGGAAATAGGCACCTAAGTTCAGGAAGCACAGACAGTCTCATACAGGATAAAGCCAAGGAGAAACACACTGAGACACATAGTAATCAAATTGGCAAAAATTAAAGACAAAGAAAAATTATTGAAAGCAGCAAGGGAAAAATGACAAATAACATACAAGGGAACTCCCATAAGGTTAACAGCTGATTTCTCAGCAGAAACTCTACAAACCAGAAGGGAGTGGCATGACATATTTAAAGTGATGAAAGGGAAGAACCTACAACCAAGATTACTCTACCTGGCAAAGGTCTCATTCAGATTGAATGGAGAAATCAAAAGCTTTACAGACAAGCAAAAGCTAAGAGAATTCAGCACCACCAAACCAGCTCTACAAAAAATGCTAAAGAAACTTCTCTAAGTGGGAAACACAAGAGAAGAAAAGGACCTACAAAAACAAACCCAAAACAATTAAGAAAATGGTAATAGGAACATACATATTGATAATTACCTTAAACATGAATGGATTAAATGCTCCAACCAAAAGACACAGGCTCGCTGAATGGATACAAAAACAAGTCCCATATATATGTTGCCTACAAGAGACCCACTTCAGACTGAAAGTGAGGGAATGGAAAAAGATATTCCATGCAAATGGAAATCAAAAGAAAGCTGGAGTTGCAATACTCATATCAGATAAAATAGACTTTAAAATGAAGAATGTTACAGGAGACAACTAAGGACACTACATAATGATCAAGGGATCAAGCCAAGAAGAAGATATAACAATTATAAATATATGTGCACCCAACATAGGATCACCTCAATACATAAGGCAACTGCTAACAGCTATAAAAGAGGAAATCGACAGTAACACAATAATAGTGGGGGACTTTAACACCTCACTTACACCAATGGACAGATCATCCAAACAGAAAATTAATAAGGAAACACAAGCTTTAAATGACACAATAGACCAGGTAGATTTAATTGATATTTATAGGACATTCCATCCAAAAACAGCAGATTACACTTTCTTCTCAAGTGCGCATGGAACATTCTCCAGGATTGATCACATCTTGGGTCACAAATCAAGCCACAGTCAATTTAAGAAAATTGACATTGTATCAAACATCTTTTCAGACCACAACACTATGAGATTAGAAATCAATTACAGGGGGAAAAAATGTAAAAACACAAACACATGGAGGCTAAACAATGCATTACTAAATAACCAAGAGATCACTGAAGAAATCAAAGAGGAAATCAAAAAATACCTAGAGGTAAATGACAATGAAAACATGATGATCCAAAACCTATGGGATGCAGCAAAAGCAGTTCTAAGAGGGAAGTTTATAGCCGTAAATCCTACCTTAAGAAACAACAAACATCTCAAATAAACAATCTAACCTTACACCTAAAAGAACTAGAGAAAGAAGAAAAAACAAAACCCAAAGTTAGTAGAAGGAAAGAAATCATAAAGATCAGAGCAGAAATAAATGGAATAGAAACAAAGAAAACAAAAAATCAATAACAGATCAATAAATCAATAAACAATAGATCAATAAAACTGAAAACTGGTTCTTTGAGAAGATAAACAAAATTGATAAACCATTAGCCAGACTCATCAAAAAAAGAGGGAGAGGACTCAAATCATTAAAATTAGAAATGAAAAAGGAGAAACTACAACAGACACCACAGAAATACAAAGCATCCTAAGAGACTACCACAAGCAACTCTATGCCAATAAAATGGACAATCTGGAAGAAATGGACAAATTCTTAGAAAGGTATAACCTTCCAAGACTGAACCAGGAAGAAATAGAAAATATGAACAGACCAATCACAAGTAATGAAATTGAAACTGTGATTAAAAATCTTCCAACAAAAAGAAGTCCAGGACGAGAGGGCTTCACAGGTGAATTCTATCAACATTTAGAGAAGAGCTAACACCCATCCTTCTCAAACTCTTCCAAAAAATTGCAGAGGAAGGAACACTCTCAAACTCATTCTATGAGGCCACCATCACCCTGATACCAAAACCAGACAAAGATACTACAAAAAAAGAAAATTATAGACCAATATCACTGATGAATGAATGCAAAAATCCTGAACAAAATACTAGCAAACAGAATCCAACAGCACATTAAAAGGATCAAACACCATGATCAAGTGGGATTTCTCTCAGGGATGCAAGGATTCTTCGATATATGCAAATCAATCAGTGTGATACACCATATTAACAAATTGAAGAAGAAAAACCATATGATCATCTCAATAGATGCAGAAAAAGTTTTTGACAAAATTCAACACCCATTTAATGATAAAAACTCTCCAGAAAGTGGGCATAGAGGGAACCTACCTCAACATAATAAAGGTCATATACGATAAACCCACAGCAAACATCATTCTCAATGGTGAAAAATTGAAAGCATTTCTTCTAAGATCAGGAACAAAACAAGGATGTCCATTCTCACCACTACTTTTCAACATAGTTTTGGAAGTCCTAGCCACAGCAATCAGAGAAGAAAAAGAAATAAAAGGAATACAAATTGGAAAAGAAAAAGTAAAACTGTTACTGTTTGCAGATGACATGATACTACACATAGAGAATCTTAAAAATGCCACCAGAAAACTACTAGAGCTAATCAATGAATTTGGTAAAGTTGCAGGATACAAAATTAATGCACAGAAATCTCTTGCATTCCTATACACTAATGATGAAAAATCTGGAGGAGAAATGAAAGAAACACTCCCATTTACCATTGCAACAAAAAGAATAAAATACCTAGGAATAAACCTACCTGGGGAGACAAAGGACCTGTATGCAGAAAACTATAAGACACTGATGAAAGAAATTAAAACTGATACAAACAGATGGAGAGATATACCATGTTCTTGGATTGGAAGAATCAGTATTGTGAAAATGACTCTACTACCCAAAGCAATCTACAGATTCAATGCAATCCCTATCAAATTACCAATGGCATTTTTTACAGAACTAGAACAAAAAAATCTTAAAATTTGTATGGAGACACAAAAGACCACAAATAGCCAAAGCAGTCTTGAGGGAAAAAAACATAGCTGGAGGAATCAGGATCCTGGACTTCAGACTACACTACAAAGCTACAGTAATAAAGACAATATGGTACTTGCACAAAAACTGAAATATAGATCAATGGAACAGGACAGAAAGCCCAGAGATTAAACCCACGCATCTATGGTCAACTAATCTATGGCAAAGGAGGCAAGGATATACAATGGAGAAAAGACAGTCTCTTCAATAAGTGGTGCTGGAAGAACTGGACAGCTACATGTAAAAGAATGAACTCAGAACACTCCCTAACACTATACACAAAAATACACTCAAAATGGATTAGAGACCTAAATGTAAGACCAGACACTATAAAACTCTTAGAGGAAAACATAGGAAGAACACTCTTTGATATAAATCACAGCAAGATCTTTTTTGATCCACCTCCTAGAGTAATGGAAATAAAAACAAAAATAAACAAATGGGACCTAATGAAACTTAGAAGTTTTTTCACAGCAAAGGAAACTACAAACAAGATGAAAAGACAATCCAGGAAACTTCAGTTTCACTCTTAAGGCCTTCAAATGATCAAATGGTACGATGAAGATGATGGCATGATGGTGGTGCTGGGATGATGATGATGATGATGATGATAACAATAATAATGATGAGATATGATGATGATATTGATGGGATGACGAAATGAAGATGATGGCATGACGGTGGTGGTGGGATGATGATGCTGTTGGTGGTAGGGTGATGATGATAATGATGATGATGATGACATGATGTTGATGGGATAAGGATGGGATGATGAAGTGTGTACGTACCCATGGATGCTGCTCTAATAATACCCAGTTTGGACAGAGGCAAAGATGGTCTGTGACAGGATACAAACTTGATGTGATCATGTCTGAGTTCTCATCCCTGCTCTATCACATTATAGCGAGGAGTTTAACCTACCTGAGCATCATTCATCCAAGATATTTAGACAAGATTTACCCAAAGAGACAAGGGATAGTCAAATTCTGCCCCTGACTGGCTGTGACTCCCCAGGAAGTCTTTGAAGAAAACTTTGGCTCAGAGAAGAAGCAGACAGAGAAGGCTTCCTGACCAGCTACACAAAGAAGGCCAACAGTCACCTACACCCAGTGAACTTCTTTCCTGAGCTAAGCTGACCTGACTGACCTTGAGCTGATGTGGGTTGAGAGGCTTGCCCTGCTCCTACACCTCACAAGCTTGTGTCTGGTGTCACCTCCCTGCCTCCCCTGACTTCCCCTCAGATTCCTTCCCGCTGAGATGTCACCCCCCCAATTCTTTCTCTGCTTCCACCAGCCCCTCAGCTTCCAAAGACAGCACCCACACTTTAATAATGGCTTTTTAAAAAATTTCCCTTTCTGCATGGTTTCACCTGCATATATACTTTAATTATTGAATTACCGTGAGCTTAAGAGTTTGAGTTCTGCTTTTCCACTAATATCATGTCCATTTAACATCATCGCTTGGGTTTACTTGCTGCAAGTTATTTCTAATACCAACAAGTCCCCTGGCATGAGGGCTGATTGGACTGTGTATCCACACTCAGAGTGTCAGAGGTGGGCACCATGCCAGGTCCATCTCAGCTTACAGGGAGCGTGCAGCCTGATTTTACAATTCCATGCCCACACTTACTCAAATATTCCCTGATATTGGATGCTTGGGTTCATTCAGATTTCCCCTTTTGTAAATGATTCTAGGATTAATATCTTTGGGCATGGACGTTTTCCCAGTTTTTGGATCATTTATTTCTTGGACCATTTATGGAGCACCTCTGCACAATCAGGTGGTCTATTTCAGCTTGGCCACGTCTTCTTCTGGTTTCTCCACTGCATCTCAGGGGAAATGCACACAACTAATATCCTCTTCCAAGATGATTCCTATTTAGTTTCTGGAAAACAGAGGCCCTCTTGAGAATGAAAGGGAAAAGAGAAGAATCCATTATTATTTGATACAGTTGGGATCATCAGTACCAAATATTCTTCATTTCAGGTGTCCACTGGAATCAGCCTGCTCCAGTGCTGCAAGCAGCTAGAGTCAGGGATGGTGCCTTCCCTGTAATGCCAGAACCTTCATATTATCTCAGATGGACACTATGGTGTCCCCCACATGTCCCCTCTTCAAGGATGATAAACACACCCCCTGGATTCGGATGGCTTACAGCTGTGTCCCTCACTGGGAACTGCTCTCCAAGTTGGTTAAAGCCATACCCAAGTTTATGTCCTCCCCAATGGATGGTCAGTGCCTAGATACATAGGCCCTACTCTCTTGCTCCAGTTTGGGACAATGAAGGGCCATCCCAGCTCCAGAGCTCCCCATAGGACAGGCTGAGGCCTCCAGGTAACCATATTACAAGTCAACTTCTCCCTCCACCTGACCCTTCCTTCCTCACTTCCTTACAGGAGTATCTCCCCAAAACACTCTCCAATGGAATCTCACGTACAACTCCTTCTCAGAGCCTGTTTCCAGGGAACTCAACCTAAGACATTGGTCTTTGCTGCCCAAGACTTTATAATGGTCATGTAAGTGGAGCAACCTCAGGGTTGGTTTGTTGTGGCAACTGGCACTAATTATCCTAACTACAACAGAAATTGGGACAGGAAGTAGACTTCTGTTGGAGCAATAAACCTAAAATGTGTGACTCTTCCTTAGTGGTAGTGTGACGGGCATTGCGGAAAATTAAGGCTTAGGACGGAAATATATCAATTCATTGTATTATAAAACAGCACAACATAGGGTCAAACTGTTGCTTGCAGTTACCTGGGAGGCAGACCATGGGCTTACTGAAATGGCAACTCCAAGGCAAGGATTGGAAAAATAACATTAGTGATACATGTTGGTTGCTATTGACTGGATTTGACAAGATATTATAAGAAGAGATGAGCTCAGCCAAAAAGAGGGCAATAGAGAGTCCAGAAAATTGGGGCCTTTCAGGGATGAAAAAGCCAACTGTTTCTAGATCCAAAAGAGGAAGAGATGGGATCAAAAGAGCCTTTAAGGTACAAAGTCCAGCCAAACGTCCCAGGAAAGATCAATCCACAGCAAAGATCAGAGTAAGGTTGTGGGTTACCAACCTGCTGCTCCAGATAACCTCAATGGGGCCTCTATTAAGTTGGGTGTAGCATGGGGCAAGGGAGCAAAGGAATAATGCAGATTGGGAACTAGTTTCAAAACAAGCTCTAGGTGCAGTTACTGATTCACGGACCCAGCTGGAAGCAAATATATCAGTAATGTACTGTCTTTGAGGATCATATTACCAAAGAACTCACAAAGCGAGGCTGAGGAAGCCTTTCACTGTTCAAGTCTTAAAACAATCCTTATGCCAAAACTTCCAAAACACCAAGTGGGTCAAGGAACCAAGCAGTCCCCAGAGAGGGCTTATTTCTCATGACCACTTCACATGCTACCAAGAAGCCTCATAAGAAAAGAAGAGCCTCCTAGAAGTCTCTTCTAGGACTAATAGAGAACAATGAACAAGGGAACATCTCCCAAAGAGCAGAGTCATTAAAATAGGGGATTTGATGGGTCTTCCCTGTAGGATTTCAGAGCCATGATGGACAGAGACTGCTGGGTACCTCCCATCCTCCCTGTCTTCTGATGGAAGTGCTTATTGAGGTCATATTGTCCCAGTTCCAACATTATATCCTGGGTGTGGGATTGGTAAGTGACTAGTTTTTTCAGTTCAGAGATCCCTGGACCAAGAGGAAGCATGTAGACCTGACGGGAAAATGGCTGAACATTTTCAGCAAATCCTGGGCTTAAAACTGGATGTAGCAACTGGAAGAGATTTTGGAGGAGGGGTTAAGTGGGTTGTGTGTAGGAGGGGAAGAGATCAAAGGGGTATTTGGAGCCCAGAGTGCATACTCAGTAGAGACAGTGCTCACCAAGTGTTCTGTGTGCTTTCCTACACTCCCCAGCTTTCTTTGCTGTTAGACTGGGGCCATGTGACAAGTTCTGGCCAATGGTTGGTGAAAGAAGTGATGTGTGTCTTTCTTGCAGGGGAGTATGCACCAAATGACATAGCTACAAGGTGCAAGAGGGACCTCTGAGCACATTGAACTTCACACAAGAAATAAATAGACCTTTATTGCATTAAGTCATAGAGATTCCTAGGTTTATTTGTTTCTGCAGCAGAGCCTAGGCTGTCCTGACTAATATTCCTACAATGTGCTATTTTCCTCAAGTCACTGAGCAGTAACAGTAGATAAAAAGGTAATGCATTTAAGTAGTTAAGAAATTTCCCAAATCTGATGCTGTTGGTCCCTGGATTTCTGGAACTTCTTCTGGACCAGTCCACAGGTTTGGTTGGATTCATTTTCTCTGTTGTTATTTCTGAGGAGTGAGGGGTGCTGGAGGATACCCTCCAGCTGATACCCTCCCTCCTCTTTCTGACTCCAGCCCTTCCACAAACTGTGTGGCCCAGACTCTCCTATGAAGGCCCCTCTCTCACTGTTTGTCTCACCAGAAAAGAGTGACAGGTTCCCAGACAATGATCATTACCCTTTCTGAAGACAGTCAGTCTAGGAAAGAGCACACTCCTTGGGTCCGCAGCCCCACCCAGAGCCAGCCTTCTTAGGGCATTTCTCTCCACACTGTTATAGATTTGTGCCAGTGCATTTAGACCAAGAGACTCTGAACCTTTCTGGGACATAGAGCTCTTTGAGGAGCATCTGTTCCCCATTCTAAGGATCTCTTTACCTAAAGTTAAGAATCTCAGGACTTAGAGCCTTAAACATGAAAGCCTGAAGGTATTTCTTCTTCCCAGCTCTGATATTTAGGAGTGTGGAAAGTACAGGGGAATGATCCAGGCTCAGCTCCAGAAAGTGTCCAGGTCAGGATCCAGGCTCTGCAGATACCTGCCATATCTGGATTGAGAAGCCTTATCCATTTCTGCGAAAGACAGTTTCCCCCTGAAGCCAGCCATCAACTGGCACGCGGTTTAAACAAGACTTTCTCATTCCTCCCTGAATAAACTTTGGCTTTTGAAAGTACAGAATCATCTAACTTATCCAGTAGTTCTTAACCTGCGTGTAAACCTCCCTTTAGTTTCAGGATGTTCAAAGGTTCCCTAAAGCCCTATCATGGGCCTCTTAGGGATTAAAAGGTTTTACCTAGAGAGGAAAAAAAACCCTCATATTTTAGGCTTTTTGTTAAATATATAAAAGGTCCTCCAAAGACTTTCTTAATGATGCCATTTGGACCTTATTTATTATTAAGTACACAACTTCAATCCATTAAACTTGGAATCGTAGTGTTTCAGCAGTAGAGATGCTCTTGGGGATCAACGATCCATGAAACAGCGGAGTGTCTGAAGGAGTTGCAGTGACCTCAAAGCCATAACGAGATACTAAGTATGCTGGGAGCCTCATCTTCTAATTATTTCAAACAACTGATTCATTTTGATCTCTTTTATATTATGGAGGACCACATAATATTCTCTAGAGGCAGGGGTGAAAATATAGTTTAGCTGCTCAGCAATTAAATTACTGATCTCATTTAAATGACCTTCAACTTACTAATGGAGAAACTGAGGCTCAGACTGGGCTCTAGGATAAAGTAAGCCTTACTTTTTAGGTCTACTTTGTTTTATATTTTTTATTTATTATAAACAATATTTGTTTATATATAAATACATTTATAAATGTATTTATAAATAGTACTATTTTCAAAGACAAACCCAACCTAGTTTTCATTGCACTCTCTACTCCCACACTGGGTTACAGTCAGGTCCGAGGTTTCCTGTGAAACCAGGTTGTCTCGTTTCTAAACTTTTGCTGCACTATTTCCTCTATCTGGAATGCCTTTCCTGACAGGTGCTTGCTTCCCTGCCTCTCCATCCCCCAAACTCACCTGATGCACACGAGTCCATTTTTTCAAATGGGGCTTTCTCTTTGCTTCCAGATAGAATAGACCACCTCTACCCTGAGCCCATGGAGCCTTCTGTCCATCAGCTTCTCATAAGTACTGCCTTGCCTTCTCAGCTGTGAGCTCTCTGAGCTCAAGATCTGTGTTTCATTGTTTCTGTATCCCCTGAACTAGAATATATATCATTTTGAGTTATTCACGAGCCTTGGCTTCTGTGACTTTGGATTTAGGAAGAAGAGCCCTTTTTACTTGAAGATTCCTGGTATGTTGAGAGACCATGCGAAGTGGGCAGCTGGAGCTACACTGGTCCTCAGGTCTGGGCAACCAACCACACCCTGCTGCAATTCCTTGCTCTCAGGGAGTCTTGTCCTTAAAAGTAAGGAAGCCTAAACTGCACACTTCTAACATAGGTCAAAAATGAATCTCAAAAGAAATTTTTTAATATTTTGGATTAAATGAATTAAATATTAATATTAAAATTAATATTAAAATATTATTTTAAAATATTTTGAATTTAACTTATCAAATTTATGGGATGCAGGAAGATCAGCACTGAGAGAGAAATTTATAGATTGCATGCAAATGTTAAAAAAGGAGAAAGATCTAAAATCAATAATTTATGTTTCCACTTAAGGAAACTAAAAAAGGAAGACCAAATTAAGTCCAAAGTAAGTGGAAGAAGAGAAATTATAAGAATTAGAGCAGAAATCTATGAATTTGAAAACAGGAAATCAACTAAGAAAATCAATGAAACGGAGAGCTGGTTCTTTGAAAAGATCAATAAAATTGATAAGCCTCTAGCCTGCCTAACTAAAAAACGGAGACAGAGAGAAGACACAAGTTACTAATATCTGAAATGGAAGAGGGGACATCACTATAGATCCCACACATATTAAAAGGATAATAAACGGATACTACGAATAACTCAATGCCAACAACTCTGATAACCAAGATGAAATGGACCAATTCCTTCAAATATACAATCTGACAGAATTCACACAAGAAGAAATAGACTATCTGAATAGCCATATATATATTATAGGAATTCAATCAATAATTAATAATCTTCCAAAACAGACAGCATCAGATCCAGATGGGTTCACTGGTGAATTCTACCAAACATTCCAGGAAGAAATTATACCCATTCTCTACAATCTCTTTCAGAGGATGGAAACAGAGGAAATATTTCCTAACTCATTCTATGAGACCAGCACTACCCTATTACCCAACCAGACAGAGACATTACAAGAAAACTACAGACTAATATCTCTCATGAATGTGTATGCAAAAATCCTCAACAAAATATTAACAAGTTGAATCTATTACTATATAACAAGAATTATACTCCACAACCAAGTGGGATTTATCCCGGGTATGAAAGCCTGGTTCAACATTCACAAGTAAGGGAGCCTAGAAAGAAAGTTGGGGAAAGAAATCTAAGAACTGAAAAGGGAGGATTTCCTGAATGATTTCTCTCTTTGGAAATCCTCATGGAATAGGACAGGCCCTGGAAGACACTAATTCTGCCAAGGTTAGACATCTGAATATGGTGGGAAAACTAGATTTATACTCGAGTTGTTCCCTGTCGTTGCCCCTCGACATTCAATGAAGTCTTTGGAATTTCTTGTGGTCTCAACTCAGGAATTCAAGAGCAGGGGCTTGGTCTTATGCAAGCTCCAATATTCAAGGGTAAAGGCATCCATATGGGAACCTTAATCAGAGGGAAGCTATCAGGGATGGAGCAATGGCTGCAAGGTGGGCTGTCACCACCCTGCACTTCGGTATGTTTCTATGAGGATATCTTTCCCCCAAAAGGCTCTTACTAAAACCAATATGAAGACAGAGCTTGGACGTATACTGAGCTATGGCCATCTCATGTGTTTCTCCCTTACATCCACACAGACAAAGGAGGCTCTTCACATACTAATGGCTACCGCTTACTGAGCACCTACTCTGTGCCAGGCACTTCATAAACATATTCCAATCATTCCAGCAATGGTTGAGGTCCCCAACTCTGATTATGGAGGAGAAATCTGAAGCTCAAAGAGGTTAAGTGACTGGCCTGAGATCCATAGCAAATAGCAGAGCTGGGATTTGAACCCAGGTTTGTCAGATTCCAAAGCTTATGCTATTTCTATTTCCAGTTTTGCTTTGCACCTGCTGCTTTGTCCCCTCCCTGTTAAAGACAGCTCCACAATATTCTAATTTCCCTACTCACTCAGCCATTACCCCACTGCCTACTGTGTACCAGGCACTGTGTGCCGTCAAAAATCTGGGACGACCAAGGCATGAGCGACAAAGGGCAAGGAGACGAACTTCCTGAAATTTGCGCCATCCAAATTGCCAAAGATGATCTCAGTTGAATGTGAGATAAAGGCCAAGATGGTCAGTGTGCCCTTCCCATTTCAGCTTCCCATTTTCACTTGCCTGCAGTTGCAGCTTGTGTCTGCCAGTGGAAGAACTGGGGTTAGAATCCACACTCCTTCCCTGCCCACACTGCCTGGCCATGGCCATTTATCTACAAAAGTGTGACGGCAGAAAAGTCATCTCTGGCTGTAAGCTCTAAGCTGACCTTCAAGGCCCAGGAATGGTCAGCTGGTGGAACCCCTGCTGTTCTTCCTGCAGAGCATTTTAACTGAATAAAGCACCCTTGGGAGCCAGTAGAATAAATCCATGGTGACGTCAAGGCAGGTGCTACAATAAGAGAGTTGGGGGCAGGTAAGGTCCTTCTGCCAAGCATCGAATTACTGGGTCACCGCTGAGAAAATTTCATCAAACAATGTCATTAAGTGCTTTGCATTTTATAAACTCAAGTACGGTAGCTTATATAAAGGCACACTGGAGTGACACTGATGTTTGGACTTCGGGTCTCTGAAACGCTAAGGGAAACATTTCTGGAACCTCCGTCTGAGCCCTTCCAATAACAGGAAACTCACTATTTAACACAGACTATTCTGTGTAGGGATGCCTGGGAGTGGAGTTCCATCTCCTTCTCTACCAGACTCTTTAGGGCCTGGTCTTTATACCCCGGACAGAAGAAAGAGGCCTCTTTCCCTGGGCCCCAGCCAGGAGCTGGAAGAGTCTAGCTCTTTCTTCATCAGAGTTCATTATGTTCACAGAAAGCAAACTCTTTATTGGGGAAATTTAGCTGGTTAGCAGAGGCCCATTTCTTATGCACTAGAGCTCCCTGCTGGCTACATGTGAATCTTGCTGGTCCTTGAACATTCTAAGTTAGAAAGCTCCCAGTTTCAGATGTCCAGACTTTTTACTTGTGAAATCAAACCACACGCCATTCAAAATCCATGAAGAAGGTAGTTTATTCCGTAATGAGTGCTGAGGGTGAACAGTATGGAGGGGGGTTGTGGAGAGGATTTAATTCGATTCCACATTACACTGGCATGAATTCCGGATGAATTAAAGAGTGACATATAAAAATATGGACTACTAAAAGAACTAGGAGAAAATATGCACATTATTTGATTCATGGTGGAAAATGCTTTATAAATACAGAACCAAAATAAGATTTCACAAAGGAAAATATTAATAGATTTGACAAGGAGAACTATGTTCATTTCCTCATGGCTGTTGTCTTGGATTGAAACAGACGTAGGACAGAGATTTGGTTTATTGCGAGGGGCTCTCACCTGTCAGGGAAGGAGTGAGACAAGCAAGACTGGCAGAAAGAAAAGCTGAACTGCAGTGTAATTGCAACAGAGATGACCACACAGGGAATTCTAGAACTAGGAGAGAGCCTCCAGCTGTCCTGAATCAAGGCAAAGGGCTCAGGCTTTTGTTTTCCCATATGGACCAGTCATTGGATGTGAGATGCCCTAGGGAGTCAGTTCCCAGGTGGGACAGAGCTGTGAGCCATCCATCAGCAGTCCTCCTAGCAGCTGGGGAAATGAGTGCCACTATCCTGCCTTGAGAATCTGGGTGGCACACTACAGCATCCAATACACCGATATTTGACTTGCCCATTGCATCCTACCCTTGGCGACATTAACAATGGATATTTTTAAATCATTGTCAGTTTCATGGGTAAGAGATTGAAGAGTGTTTTAATTTACATCATCTTTTTGTTCCTGTATTTACTGATTTTCCCCATCTGATGTGACATGCCTAGTCAAATGCCTTGCTCCTTTTTTCTACTAAATTTGGCTTCCCTATAAAGTGGAACAACCAATCAACAGAGGTAACTTGAGAGAGTGGAAGAAGGCAGGTCGTCTTCCGTCATCATTTGTTGTAAAGCTTTAAGTGTATTCTTAAGAACAGAAAAAATTTACATCCACATTTATTCTTACCCTCCATTCCAACCAGCTGTATTTCATTTGGATCCTATTCTCTTCCTTTTTGGTAAAAGCCCAAAGGCAACAACTTTGATGAATCCTGGCTGCCAACTGCTAAAATGATAATCAAGATCTTTTGAGAGAAATTTATCTTCTAGCAAAAAGGCACTTAGCTCCTTTCAGATATTCCAAAATCTAGATTTGATTACCAAAGCTTTGTATCCCCCAAAATTGTATGTGTGTACTAGCCTCTTAAAAAAAAAAAAAAGTTTTTTTTGTTTTTAAAGGCTTACCTTCTGAGCAAAAAAGATCATCACATTGTCAAGACACGAGACTTTTCTTTATAATGAATATAAATTTCACACGTTGGTATAGTAAAAGTGTTTTGAGAAGCGCTCTTGTTAAAATAGGCTTGGTGAAGTTAAAACTTTGAAAATCACCGCTCTCTGAGAAAGAACAATAGACAATTCAAGATAGAAACAATGACACTCCCTGTTGTCACAGCAATTTAATTCAATTTCACAAGTGACTGCTGAGTCTCTGCCATCTGGAAGGCACCTGGCTAAGTTTGGGTGCTTTATGCCCACATTTGGCTGTACAGCAACCAAGGACCTTCTATGCTCCTGCACAGCCTACCATTTTAGACTTTTCTCCAGCCACACCCACCATGCCCCATAAAGTGCAGCCGCATAGGACCCTGATATGGTTCCAGACGTGTCTCCCTGCCTCCCACCCTCCATATTGTGGATGAGGTTCCCTCTCATATCCTCTTTCTCTACACAGTGAACTACCTCTGAGACCTCAGACTGCAGCTCAGATCCTCTTTCTCTGTAAACTGTTGTCTCGCCCTCCGTCCCCAACAAAGTTCCTCTTCCTTCTCTAGGTTTCTGCAGTACTTTGTACAACGCTGATCACAGTCTTTCTGCAGTTTTTGACAGTTGTTCTTTCCCACCATCTATGAGCCTACAGATTCTTCAAGGGAAGGAGCTGTGCCCTGCAAGTTGTGTGGTGGGAAGCTGTAGACATTGTTAACACAAGTTTGTGAATGGGCACATGAAGAGATTTGGAAAGCAGTTAGTATTCACAAAATGTTTTCACAGAGTTGAAGTGATTTCATCATTAAAACAGACATGCAGGCTTGATACTGTGTTAGCCCATTTTTTTGTTTGGAAATGAAGTTGAGAGACAGAAAGAGAGTTCAGGGATGGGGACAGGGGAGAGGGAAAGA
>NW_006772141.1:2408026-2417971 GCF_000442215.2 Lipotes vexillifer
TCAAGGAGTTCAAGCTAGTGGGGGGAAGAGATATGGTAGCACTTAATAGTAATAGAAGCCTAAATAAGATACTGCAGAATGGGTCTTGCAGATCAAGAGGTAAAAGAGAAGAATTCCAATTTAAGGGGAAAATAATGTTCACTTTGATTTCCCTCCGAGTTAGGAAAATCCTAGCAGTAACTTAAACACACCACACAGGGGCAGAAGAACCTCCTTAGAATTAGGATTTAATCCTCAATGAGTTCGTTGCTGTTCATGCTTCTACATTGGGTAAAGACATGGAAGGAAGTTAGGTCCCTCACATTATCGAGTGCCTACTATGTGCCAGAAGGTTTACAGTTAATCATCTAGTGCAACTAAGTTAGGTCCCTCACATTATCGAGTGCCTACTATGTGCCAGAAAGTTTACAGTTAATCATCTAGTGCAACTAATCCTGTAAGTGATTCTTATCTGTGCCTTCAACCCCCAATTCCCTCCCCATCCCTACACACCCTTCAGCCTCAGAGGTGATGTGACTTGTCTAAAGTCACACATATGGTCTGCAGGGGAGTTGAGCTTCAAACCCATGTTGGATTCCAAAGTCTGTTTTTATTCCTTTCCTTTCTTTCTTTCCCTTTCTTTCCTTTCTCCTTTTTACACTTTTTAGATTACACAAATAATACAAAAAGACATTCTCATTGTTAACAAAAATGTTCAAGATAAAACATATGTCACCCTTGACTCCCACCCAATCCCACTCCTCTCTCAAGGATAAATGCTTATATCAGTTTGTTGTGTTCCTTTCCAGAATCCTGTCCATGCATTTGAAAATATAGAGATATTTATTTGAACACAAATGAGTTCACACTGAATTATCATTTCACTGATGTGGTATTTTTATTGATTTAAAGTGTATCTTATACTGACATATTATATTTGAAATTTGATGATTTATAGGATTTGCTGCAAAATAATCTACTGGAGTGGAAGGAAACGAGATGAAACAAGAGGGGTCTTGAGTTGATAATTGTTGTAGGTGGGTGATGAGGTTCACTGTACTGCAATTTATCATACTAAAAATTTTTTATATACTCAAACTTTCAGGCTCCACTTAGGATGTAGGAGAATGGAAAGAGCACTGCTTCCACCTTAACAAGAACAAAAAAAAATGTAAGACAATCTGTAAATTCATAACTTTTCTTGAGCCCTCAGAGAACTGAGGTCAGAGGGTGACCCTTTAGTGTCACAGGGCAATAAACCCTGTCACCCTCAGGGCACTGGTGAAAACCCATCATCGATAAGGGAAGGGGACCAAAAAATGCCCTCTACTTTTGGGGAAGGTGCATGGTGACTGTCCATTGACTAGACCTACAGCTGGAGGTGGGTGGGATGACTGAGAAGGCCATATCTCCAATCCCAAGGGACGGAGCTCTTGCCTAAAACTGAGGCTTAGGCAGAACAAGAGCTAATGACCCCCCCAGTCCCCACCAGACGCAGGGATGACTTTATGGGCATGTGACCTGTATACTTACATGGAGCCCATGCTCAGAGTGTCCTGCACTTTGTTTAACACTTTGCTGTTGCCATCTTAAAATTTTTGATAGTTTTTGACCAGGGTGCTCCACATTTTTATTTTTCACTGGACCCTTCAAATTGTGTAGTTGATCCTGCCACCAAGTGTCAAGTATCAAGTAACTGTCAGAAGAAACAGTAAACTTCAAGATAGTGTCATAGGCATTATCCATTCTGAGGAACAGAAAGGAAAAAGAGTTTAAAAAAAGAATGAGGTAAATGAACAGAGTTTCAGAGACGTATGAAACATCATCGAGTGTGCCAATATGCACATCCTGGGGTATTAGAAGAAGAGAAAAGAAAGAAAAGGACAGAAAGTGTATTTGAAGACATAATGGACTAACACTTTCTGCTAAAATTTGATGAAAAACATTAATATGCCCATGCAAGAAACTTAACAAACTCCACATAGGATAAACTCAAAACTTTCCACACCTGGACCCATTATAATAACTTTCAACATCCAAAGACAAAGAGAGAATCTTGAAAGCAGCAAAAAGAAGTGACGCATCACGTACAGGTAATTCTCAATAATATTAGCAGCTGATTCTTCATCAGAAATCATGGAGCCCTAAAGGCAATGGGATGATACACTCAAAGTGATGAAAGCAAAAAGCTGTCAACCAGGAATTCTGTATCCAGCAAAACTAACTATGGATATGAAATTTAAGATATTATCAGATAAACAAAGACTTAGACAATCAGTCACTAGCAGCCCTTCCTTATGAGAATACTAAAGGGAATCCCACCAGCTGAAAGGAAAGGACATTAGACAGTAATTCAAGTCCACATGAAGAAGTAAAGAGCCGTGGTACAGGTGACTGCATAGTAAGTCAAAAGATGGTAGAAATTTATTTTTTTATAATAACTCTTTTTTCCCCTTCTATCTGATTAAAGAAACTGCAGAAGAGCCAAAATTATAAATCTGTGTTTGTGGTAATAAAATGTATAAAGATGTAATTTGTATAATAATAGCACAAAAGTGGGGGATGAACAGAGCCAAATAAGAGCAAAGATTTTGTGCACTATTAAAATTCAATTGATATTAATTTGAACTAGATTATTATAAATTAAGATTTTAGTTATAATTTCCAGGACAGAAAATATCTACTTGTTACAAAATAATGGAGGAATAAAAAAGACCTAAGACATATAGAAAACCAATACCAAAATGGCAGACATAATTCTACCCTATCAGTAATTATATTGTAAATGGATTAAACACTCCAAACAAAAGGCAGACATTGGAAAATGAATAAAAAACAGGGTCCAAGTACATTCTATCCACAAACGATACACTTTAGATTCAAAGACACAAACAGGATAAAAATAAAAGGATGGAAAATGATATAATATGCAAAGAGTAACCAAAAGAGAGCTGAAGTGGCTATACTAGACAAAATAGACTTTAAGACAAGAAATTGTAACTTGAGACAAAAAAGGACATTACAAAAGAGGGTCAATCCATCAAAGAGACATAAAAATTATAAGGGTATATGCACCTAAGAACAGAATCCCAAAATACATAAACCAAGAAATGACAGAATTGAAGACAGAAATAACTAATTCAGCAATAATAGTTGAAGACTTCAATATCTAACATTCAATAATAGATAGAGCAACTATACAGAAGACCAACAAGGAGATAGAAGACTTGAATAATACTATAAGCTCTATTGGGTCCGTCCCTCAGAAAGACAAATGTTCCATGTAATATTTTTCAGAATAAATCATAAGTTTAGGCCATAAAATAAATCTTGACAAATTTAAAAGAATCGAAATCCTACAAAGTATTTTCTCTGACTAAAATGGAATGAAATTAAAAGTCAATAAAAGATGGAAATTTGGGAAATTCATATATGTGGAAATTAAACAACATACTCCTAAATAATTAATGGAGTAAAGGATAAATCACAAGGGAAATTAAGAATTATTTTGAGATGAATGAAAAAGGAAACATAATATACCAAGATTTGCAGGATGCAGCTAACTGGTGCTAGAGGGAAATTTATAGCTCTAAATGCCTAGATGCAAAGCAAACTAAACCCAAAGCAAAAAAAAAAAAAGGAATAAAAATTAGAGTGGAAGTTGATAAAATAAAGAATAGAAGAACAATAGAGAAAATTAATGAAATCAAAAGTTGTTTTTAAAAAAAAAGTTTTTTTTTTACGAGAGTAACAAAGTTAACAAACTTTTAGCTAAACTTATCAAGAAAAAAGAAGACTTGAATTATTAAAATCAGAAATGGAAAGAGAGGGGACATTACTGCTGACCTCTGAGAAATAAAAAGAATTATAAGGGAATACTATGAACAACTGTATGCTAACGAATTAGATAACCTAGATGAAATTGACACAGGTCTAAGCCTTTGTGGTCTTGGATTAGACAATAGTTTCTTAGATATGACACCGAAAGCATAAGCAATAAAGGAAAAATATTGGGACGGGGAGGGGACAAATCCCTTTTCACTCTTCCTGAAGTGTCCTCAGCAACCAAAGAAGCCAGACACCAACTGATTTCTCAAACAGTCACCCTGTTACAAATGTTTTACCCATTGGGTTTTTTTTTTGTTTTGAGCAACGTACCATGCTAGAAATAAAATGTTTAAAACAACTGGAAATTGTCTGCATTTTACATACGAGAGACCAAGCGTTTCCCCAAGATCTCTGAGCTCCAGAGAAATTCATCAGAGTTTCCAGTGTTGTCCCACTTTAGGTTCAAAAGCCCAACAATTGCTAGATCTTGATTTAAACATCAGTCCCAATGAAGGAAACCAAGGCTTCTTTGAAAAATGTCTGGTCCCCAAGCTGGTCCAAAAACGTATGAGATGGGTGCAAAACATCAAACTGTATCTTAAAAGTAAGTAAGTGCTAAAAAGAAAAAAATGAGAACATGTAAAAAGGACACAGAAACCAACTTGAACTAACCTGAAGGGAAGGGGCTCCTAATGACCAAATCTGAGACAAGGTGAACATCAAAATAATGTAGTTGCTTTGCATTAAGTTGTGTCTCCAAAAATCCATATGTTGAAGCCCTAAACCCCAATGTAATGGTATTTGTAGGTGGATCCTTTGGAAAGTAATTAGGGTTAGATAGGTCATAAGGGTGAGGCCTTCATGATGGGATTAGTATCCTTATAAGAAGAGACACTAGAAAGAGCTTGCTCTCTTTTCCACTGTAATAAGGCAGCCATCTATGAGCCAGAAAGCAGGCCTTCACTGGCCACAGAACATGTTGCCACCTCACCCTCAGACTTTCTAGCCTCCAGAACTGTGCGAAAAAAATTTCTGTTATTTATAAGCCACCCATTCCATGGCATTTTGTTATAGCAGCTCAAAAGAACTGAGACACCAACTAACAAATATTCTACACTATAAAAAAAAAAAAGCCGGGCTTCCCTGGTGGCGCAGTGGTTGACAGTCTGCCTGCCGATGCAGGGGACACGGGTTCATGCCCCAGTCCGGGAGGATCCCACATGCCGCAGAGCGGCTGGGCCCGTGGGCCATGGCCACTGAGCCTGCGCGTCCGGAGCCTGTGCTCCGCAACTGGAGAGGCCATAGCAGTGAGAGGCCCGCGTACCGCAAAAACAAAATAACAAAACAAAAAAACAAAAAAAAGTCCATGTCAAGAAAAACAAAGATAACTGACCTTCCCCCATACCTCTTTGGAGCAGTTTCTCAGAGCTATCTGAAATGCTGTCTCCTGGGCTATAGTCCTCATTTTACCCCAGATAAAACTTAACTCCCCCCCCAAAAAAAAGAAAGAAAAGAAAAACAAAAACTAATGAACCATTCCAGACTAAAGGAGACTAAAAAGCAACAAAAATTAAATGCAATGCTTAATCCCAAAACTGAATCCTAGATAAGAATACAAATGACCATAACGGGCATTATTATGGGACAACTGGTGAAATTTGAATAAGTCCTAGAGATTAAATAATAGTATTATATTAATGTTAAATTATCTGATTTTGATCATTGTACTGTAAGATGAATATTCTTGTTCTTAAAAACACACAATAACTATTTATGAGTAAAGATGCATGGTATCTGCAACCTTAGTCTCAAATGGTTCAGAAAAAAATAAAATTTGTATATTTATATACAGAAAGAGAACGATAAAGCAAATGCAACAAAATATTAGTAATTGGTGAATCTGGGTGAAGCATATATAGGGAGTTTTTGGTACTATTGCAAATTTTTGGTGTTTGAAAATACCTATCAGAATAGAGAACTACCAATAAAGTCCAAAGTTAACTATATTCACCTATACACCTCCAACATGTAAGGGAAAAAAAGCTAAATTCAGTCAAACTAAAGATTCCACACCTCAGTAGCTAACTAGGTCCACATTTCTGTTGGGTTCACACAGCTGTGGAAATACTACAGTTGGCGATGGGGAGTTTCCCAAGTCATTTACATGCAGTTGGAGGCAAATGCTGAAAACCAAAGTCTTACAAAAATTCCCAGTGTTCTTATATCCCAACCACTCCCACTCCAAGAATCAAGTTGAGTTCTTCTTTGTCAAGACTCTTTCGACTGCAAATAGCAGAAACTCCGTTCAAACTTGCTTAGCAGGAGAGATTTACTGGCTCACTTAACAGCAAGTTCTAGGGCTCCAGAGTGCCAGGAGTTCAGATGGTGTTGTCATAAGTCTGTCTCACTCAGTCTTTCAATTCTGATACTTCTGTTTCCAGGCAGGATTTCCCTTCATAGGATTGAGATGCTACCAGCAAATCGAGACTTGCCTTCTACCACCTTCATAGCCTCAGGGGAGAGGGAATCTCTTTTTTCCTGGTATTTCCAGAAAATGTATTTGCTTGACTCTTATTGGAATAACATGTCTATCCCTAATAGATTGTGGGATCTATTAGGATAACTGATCGGCCAGGTTTGGGTCAGAGAGTAATCCTTTAGGCAGAGAAATTGGAAAGTGGAGTTGTAGACCTGGTCTAATCATTCTGTGTGACAGTTGGGAAAGTCTGTTCCCCAAGGTGAAAACAGGGTGTTGAGAGCAAAAAAGGCAAGGGTGGATGTTGGGCAAATAAAATAATAGATGTCAATTATATCCTGTGTTTTGACTACCCACTTCCACATACCACCCCTTCAAAAATGCCTCCACCTACCAAAATGCAACAAAATCATGTACAATCAAACACTGTCCTCTGTCTCACCCCAAAACAGAGACAACTTAAAGGCCTGTCTTTATCTAGATCTGAATCCATTGTTTCTGGGTGAATTTCATTAATCTCCATTAGATCTGAGTATAGTTTCTAGAGGTGCAGCAGCATATGGTTGAATGATGAATTAACTCCCTGCCTTAACACATCTCTTATACAACAGTGGAGAAAGGAAAAGAAAAATAACAACAAAACTCCCTTTGGGAAAGAAGATAAGGAGAAACTATAAGACTGTCACTGTCCATGGTGTTTAGCTTATGGATAATAGCAAGGACTCTCTCCTGGTGATGCAGGAGTTCCTTGGTCAGCCACTTAGGGCTGCCCTGCTTCTACTGAGAAGACCCCCACCCCCACCCCCACTCATCTGCTTATCTTCCCTACTGGATTGTGAAGAATGCTCCTTTGGAAGCTATATGTCTTTGGCAATCCAGTTTCTGCTGGTGTAGGTACAAGGGTTCATGATACCCTTGAGGGTTGAGTAACTCAGGCTTTTAGTTTCCCGGATTGGTGTTTCTCTAGAAATTCAATGACATTACAGTCTCATTAAGATTCTAGTCAACTCAATAGCAAAAAACCCCAAACAATTTGATTAAAAAATGGACAGGAGATCTGAATATACATTTTTCCAAAGAAGACAGATGGCCAACAGGTACACGAAAAGGTGCTCACTAATCATCAGGGAAACGTAAATCAACACCACAATGAGATATCACTTCATACTTGTTAGGATGGCTGTTACCAAAAAGACGTGAAATAACAAGTATTGGCGAGGATATAGAGAAAAGGGAGCCCTTGGGCATTTTTGTTGGGAGTGTAAATTGATGCAGCCCCTATGGAAAACATTATGGAGGTTCCTCAAAAAATTAAAAATAGAACTACGGGGCTTCCCTGGTGGCGCAGTGCTTGGGGGTCCGCCTGCCGGTGCAGGGGACGCGGGTTCGTGCCCCGTTTCGGGAGGATCCCGCGTGCCGCGGAGCGGCTGGGCCCGTGAGCCATGGCCGCTGGGCCTGCGCGTCTGGAGCCTGTGCTCCGCAAATGGGAGGGGCCACAACAGTGAGAGGCCCGCATAACGCAAGAAAAAAAAAAAAAAAAAAAAAAAAAAAAAAAAAAAAAAAAAAAAAAATAGAACTACGATATGATCCTGCAATTCCACTTTGGGTATTTATCTGAATAAAATGAAAATACTGACTTGAAAAAAATATATGCACCCCTATGTTCATTGCAGCATTATTTATAATAGCCAAGACATGGAAGCAACCTAAATGTCCATTGGTGGATAAATAGATAAGGAAAATATGGTGTATATACATACGAATACTCTCTAGCCATAGAAAAGAAGGAAATCTTGTTATTTGCAATAACACGAATGGACCTTGAGGTCATTAAGGCTAAGTGAAATAAGTCAGACAGAGAAAGACAAATACCATATGGTCTCACTTATATGTGAAATCTAAAAAAACACCAAAACTCATAGGTACAAAGAACAAAGTAGTGGTTGCCAGAGGCAGGGGGTGGGGTAGGACAATATGAGTGAAGGGGCTCAAGGGGTACAAACTTCCAGTTACAAAATAAATGTCATGAGAATATAATGTACAGCATGTGACTATGATTAAAAATACTGTATTTTGTATTTGAAAGTTAAGAGACTAGATCTTAAATGTTCTCATCACAAGAAAAACAATTCTGTAACTATGTATAGTCATGGATGTTAACTAGACGTATTATGTTGATCATTTGGCAACATATATAAATATCAAATCGTTATATTGTATACTTGAAACTGATATAGTGTTTTATATCAATTATATCTCAATTTTTTTAAAAAAGATCCTGCTTGTTTCAGGACAACCTTTTGGACCAGCATCCAAAGCCAGAACTCTGCTTGAAGTGGGGTCCTTGCAGCCAGGCTGTGGCTTGGGAAATTCTACAGATCAGAAACAAGTCTCCCTCCATTCTCTGTATAACCCATTTGGCCAGGTAACCTTGCCAACAAAGCTTAGGCAGACAGGTGTACTCATCTGCTCTGTACTCAGGCTGCATCCTAGGGATATCTCTTTATCCCAGGGCAAGGCTCACCCTTGTCAGTGGCATACAGAGGACATGAAGGTGGTACTTGGGAGGGATTGGGGGAGGAGGGTGTCACCCATTTTTAGGATCCCTACATGGTTGCTCTGTTTCTTTCCCCCAAATGAACTTGCTTTGGAGGCAGATCTGGCTTTTCTAATCCTATGAGGGGGAAGCTTATCTGACTCAGTCAACTTGGATTATTGACCACAGGCGGAATAAACCTCTTTGAGGAAAGTCAGATTTTATTCTCACTTATCATTTGAATGGGCCAGTTTCCATCAAAGTTTGTCTCTTTCTTGTAAGAACTTACTGAAATCCACAAGAAGCAGCCATCATACTCTAATATCCTTTTTCCTGCCATGTGCCCTAAAGTCCAGTACCCATGGGAACATGCACCCAGCCCCAAGACAAGCAAGTGACTCTCAGCCAGCTGGTGTTTTCCTGTATCACAGGGCTGCCAGCTTCCCTCATTGCTCCATGCCATTCACCATTCAACTGATCCCTCATTTTAGGTTCTGTCACAACACCCCATTTCTGCTGCTAATTTCAATATTGAGTCCGATATTTTGGCTTCAGGAGATAGAACTCCAATTTACTTCCTCCAGTGACTGAAAAGTTCAGAGGTAGATGTGCCTTCAGGCACCATTGGATCCAAGTGCTCATATGATGGTATTGGGTACTTTCTTTCTTTGTATCTCGTCTCTGCTTCCCTGTGGGTTAACTTTGGTAGGAAGATGGCTACTAGCTACTCCATATTTACGTTCTACCAGTTTAGCAACTTCACAGACAGACAGCTTCCCTTTCCAGTTAAAATTCCAGGGCTAACTCTCACTGAACCAACCTGGGATTACATGTCCTCCCCCGAATCAAATTCCTTGGTAGTGAGAGGTAGGAACAGCCCCAGCTGAGCCACATGGACTGGGGGTTGTCCAACCCCCAGCTGAGACTGGAGGTTGTCCAAGGACAATTGGGGCACTGTCACTGGAAGAAAGAGAAGGAATGCTGGAAAGGCACGAAGAACACACATGCACTATAAGTTTCCAGAATTAAATGGCAGCTATTCCTGGAGAGTACAAAGAAAAAGGGAAGGAACAATTCTGGAATACCTACTGTGTGTCTTTTTTTTTTTTTTTTTTTTTTTTTTTGG
>NW_006772141.1:2418153-2421896 GCF_000442215.2 Lipotes vexillifer
TTTTTTTTTTTTTTTGCGGTACACGGGCCTCTCACTGTTGTGGCCTCTCCCGTTGCGGAGCACAGGCTCCGGACGTGCAGGCTCAGAAGGCCATGGCTCACGGGGCCAGCCGCTCCGCGGCATGTGGGATCCTCCCAGACTGGGGCACGAACTCGTGTCCCTTGCCTCGGCAGGCGGACTCTCAACCACTGCGCCACCAGGGAAGCCCCCTACTGTGTGTCTTTTATCTGCTTAGTTTTTCAACATAAATTTTTGAACACCTATTATGATAAATAATAACAGCTAATTCTTATATAGCATCTATTGTTTACTAGGGTTCACACTTAATTCATTTAAACCTCACAGCTCTGCAAGGTAAGTACTGTAATTATAGCCCCATTTTACAAGAAACTGAAGCAGAGAGCAAATTATTTAGTTAGTTGTAGAGCTGGGCATCTGTATTAGTTTCCTAGGGCTACTGTCACAATGAACCCCAAACTGGGTGGCTTAACACAACAGAAATTTATTGTTAGTTCTAGATGCTACAAGTCTGAAATCAAGGTGTCAGGAGGGCCCTGCTCCCTTGAGACTCTGGAGAGAATCCTTCCTTGTTTCTTCCTGGCTTCTGGTGTGGTCGGTAACCCTTGGCTTTCTTTGGCTTGAAGCTGCCTCCCTCCAATCTTTGCCGCCATTATCACATGGCCATTCTCTTCCCATGTGTTTTTCTTTTGTCTCTTCGATTCTTCTTATAAGGACACCAATCATATTGGACTAGGGCCCATTGACTTTATTTTAATTTAATTACATCTGCAAGACTCTACTTTCAAGTAAGGTCACATCACTGGTATTGGGGGTTAGGACCTCAACATATTTTTGGAAGGGACACAATTCAACCCACAACAACATCCAAGCCAGGCCTGGCTCCAGAGTCCCTGATTGCCTCTAGCCTCAAGTCTAGGACACAGCTCCTGGGGTCACAGCAGCGGGAAAGCCGAGTGTGTACCTCTCATGGGCTTTTGCACTCTAAGGAGACATTGTCTGTGTTGCGAGCAATGAAGGTGCTGATGAGGGTGGTCACGGAAACTGACACTACTCTGTCCCCCGGGCAGGTTCCCAGTGGGTGTGGTGGGGGGGATGACTGCATGGGGCAGTGAGGGATGAGCAGAATGCAAGAAGGGGGGCTGGGATGGGTGTGTTCCAGGCAGAAGGAAATCGTGGGCAGGGGTTGGGGGAGAGAGGGAATGGGGCTTACTTGGATCTGTCCAAAGAGTTCAGCATGACCAGGGCAGAGAAGTCAAGGAGGGAAGTTGGAAGAGGAAGCTGAAGAGGCCAGTGGGGGCAGAAATGGGAGGGCGGGTGGGTCATGCTGCAGAGCCCACACCCTGTCCTGGGCATCCCCAGGAGCCGTGCGAGGACAAACGCGGGGTTCCAATGGACGGGCTGGTTTTAACTGAATCCTCACTGTCTTGTGAGGTCGGTCACGTGAACCCCATTTTATACAACATAGAAATTGAGACTCCCAGAGATCAAGTGGGCTAGGTAGAGGCGGAGGCAGAATGTGGCCAAGCTCTGAGGATCCTCTTACCCCTGGGACTTGGGATATGAGGTGGTGACAGTGGACAGATCACCAGAGTGTTGAGCTCAAGTCCTGCCCTTCTGCTCATTAGCTCAGGACTTTAGGGAAGTTGCTTCTCTCTGCACAGTGACTCTAACATGCAGACACTTCATCCTGGCAGGGCTGCTATCGGCCGTGACCCAAAGGACCTGGGAAATCCACATGCAGGAAAACAGGAGCAGCCTGGCAACCACAAGACTACTCTCATCATCATCATTCTGGTTGTTGTTGTTCCTGGCAGACTCGTGGATGTGGCTGCCTTGGGCGGGCAGAGCTGCAAGAAGAAGCCTCTCCCTGCACACAGCCCTGCTGCCCTCCTCAGCAGACCCGCACATTCCCAACTCTTTCCTCCCAACGCAATCAGAGCTTTAATTAAAATGAGTTCATCAGTTCTGGAGGCGCACCCAACAAAGGAAGCAAAAACGACAATTACCTCCTGGGGACGGTGCCTGGAGCTTTGGAAGTTTCCTACAAAGAGAAGCAAGTGTTGAGTGGCATGGAAGAATTCACCTGGGTGTCTGGGGAGACGGAGACACTTTCTTCTCTGTATGGGAGACACAGGCAGATGTGTGTGGATTTCTGGGGGCGGGGCACAGGGGATTTCTGAGGCTGTGTCATCCACACCCCAGCTCCCTGTCAAAGTTCCTGGTCTGGGCCTGTGATGCCAGGGTGGAGCAGGCTGTTATCTTCTCCAATCATGAAATGCCTCTCTGTTTTTCTACTTGGGAAACAGGAGAATTACTTAAAATTGTCCCCTGGCTGGAGCACCTTGTCTGTCCCCCTTTCTGCTCGCCTGCCCTAAACCAGCCCATCCCTGAAGGCCGCAAAGCTGGTCCAGACCCCTCCGGCCCTCCTGTATCCCACCCCCTGCATCACAGATGAGCTTTTTGCTCTGACTTGTCTCTGCCAGTGCTCTTCAATAGAAATAGAATGCAAGCCACATACAACTTAAAATTTAAAAAGCCGCAATGCAAGCAACTTAAATTTTTCTAGTAGCACATGAAAAAAATCCAAAAGAGACAGATGTAATTGATTTTAATAATATAGCCAATATAGCCACTATATTGTCATTTCAACATGTGATCGATGTCAAAAATCATTAGTCTTTTTATACTAAGTCCCCCCCAAATCCTGTATTTTATTCTTAAATCTCAATTCAGACTGGCCATATTTCAAATGCTCAATAGCCACATGTGGTCACTGGTTACTGTATTAGACAGTGCAGGTCTGTATTGTGTTGACGTTGGGTGATGGCCTTGTCTCCATTTATCAACTCGATACATTTCCCTCCCATGGAACTGTGGCCCAGTGAGGCTGTATTCACCCCTCCAGGGAGCCCTGCACAGGCCTGGCTCTTGCGAGGAACTTAGTAATTGTTTTGGAGTGAATGAATGATTGTAGGAGGGGTCTCTCTGCCTTTGTATTAAGAAGAGATGCTAGAGGAATTCCTTAGCGGTCCAGTGGTTAGGACTCGACAAGGCCGAGACTCGACGCCCCGGGTTCAATCTCCAGTCTGAGAACGAAGATCCCGCAAGGTGCGAAACATGGCCAAAAAAAAAAAAAATCTACAAGTGATGTTAGGAGATGTGGGTCTCTAGCTCTCTCTGGGCGTGGCAATGGCCCAGGAATCCTGCTCCAGGTTTTCCTTCCCATGCTGTAGGAGCTCCACACCAACGAGGAAACAGGAGGGCTGGGCAGCTGAGCGTCTAGTATCTGGCGATCTGATTTTAAACATCAGACCTGATGTGTGTGCACAGGCAAAGGAAAGCAGGTGAGGGGACAGAGGGAGACGTTTTACATCCTGCATCCTCCTACTTAATTTCATCCATTCATTTATTGAACCATAAAATGCTTATTAACTCATTAGTTTGTTCATTAGGGAAACATTCCCAAAGCACTTTATTTAAGACAGGCATTTGCTAGGTGCTGGTGTGTTTCATGGATAAGTAAGAAACCATCCTTCCTCTCACTCTGTAATCCCCTGGAGTACTTGTTCTAGCAGAACATGTGTTTAACTAGAATAAACATAAGCAAACAAGCAATCTCTGTATCAAACCAGCACCCTCCCCTCTCCCCATGGACTTTAATTTTCCTTCTCTCCTTCCATGGACAGCTCACCTACTATGTGCAGGTTCAGTGCTAGGCACTC
>NW_006772141.1:2421956-2428071 GCF_000442215.2 Lipotes vexillifer
ACTCTTTCCATCATCTCACTCAGTCCTCCACTTTTAGAGAAGAAACAACTCTGGCTCAGAGAGGTTAAGTAGCTTGCCTAATGTCACCCAGCTAGCAAGTGGCATAGCCAAGATGCAAACCCGATTCTTCAGCCTCCCCTCACAGGGAGCTTTGGACCCCTTGTCATTGCTGTTGAAGCTCTACACAGCTCTCTCCACCCTTTCCAGACATGCAGTGCCCAGCACACAGGAGATGCTCAGGAAACACGTACTGAATGGATGGATGGAATACTTGTTGAATTAAAGAACTAATGAATGGATGAATTCTTCCTCACTTTATAGTGATTTGGTTTTGCATTGGTCTAACATATAGGTTCCTTACAGGCAGGAACCATAGTGTAGAAGACATGTGGATTCTGGAATCAGATGGATCTGGATTCAAATACTGGATCAGCCCCTATTTGCTGACGGGTCAAAAGAAACATGTCTTGCTGTGAGAATTGACAGGGGAGGGAGTGTTGGGGCCTGACTTCAAAGGAGTTTCCTGGGCATTTTTCTGACCCCACTGCTGCTTTCCACTTTTTCTGCCTGCTAAAAAGAGGGGTGGGTCTTGGCCCATCTCCACCCCTGTGATGTGCTGTAAATAATATATCAAGTGGCTTAGTGAGAAGCTCATGAATTCCTTTTTTTTTTTTTTTTAGCGGTACGCGGGCCTCTCACTGTTGTGGCCTCTCCCGTTGCGGAGCACAGGCTCCAGACGCGCAGGCTTAGCGGCCATGGCTCACGGGCCCAGCCGCTCCGCAGCATGTGGGATCCTCCCGGACCGGGGCACGAACCAGTGTCCCCTGAATCGGCAGGCGGACTCTCAACCACTGCACCACCAGGGAAGCCCGCTCATGAATTCTTAAACCCTTTTTAAAGTGCTCCCAGGAAGAGAGGGCATCTGCTCCAGGGTCTCAGTGGCCCCTTGCCCTCTCCATCTGGGTCCCAGATGAGGTGAAATGACAGGGTCAGGTCCCCCTGCTGTAGCCTACAGGCTGAGAGCCTTTTAGGGAATGGAATGTTCCTCTTCATAGAATCCCAAGTTTTCTGCGCACGTGAATTATGCATACAATACTCAGCAGAACAGCAGTCTGGAGACCGTCCCTGGAACCCAAATCCTCTAAGTTTGCAGTGCAAAGACGCATTCCCTTGCCCTGTCCCCATGCCAAGCTGCCAGGACCGAGAGCATGCAGGTGGTCTGAGGCCAAGGACACTCAGAGCGCGTGGCAGATTGCCTCTCCTAACAAGTAAATGCATTCAAAAAGGGAAAGATGCTAGGGAAAAATAAAATAAGCTGTTTATATTTTAAGGATGGATTACTTAAGGTCGAAACAGCTTCCTAGAGGAGGTGGTTTTTGAAGTGAAACCTGAACCATCAAAAGAAAGATCTGGAGTAAAAGAGTTCCAAGCTGAAGGAATAGCAAAGTCTATGTCCCTGCAGGGAAATGTACTGGGTGTGGTGCTGAGACAGGAAAAAAAAGCCTGTGTGGCCAGATCATAGTGAATGAGCAGGTTGGTGAGCTGAGAGTGGGGTGTAAGGGAGAGAGGATTGAAGGACGACTCCTGGGTCTACTGGGAGGCCTTTGGGAGAATTAGCAAAGGCACACCTTCCTCTGGACATACACGACCTTTAACTCACGTACCGGATTCCACAAGAGGAGCATGGCTGGATTTTAACCCCACCTGACTCCCTGCCAGGCACCCCTGTGCAGTGTGCAACGTGCAGAACTGTACATGGAGGACCTGGGTAGAGCCACTATCTGCTTGTGATGCAGCAGGGTGGAAATCATAGCTCAGTGCTGGCTAGGTTAAATTCGAGATGCCATTAGCCACCCAGGAGAAGTTGCTGAATAGACAGTTGGACAGGCCTGTCTGGAGCTCAGGACAGAAGTCTGGGTGTCCTCACTGATCATTACATGCCTGGATGCGGTCGCCCAGGGAGAGCTATAGAGTGATATTTCTAACATGCAGATCTGCCTGTGGAGTACTTAGTCAGTGGGTGAGGCCAGCAAGGTGCCTAGGAATTAAAATTTAAGGAGGCACTCTCAAGGTCACACAAGTGCAAAGCTGGCACCTGGGAGTACATGCCATCTTAAATTTTGTGTCTTCTTAAATCTAGTCCTGGTCTGGGGTAATTCAATGGAGAAAGGATAGTCAGTGGTGCTGGCACAATTGAAAATTCATTTGGGAAAGAAAAAAAAAGAACCTCAACCTTTATTTTACATCATCTATAAAGACAAAAATAGATCACAGACCTAAACACAGAAGCTATAACTATAAAACTTTGGGGAAAAGAAAAACAGAGAAAATCTTCATGACCCTGAGATAGGCAAAGATCTCTTAAATAGGACACAAAAAGCATGAACCATAAAAGAAAAGAAAGATCAAGTAGATTTTATCAAAACTAGGAACTTTCCTTTGAAAAACATCATTAAGAAAATTTGACAAACCACAGACTGAGAGAAAGTATGTGCAGTACATATATCTGACATAGGACTTGTACCCCAAACACATAAGGAACTCTTACAACTCAGTAATAAAAAGACAATTGATCCAATTCTTTTTAAATGGAGAAAGATTGGAATAGGCCCTTCACAAAAGAAAATATACCAATGGCCAATAATGAGCAAGTAAAAGAGAGGGTCAGCATCAACATTCATCGGGGAAGTGCAAATTTAAACTGTAATAAAGTACCACTTTTTAGCCGCTCGAACGGCTTAAATGAAAACCGATGAAAATACCAAGACTGGTGAGAATATGAAGCAACTGGAATTCTCAAACACTGTTGTTGGGAATGTAAAATGTACAAACACTTTATAAAACAGTCTTGCAGTTTATTATAAACATACAACTAAGCATTTCCACTCTTAGGTTTTTACCCGAGAAAATGAAAACAAAATGTCTATACAGAGATTTGTACACAAATGTTCACAGGCGCTTTATTCATAACAGCCCAAAACTTAGAAACAGCCAAGTGCCCATCAACTGGAGAATGGATAAACAAACAGGGGTACATCCAGACATCAATGCTTTTCAGCAATAAAAATGGAACTACAGATACATGCAAGAATATGGATGATTCTCAAAAATATCATGCTAAAGGAAGCTGGACACAGAAAAAAGTACAATCTGTATGATCCCATCTATAGAAAAATCTAGAAAAGATGAATGTAATCTGTAGTAGTGATAAGAGAACTTTTATGGGTGAGTGGAATGTTCTATATACCTTGATTATAGTTTTGGTTACACAGGTGTCCATATGTATTAAGACTCCTCAACCTGTATATGTAAAATGGGTACATTTATGTAAATTATGCATCAATAGAGTGACTTAAAAATGCCTCAGTTCGGGCTTTAGCTGACAACCAGTCCTCTGGTCCTCCTTGTCACGCTGAGTGTGGTAATGTAAGAATGTTTTCTTTCTTCAGGACGTGATGACTAAATAGTTCTGTCCACCTGCAGGACATGGTGGGTGTTAAAAAATGGACTCAGGGGACTTCCCTGGTGGTCCAGCAGTTAAGACTCCGCTCCCAATGCAGGGGGCCCGGGTTCAATCCCTGGTCAGGGAACTAGATCCCGAATGCCAAAACTAAGAGCCCACGTGCCGCAACTAAAGAGTCCACATGCTGCAATGAAGATCTCACACGCGGCAATGAAGCAACGAAGATCCCGTGGGCCGCAACTAAGACCCAGCACAGCCAAAATAAATAAAGTCATATACTTATTAAAAAAAAATGGACTCAAGATTGGCGGGTCGGGATTTCCCTGGTGGTGAAGCGGTTAAGAATCTGCCTGCCAGTGCAGGGGACATGGGTGCGATCTCTGATCCGGGAAGATCCCACATGCTGCGGAGCAACTAAGCCCGTGCACCACAACTACTGAGCCTGTGAGCCACAACTACTGAGCCTGTGAGCCACAACTACTGAGCCTGCGCACGGCAACTACTGAGCTTGTGTGCTACAACTACTGAAGCCCTCGTGCTTACAGCCCGTTCTCCACAACAAGAGAAGCTACCGTAATGTGAAGCCCACACACCGCAACGAAGAGTGGCCCCCACTCACCACAACTAGAGAAAGCCTGCATGCAGCAAAGAAGACTCAACACAGCCAAAGGAAAAAAAAAGATTGGCGGGGGTCCATGCCTGCCCCTTTATTTAGAGATGAGGGAACTGGGGCTCCGAGAGCAGAAGAGACTCATCCAAGGACACACAGCGTTATATAGGTTTTGACTACAAGGTGCCGCTTGGGGACGTTTGGGTTTAAAACATAAAAACAAAACAAGCCATCAGACAGTTTGCATTGGTCCCGTCTCTCTTTTTCTTCGGAGCCGAGTTCTGGGAGAGGTCTGGATTCCCCTGAGGAAGGCCAGGTCTACAGGCTGGTAACTGCACAAACCTCGTCTGCAGAGCATCTTCTTTGCTCTTCTGCAGAGAAGAGCCACCCGATCCGAGAACACCGTCATCATGAAGAAGTGAGGGTGCAGGGCCGTGAGCCCTGCTTTTCAGCTGACACCACCTCGTGCTGGTCTCCCCACCTTCATCATTGCCCTCCCTGCCTCCCAGGGTCCATGTGGGAACATGAAAACATGCATGCCTGCTCTCAGCACTCTTACTGAACCTAGACGTCTGGTCACTGCAATAAGGCAAAGCAAGGATGTAACGAAAAAACAGATCAGAAAGGAATAAATAAAATGGTCCCTCTTTGCAGATGACATGATTTCCTACATAGAAAATCCCAAGGAATCTACCAAAAAATTCCAAGAACTAATAAGTTCTAGGTCATAGAATGCAAGACAAACATACAAAATCAATGATATTTTTATATACTTGTAATGAACACATGGACATCAAAATTAAAGTGTAATACCTAAAAATTTATAGTCACTAAAAAAAAAGGAAAAGAAAAGAAAGAAATGTTTAGGTGAGCATTTAACAAACATGTCCAGGCCTTGTATGCTGTAAACAACACAACACTGATTTAAAAAAAAAAAAAATCGAAAAAGATCTAAATAAATGGAGGGGCATATTGTCTTCAGTATGTCTCTGAACATACTGGACTGGAAGACTCAACATAGTAAAGATGTAATTCCTCCCCAATCTGATACAGAATAATGTTTAACCAGCTATCTGGGCATCCTGTGGCCCAGTCAACTTGACAGATAAAATTAACCACCAAGGTAACTAAGTCAGAATAGCATTACTGTAGAAACAGAGGAACAGTCAATGGATTAGAATAGACAACCCATCAACAGGCGCACACCTAGATTGAAACTTGTCACATTTGGTGTTGCTAATCAACACCAAACAAAAAGGGCTGGACTGTTCAATAAAAGGGATGGGATAATGGATTATTAATATGGAAAAGATGGAATTTCTTCCTTAACCCGTACCAAAAAAATAATCAGTAAGAAAAGGGCTGAAATATGAAAAAATAAAATAAAAATTAAAAACTACAGGAGACTATCTCTATGGTCTCAAGTTGAGAAAGGATTTCTTCAACAAGGGCTAAGTGTATAGTTAAATATTAATAAACTTTGACTCAATTAAAATGAACTTCTGTTCTGGTGTCTCTTCTTAAAAGGGCATTAATCCCCTTGCCAGAGCTCCACCCTCATGACCTAGTGACCTAATTACTTCTCCAAGGTCCCACCTCCAAATACTATCAGACGGGTTTCAACATATGAATTTTGAGGGGACACGAACATTGTCAGTAAGGCACTGGTCCCATTTGCTGAGGTCAGCGCTGCCGCCACAGGGGAGTTCAGGGACACCTGCTCGCTGCATGGCCTTCTCCCCGTCAGCTGGGCAGGCTGCTGGGCCAGCAGCGGCAGCGAGGTTTGGAGCACAGGCAGCAGTAGGGACATATATGGATCTGTCCCTTATGGCCGCACAGGTAACGCACAACCCAGTCCCTACCAGTGAGCCCTTCAAGATGGACAAAGCTCCCACCTGCTCTCCTGTGGGCCAGTCACCAGGTCTGGGGTGTCACACACACACACACACACATGCACACATGAGAATAGGCTCCTTCCGGCATCTCTGCCACTGTCCTCATTTTAGCTATTGCAGCTGCACGTTTGGGATACTTGTTGGAGG
>NW_006772141.1:2428213-2432647 GCF_000442215.2 Lipotes vexillifer
TGGTGGGGGGAGGGAAAGATTAAAACAGGGCCATAAGGTACCAGTTGTGCAAGTTGTGCACTGTGCAATTCTAGAAGGCACCATTCACAGTTTAGTCTCTGTTATTAGCCATGTTAGAGCTCACACTTATTGAAGACACTGTGTACCAGATTCATGATCTCATTAAATTCTCTGGTTCTGTTTTCTTCATTTTACCAATGACAAAACCCAGGCTCAGAAAGCCACTACCTTGCCCAAGCCGCAAGAGCAGAGCTAGGATTTAAACCTTCTTCTGCCTAGCTCCAGAGCCCCGAGGACACCGGACTCTGGGTGCAGTGTCGGCACAAAAAGCCTGTTAACCCTGACCCTGGCAGGCCAGCCCTACGAAAGCACGGCTGGCCCCCTAGGGAACTGGGCTCAACAGCATGGGGCAGGGCGCCAACAGCACTGGACTTGGGTTCTGGGCTGGTTCTTGCACCGACCAGATAAGCGACCTCCTGCCTCAGCTCCTCCCTCCAGCACGCGGAGGGAAGCGACCGTGAGCCGTCAGGGGTTCCACCGAGCCCCGCCCTCGGGGGTGGGGCAGGGAGTGGTCACGTGAAGGGGCGCCTTGCCCCCTCCCCACCCCGAGCCCCGCCCCCGGGCTCCAAGCCCTCCACCCAGTGAGCGCAGACGGAGCTGAGGGCGCCGCGCGGGCTTGGGACCTGCCGCCCCGACCCGGTTGCCGAGGTCGGCGTCGCCGCCGCGGGGTTTCGGGGAGGCCTGCGCGCTGCGTGGCCTTCTCCCGGCCAGCTGTGCGGGCGGCTGGACCAGCAGCAGCAGGGAGGACTCGAGCGCCGGGGGCAGCAGCGACACCATGGATCTGTCTTTTATGGCCGCACAGGTAATGGGGCTCCTTTCCACGCGCGGCCCGGGCCGCCAAGTTTGGGCAGGTTCGGGGCCACGGTCTCGCCCTCCCCGCCGGGGCTGAGCGCACCGGGAGGGTTCAGGCCGGGCGGTGGCGCCCGCCGGCGATCCGAGCGCGGGTCCTTTGTCCGGAGCTGGCATCCCCACTGGGTGCGCGCGTCTGGGGCGGCGAGCATGGCTCCCGGGGGCGGGGCAGGCTGTGCGCCCAGTGTTCCCCGGATCGACCTGTGCGAGGGGCCTCGGCAGGGGTCCCCTCCCTGCCCATCCCCCACCTGCGGTCCTCCCTCCGTTGCCTCGCAGCTCTCCAAGGCGGGGCAGCCCAGATCCGTGCGTACCCGGGTGGGCAGGCAACCTTGCTCTTCCCCATTCTGTATCTTCCCGAGGCTCCGGGTAATCTGTCACTTGCTGCTGACCTCGGACGCCTCCCACCTCACTTTTCTCGCGTTTGGTGGAGACCACAGACTCTGTAGCCCGAGGAAGGCGGCAAGACCCGCTCTGTGTGACCAGCCAAGCGCCAGAGCACAGCATTCGTTTTCTCCTTTTTCTGCTTTGTGCTGAGTCTGTAGCCATCAGTTCCCGGCGCGACCATAACTCTTCTCTCGACACAAAACAGGTTCCCAGTGGCAGACAAAACAGATGACCTCTCATCGCTTGGAGTTTTTCTCCAGGGGAATCCCCTGAAGCTCTGAGCGTGGAGTGATCTTTGTTTGGTGCCTTAACTCTGGAGGCAGAACAAAGGCAAACGCCTGCTTTCCGGAGCTGGAGCTGTCTGTGGCCTTTCGGAGTTACAGTCTGGCTCCAGGGAAGGGCCACCGCTTTTGGGCTAGGAGAGTAAGTCCCCAAGTACCAAATTCAGACCTTGCACCTTCTATCGAGTTGGTTATGTTGGGAGCCCAGTGGTAGGAAGGCCCCCCAGATTCCCTCTGTCCCCTGGGCATGTGGCAGGGGCTTCACTGGCTGCTGTTTACTTTTCCAGGGAATGGAGTTTCAGGGGACACTTTCCTTTTCCTCCAAACTTCACCATGGTGGAAATCTGTTTAAAAAGTAACAGCAAAATCTAGGCTGTAGGGACAGCGAGCTCCCAACGCAAGCATGAATGGGTGCAGAATCCCCAAGTTGGCTCAAGGGAACCCAGATTCCAGCTCTTGGCAGTTTCGTAACAGGTTTTCCATAATGCTGATTGCTCCCATGAGCCATGCTGGTCTTTTTTTCTGCCTAATTTTCTATCTCCTGTTCCTAAACCCATGTTTATAAATATTGTCATACGGACATCATTTTAGATAGTGCTGACTGTTAACTGCGTGATGATGGAGGAGGCTTCACCGGATTTATTTCTAGAGGGGAGAAGAGCTCACACGATATCTACCTCTGCCTCCCAGCTCTGGATCCCACCAAACAGCTGGCATTTCCATGGTTACAAGATAAATTGATAACTGCTAATCCTGGGGCTGGCTGGAGCATCAGGAGTTGCTATGGTAACTTGACAAAATAAACATAGGGCTTTTCAGCACCTATAGTCAGAGCCTGCACAGAGATGGAGTTCTGTTTTTTTTTTTCTTTTTTGTTTACAGTTCAAGTTTAATGTGGTCAGTTATTACTGTGGACAGATGTTTGGGCATTGATTACACACTCAGTCCTGGGTTAGCTGCAGGGACAGAAACATGAAGTGCCACCAAATGGGGAGAGATGCTGACGTTTTGCTGAGCATCTGCTATGTGCCAGATGCGGGCGCTTACACTCTTGATTACAGTAAATCCTTACATGTCTGTGACATTGGCACTGTTATCCCCATATTACAGATCAGGATACCAAACTTCAGCGAAATGAAACAATTTGCCCAGGACATACCATTAGCAAGGAGGAAAATGGGTTTCAAATCTGGGTCTGAGGATCTGCAAAGCTGCTGGGTTTCCACCTTATTGCTTCCCCCTGAGAAAGACACAAAATAAGGGACAGGAAGGACATATTTAAAGATGACTCATCTCTCCTCCTCCCCCCAGGAAGTGCTGTCCTCGTGGTGTGTTGTGATCTAATGGATTTCATTCTCGTGTTTCTCTGTCCCTCTTATCCCCACAAAGGCGGGAACTTTTACTTCTTTGTCTGTAGCACTTAGCAGTGCTTGGCACAGTGAGTGCACAGCATATGCTGTGGGTGTACAGTGACTGCTGCACGTGACCAAGTCGATATCCCCACACGTCAGCAGAGGGCAGTTTGATAGAGACATGTGAAGGCCTCCATCCACTTGTTCAGCTAATGTTGAGTGCCTGCCTTGTGCCAAGCTCTGTGTCAGGCACTGGGACAGGGATGCTGGGGGACAAAGTTGAATGGGATGTAGATTTTCTTTCTGGATGCTTGGAGAGTAGTGGAGAAATGATGGACCAGGCCATTCCTAGAAAGGGTGACCAAAATGCCTGGTATAAAGTAGGCCCTCCACAAGCATCTGTTAGATGATTGGATGAGGGTAAGACAAGATGTATGTGCAGGAAAAGCCATTAACAGGAAAAGATAGTGAGTTTGAGGTGTCACATGCCCCCGCGCCAAACACCTGTTCATCGGTACTTGAAGCTGGGGGTTCTGTTGGATGGGAACTAGAGGCAGATTTCCCCTAGCGGGCCTGGGAATAAGGGCATTCTAAGCAGAGAGGTATGGAACTTCCCTGGAGGTCCAGTGGAAAGCTTGGCACTTTCACTGCCATGGCCCCGGGTTCAATTTCTGGTTGGAGAGCTAAGATCCCGAAAGCCACGCAGAGCAGCCAAAAAAATAAAAAAGAATCAGAGAGGCATGGAGGTAGGAAAGCCCAGAATATATTCACAGAATCCTTCAGGAAACTGGAGGGTAGGGAGCACAGTAGAAGTAGAACTGGGAGACAGAGGCCAGGGCCAGGTTGCAGAAGGTACTAACTTCCCAGGATGAGAAGTTCACGTTTAATCAGTAGACAGTGGGAGCCATTGTAGGTGACTGAGCAGGAATAGCTTATAATTGAAGCAGTGCCCTGGGAAAACCCCAGCCGCCCGTAGAGGCCACAGCTGGAGGGATGGGTGGAGTCGGAAGTGCACACCTGTTTGATTCACTGATGGAGTAAAAGAAACCATATTCTTGTGGCTCCAAAATCCAAGTCTCTTTCTCTTCACCAAGCTGTGAAATATGATTCCTCTTCATGGCTTAAAAAGATCTGGAGGAGATATGCCATTTTAGATAGATTTCCCTCTCAACAACTAAGCAACAAAAAGACACTCTTGGGGGGCTTCCCTGGTGGCGCAGTGGTTGAGAATCTGCCTGCTAATGCAGAGGACACGGGTTCGAGCCCTGGTCTGGGAGGATCCCACATGACGTGGAGCAAGTAGGCCTGTGAGCCACAACTACTGAGCCTGCGCGTCTGGAGCCTGTGCTCCGCAACAAGAGAGGCCGCGACAGTGAGAGGCCCGCGCACCGCGATGAAGAGTGGCCTCCGCTTGCCGCAACTAGAGAAAGCCCTCGCACAGAAACGAAGACTCAACACAGCCAAAAATAAATAAATTAATTAATAAACTCCTACCCCCAACATCTAAA
>NW_006772141.1:2432786-2435421 GCF_000442215.2 Lipotes vexillifer
GGAGCCTGTGCTCCGCAACGCGAGAGGCCGCAACAGTGAGAGGCCTGCGTACCACCAAAAAAAAAAAAAGACACTTTTCTTGGATGTACAGAGTGGACATCAGTTATCCAACAAATCCTCTTATGCAGATGTGCCCTCCCTGGTGCGGGTACACCGGGCTGTGGGTTTGGGCTTAGAAGAGGCTGTGGTCGCTGAAGATGTAAAGACTCAGCTCGATCCTGAGCCCTGGAGGCACTCAGCCTCTCTTTCCCCCACCCTGGAAACACCCCAGCCCCACTCTACACAGTCCCTGAGTCCCTGGAGATTCTGGAGGGTTGAATAGTAAACAGGGGCATGCATTTCCCTATGGCCAGAGACGGCCAGGAGGGCAAGGCTACACAGAGCCCCTAGGAGCTGGAGGGGAGGGGAGAATCACAGATCTTGAAGACTGATCCTCAAATCCCTTTGTTGTTGGTGGGGTAGCCTGTCTCCAAAGACGGCCCCATCCGTTCCTTCTCTACCTCCTGGAGGTACATGTTGGCCCCCCGTGAGGGAGTGTAAGATCTGATTCCCCTCCCCTTAATGTGAGCTGGCCTTAGTGATTTTTCTGACCAAGACAATGTAGTGTGAGTGACATTGTGAGATTAGCTCGACATTGTGAGATTGGTTTGTAAGAAGCCTGCAGCTTCCACCTGGGACCCTTGGAGCTCTTGCTCTGGTGGAAGCCCAGCATCATGCATGAAATTCAGAGACCCTGAGACCTCGGGAAGGGAATGAACATTTAAGAGACCTACTGTGTGCTGGGCCAGCGCATGGAATGAACTAGAGAGACAAGGAGCCCCGTTTACAGGTTTCTAGGTTGTAACTCCCTATAGAACAAGCATGCCTATGGCATAAGAGCTCACTCTTATTTTTGTCTTGCATTGTCCTTACAGTGACTAGTTTAAACCCAGTAGTTCCCAAATGTTGCTGCCCCTAGAATCACCTGGGAGCTTTTAAGGGTCTTGCTGCCCAGGTCCTGCCCCAGACACTCCCATCTGAGTCTGGAGCTGGGAGCCAGCATCAGTGTTTTCTTTTCATCCCCTAATTGATTCCAGTGTGCGATCAAGGTTGAGACCCGGACCCTAAACCCACACTGTGGGGCTGTTCCCCTCCCCCCTCTTTGGATGGAGCAGGTCCTTGGTCCCTTTTAGGTCATAAAAAGTCATGCCATCCCTGGAAGTCACTCCAATATCAATTCAGCAAATTAAAATATTCAGGCCCAAAATAATGTAACCTGGGAGCTTGCTCCAAAATTGAGGTTCTTGTTTGGGATTAGCAGATTGCAAACTATAATATATAATATGGAATGGATAAACAACGAGGTCCTACTACATAACACAGGGAACTATATTCAATATCTTGTGATAAACCATAATGGAAAAGTGTGAAAAAATACATGTGTGTGTGTGTGTAACTGAATCACTGCTGTACACCAGAAACTACGCAACATCGTAAATCAACTATATACATCAATAAAATAAATTTAAAAAAAAAGAAAGAAAATTGAGGTTCTCCCTTCCTCCAGACCACACTTGGCACAGGTGGGAAACCTAGAGTTGGAATGGGTGCCTATATTACTGTCATGGTACAGACAGGGAGAAAATGGAGAGCCCAGGTGGTTCGGCTGACAGGCTTGGGGAGCCATGAGTGGAGTTGACACAGGAGCATCCTTCACATCATCATACCACCTCCCAGAGCAGTCCAAGTGCTGGGGACAGTGGGAGGACCCGGGACCCTTCCATGGATCAGCTTCAGGGAATCGTTGAGCCCCCGAGGTACACAAAATAGCATGTTTATGTACATTTTGAAACAAGTTTTTAAAGAAATCTCTATTCATTTCCTATGGCTGCTGTAACAAATTACCAAAAACTGGGTGACTTAAAACAGCAGAAATGTAATCTCTCCCAGTTCTGGAGGCTCCAAGTCCAAAGTCGACAGGGCTGTGGTCTCTCTGAAGGCTCTGGGGAGGATAAGCCGGTGACTCAGCCTCATGGGTGTGGTCTGCAATTATTGGTGTTCTGTAGCTTGTCTGTTCTTCTCTTCCTATCAGGACACCAGTCATATTGGATTAGGGCCCACCCTACTGACCTCATCTTCTTTTGATGACATCTGCAGAGATCTTATTTTCAAATAAGGACACATTCACAGGTACTGGGAATTAGGACTTCAGTATATCTTTTGGGGAGACACAGCTCAACCTTTATTAGGTCTAAAGATCCCTGAAGAATAAGGATCTTGGTTTTTGTGTTGGTGGCCACTGGTCTTTGAGAGGCAGTGGAGAGATCACTTCTCTAAACCTCAGTTTCATCATCTGTGAAATGGGGACAAATTGCCTACCTCATGGAACTGTTCATCTAGTCATTCAACAATCATTTCCTGTGTGCTAGGCCCTCCTTCTGTGGAGTGCTGGGGGACAGAGGGTCACAGGCCCTGCCGTGTGATATGTGTTAGGGTGGAGGTAAACCAAGGCGCCCTGGTACGGCAGAAGAGGCACCTCGCCCAGCTCTGGAGGCCGGGGGAAAGCTTCCAGAGGTTTGAATTGAGCTGAGTTTGAAGGATGCATAGCTGTTATGTAGACGAAGGAGGACACTCCGGGGGCGGGGGGGGGGGGGGG
>NW_006772141.1:2435562-2441191 GCF_000442215.2 Lipotes vexillifer
GGGGGGGGGGGGGGGGGGGGGGATGACATGAAATGGCTTGAAATGGAAGGGGCTTGAATAGTGTCTCTTATTGGGAATGAAGGTTGCAAGTGACAATCTGGTTGGGCCGAGGAGCAGGTGGGAGGGAGCGGAGATGAAGCCGGAGGGACCAGGGCCAGGCAGGTGGCCTCATGGAGTGGAGCAGGGTGGGGTGGGGGGCTGCGGTGACCCGGAGAGAGCAGGGCTGTGGCCTGGAGGGGGCACAGACAGCGGCTCTGAGCTCCAGCGACTTGCCCATGCTGTACAAACTCACAGGCCCAGGGCTGTGGGTGCTTGTGGGTTTTTAAGAAAACTGAAAACTCCGATGCTTATAAGCAGTCTGGGTTTTCAAATGTTGGCAACTAATTAAAAATTTTTAACTAACCAACCAACCATGAGGTGGGCTGTTTCAATAATTACTTATTGCTTACCATTTCAGTTGCACCGTGGTAGCAATAATTTCTTTTGTGGGACCAGAATTTAGGAAGAAGTGGGCTAGGCAGTGTGTTTCTGCCCTGATGGCATCAGCTGGGGCCTCGGGGCTGGAGTCTCACAGCTTCACACACGTGTCTGACACCTCTGTGCGGCCTGACCCTTCTCTCCACTTGGTCTTTCATCCTGCAAGTGTTTCTTTAGGCAAGTGGGGCTTCCTCCCAGCATGATGGTATCAGGGTCATCGAACTTCTTGTGTAGCACTGCCTCCCCTCTCGAATCAGCATTCCTAGGTGGACGCTGCGAAGCTTCTTATGAACCAGACTGGGAAGTCCCAGAATGTCACTAACTCCACATTCGTTTGGTCAAGAAAATCCAAAGGCCAGCCCAGATTTAAGGACAAGGGAACCAGATTCTACCCCTTGATGCAGGAAGCAGCATGCGTGTCCAAGGGGGAGGGAAGGGTGAATGGCAAACATCTTTGGAGACAGGCTACACCTGGTCCAAACAGAAAGGTATGTGGACTGGATTCATCCTGGGACTGCCATTGTGATAAGTATCTCTAGACTAGACAGATGTGTATGGAGCTTGACAAAACCTTATAAAAAATTTCCCAGCCCAGGAGAGAAGTAAATTATTACTAAGGAGCTACACCATAACTTTACTAGACTGAACCATATGAGGTTGCTGATGCTTGACCACTTTGACCTACAAAATGGAAATTTCATATAGTTCAGCCTAATAGGTACTAACTAGAAAGACAGTAGGTTCCTTGAGTTATGGAGGGAAGAACTGTGGGACACGGGCTGGAGTGAGGAGACGTGGGAAGGGGGATCACTACCTGCTGGGGGGAGATCTGAGGAGGCTTCGTGGTTTGAGGAGCAGGGCCCTCCCCTGACTTTCCCCCCCCTCAGCCCAGCTCTTAGAACCTTGGCCTTGCTGCTGGGAGGACACAGTCACACCTGGAACATTATGTCCCACTGAGTGGGTCTTTCTGGAAGATAAGATGCATGGTCCAATCATAGCTGAGATGCTGATAACACCCACTGCTAGGCCCCCTTCTCCCACCCTCCCTCCCCCTGGGCCTTGGGAGTCTCACGGTTAATTTGCATTTTAATCATTTTTCATGGAGGGGGAAAAAACCACAAAAGACTTCTGGTCAAGTTGAAGAGGTGATTCTCTTCTCTTGAAATGGTCATAGCTATTCTCAGGGGCCAGTGGGAGCATTCCCAAAGCTTTGCAAGAAACCAGCAGCAGTTTTCCCTCCCCAGAGGAACACAGCGTTTCCCAGAGAAATAGAATTCTAGGGAGTCTGGCAATCTGCTACTTAGAGAACGTGTTCCCCAGCCAGCTACTGCTCCTTTTTCTTTAAGCAAGAATTATTAAAATACAAATTGTCTATTATCTCATATGTTTTCAACCAAAGGGCTTGTCTAGAACTTTGAATTCCGATTTTAAAGATGTAAATATTTTATCATTCTAATTAGACCTGTCTCGGGAGAGCATATAGTGCTACATTTTTGCAGGGGTGTAATGAGAAGTTAAGAAGTAAAAATCTGTAGTACATTTTGTAGACCAAATTTCTAGATAGTGTTTTAAGGGTCAAGACATTCCATCTGACTTGAAACAATTATATCTCACAGAGCTAAGAGAACCAGGTCGTCTGGAAGTGGATTGCAAATCTCCAGTTGAACACTTGAGTGTTTGTGGAGCACCTGCTGTGAACTCAGCCGAACTTTGGGGATCCAAACCCCAGCTTCTCTACTCTGAGATGATGGAAGCCCATCTCTGTTTACTCCCTCCCGGTTCTGTCCCCTCAAGATGACCTTGTACCTTCCCATCATAGCTGCCTTTTATCAAATGTTTAGGAGGTACCAGGCAGGCCCTGGATTGAATAATACATAGAATCTCACTTCTAAATCCTATGACACCCCCATGGAATAGGCAATTTTAAGATCCAATTTTTTTTTTTTTTTTTTTTGCGGCACGTGGGCCTCTCACTGCTGTGGCCTCTCCCGTTGCGGAGCACAGGCTCCGCACGCGCAGGCTCAGCAGCCATGGCTCACAGACCCAGCCGCTCCATGGCATGTGGGATCCTCCCGGACCAGGGCACGAACCCGTGTCCCCTGCATTGGCAGGCGGACTCTCAACCACTGCGCCACCAGGGAAGCCCAAGATCCATTTTATAGATGAAAAAACTGAGGCTTAGGCAAAGTCACTTGCCCCAGGGCACACAGGCTTGGATTCAAACCCAGATCTCTGTGCCTCTTCAGCTTACTTTTTAAATCCAATTTTACAGTCTCTGCCTTCTGACAGGAGTGTTTAAACCATTTACGTTTAATGTGTTTATTTTTATAGTTGTGTTTAAATTTACTATCTCACTGTTTGTTTCCTATTGGTCCCACCTGTTCTTTGTTCCCCTTTTCTTCTTTTTCTGCCTTCTTTTGGATTCATTGAGAATTTTTTATTATCTCATGTTGTCTCCTCTCTTGGCTTATTGGCTATAATAGTTTTGTTATTTTAGTGGTTGCTTTAGGATTTATAGTGTATATCTTTAGCTTAGCACAGCCTATCTACAAGTGATATTATGACACTTCACATTCAGTGTAAGAACCTTATAACAATACACTTCTGTTTCTCCCCTCTAAACTTGTTTGCTATTATTATTGCACATTTCATTTCTCTGTGTGTTTTAAACCTCACATTGTATTGTTATTTTTGTTAAAAGTTAATTAACTTTTTTTTTTTTTTTTTTGCAGTACGCAGGCCTCTCACTGCTGTGGCCTCTCCCGTTGCGGAGCACAGGCTCCGGACGCGCAGGCTCAGCAGCCATGGCTCACGGGCCCAGCCGCTCCACGGCATGCGGGATCCTCCCAGACCCGGGCACGAACCCGTGTCCCCTGCATTGGCAGGCGGACTCTCAACCACTGCGCCACCAGGGAAGCCCAAAAGTTAATTAACTTTTAAAGAGATTTAAATAGTAAGGGAAAAACTTAAATATTTTCCCATATGGGTACTATTTCCAGTGCTCTTTATTCCTTTGTGTAGGTCCATATTTCTATGTGTTATCATTTTCTTCCTGTCTAAAGGACTTTAACATTTCTAGTAGTTCAAAAGTGCTGGTGATGAGCTTCCGTGGTACCGCAAAAAAAAAAAAAAAAAAAAAGTGCTGGCAATGAATTCTTTCAGTTTTTGTATGTCTGCGGAAAAAAGTCTTTAATATTTTTTGGCTTTCATTTTTGAATGTTTATTTTTTACTTGGCATAGAATTCTAGATTGACTGTTTTTCAATACTTTAAAGATATTATTCAGCCATCTTCCTGCTTCCCTTGTTTCCACTGAGAAATCTGCTGCCGTCCTTATCTTGTTCCTTCGAACATAATGTGTCTTTTTTTCCTTTGGCTGTGTTTACAGTTTTTTCCTTATTGATTTTTGAGCACTTAGATTATAATGTACCTTAGGGTAGTTTTCTTCCTGCTTCTTGTCCTTAGGGTTTGGGAGCGTCCTGTATCTGTAGGTTTATACTTTTCATCACATTTGGAAAATTCTCTGCCATTCTTTCTCCCCCCTCCAGTTTTATTGAGATATAGTTGACATATAACATTGTATAAGTGTAGGGTGTACAACACAATAATTTCATACATGTATATACTGCAAAAAAGATTACCACAATAAGTTTAGTTGACATCTGTCACCTCACATAGTTACAATTCTTTTTTATTGGGATGAGAACTTTTAAGACGTACTCTCTTAGCAACTTTCATATATACAATACAGCATTTAGCTATAATCACCATGCTGTACATTATATCCCCAGAACTTATTTATCTTATAACTGGAGGTTATAAGATTGACTACTGGGCTTCCCTGGTGGCGCAGTGGTCGAGAGTCCGCCTGCCGATGCAGAGGACACGGCTTCGTGCCCCGGTCCGGGAAGATCCCACTTGCCGCAGAGCGGCTGGGCCCGTGAGCCATGGCTGCTGAGCCTGCGCGTCTGGAGCCTGTGCTCCGCAACGGGAGAGGCCACAACAGTGAGAGGCCCACATACAGAAAGAAAAAAAAAAAAAAAAAAAAAAAAAAAAAAATTTGACTACTTTCACCCAGTTCCCCACATCGTGCCTCTGGAAAACACCAATCTGGTCTGTTTCTATGTTTATTTTTTCTAGATTCCATGTATAAGTGAGAGTATCTTTCTCTGACTTATTTCACCTATAGCATTATGCCCTCAGGGTCCATCCAGTATGTCTCGAATGACAAGATTTCCTTCTTCTTCATGACTGAATTTTATATATACACATATACACACACATATACATGTATGTAGATATTAATATACCACATTTTCCTTAAGTATTCATCTGTTAATAGACACTTAGTTTGTTTCAGTGTCCTGGTTATTGTACTGTGTGTGTGGATGTCTCTTCAGGACAGTGATTTCATTTCCTTCAGATACATACCCAGAAGTGGAATTGCTGGATTATACGGCAGTTCTGTTTTTAATTATTTAATTTAATTTTTGAACCCCCCATACAGTTTTCCATATTGGCTGCATCAATTTACATTCCCATCAACAATGCACAAGGGATCCTTTTTCTCCACATCTTCTCCAACACTTGTTATCTCTGTCTTTTTGATAGTAGCCATTCTAACAGGCATGAGGTGATATCTCACTGTGGTTCTGATTTGTATTTTTCCCTGATGACTTGTGATGTTGAGCACCTTTTCATGTACCTGTTGGCCATTTGAATATCTTCTTTGGAAAAATGCCTATTCAGGTCCTCTGCCCATTTTTAATTAGATTGTTTTTTATTGTTGAGTTCTATGAGTTTTCCATTATTTCTTTGCAGATTCTCTGTTCCCCTGTCTCTCTCTGCTCCTTTGGAGATTCTAGCACGTATATCAGGCTGCCTGACATTGTCTCACAGTTTCCTGATTCTTGTTCATTTTTCTGAGGCTTTTTTTTTCTGTTTGTGTTTCATTTTGGATAGTTATTATTTACATATCTTCAAACTCAGCAATATTTTTTGAATATCTAATCTCTGCTAATCTTATCCAGTATATTTTTGACCTCAGACATTGTAGTTTTCATATCAGGAAGTTTAATTTGCGTCTTTCTTATACTTTCAGTCCTCTTCTTAACATGTTCAGTGTTTCCTCTAGCCTTTTTTTTTTTTTTTTT
>NW_006772141.1:2441364-2443198 GCF_000442215.2 Lipotes vexillifer
TATGCGGGCCTCTCACTGTTGTGGCCTCTCCCATTGCGGAGCACAGGCTCCGGACGCGCAGGCCCAGCTGCCATGGCTCACGGGCCCAGCCACTCTGCAGCATGTGGGATCCTCCCGGACCAGGGCATGAACCTGCGTCCCCTGCATCGGCAGGCGGGCTCTCAACCACTGCGTCACCAGGGAAGCCCCTCCTCTAGCTTTTTAATATACGGAATACAGTTATAACAACTGTTCAAAAGTCCTCATACACTAATTCTAAATGTGCATCAGCTCTGGGCTGGTTTTGATTGATTGCTTTTTCTCCTCATTATGAATCATACTTCCTTGCTGCTTTGCATGCCTGATAATTTTTTTTTAATTTTTAATTTAATTTAATTTAATTTATTTTTAACATCTTTATTGGGGTATAATTGCTTTACAATGGTGTGTTAGTTTCTGGTTTATAACAAAGTGAATCAGTTATACATATACATATGTTCCCATATCTCTTCCCTCTTGTGTCTCCCTCCCTCCCACCCTCCCTATCCCACTCCTCTAGGTGGTCACAAAGCACCGAGCTGCTCTCCCTGTACTATGCGGCTGCTTCCCACTAGCTATCTACCTTACGTTTGGTAGAGTATATAGGCCCATGTCTCTCTCTCACTTTGTCACAGCTCACCCTTCCCCCTCCCCATATCCTCAAGTCCGTTCTCTAGTAGGTCTGTGTCTTTATTCCTGTCTTACCCCTAGGTTCTTCATGACATTTTTTTTTCCCTTAAATTCCATATATATATGTTAGCATACGGTATTTGTCTTTCTCTTTCTGACTTACTTCACTCTGTATGACAGACTCTAGGTCTATCCATCTCATTACAAATAGCTCAATTTCTTTCCTTTTTATGGCTGAGTAATATTCCATTGTATATATGTGCCACATGTTCTTTATCCATTCAGCCGATGATGGACACTTAGGTTGTTTCAATCTCCAGGCTATTGTAAATAGAGTTGCAATGAACATTTTGGTACATGACTCTTTTTGAATTATGGTTTTCTCAGGGTATATGCCCAGTAGTGGGATTGCTGGGTCGTGTGGTAGTTCTATTTGTAGTTTTTTAAGGAACCTCCATACTGTTCTCCATAGTGTCTGTACCAATTCACATTCCCACCAGCAGTGCAAGAGTGTTCCCTTTTCTCCACACCCTCTCCGGCATTTATTGTTTCTAGATTTTTTGATGATGGCCATTCTGACTGGTGTGAGATGATATCTCTTTGTAGTTTTGATTTGCATTTCTCTAATGATTAGTGATGTTGAGCATTCTTTCATGTGTTTCTTGGCAGTCTGTATATCTTCTTTGGAGAAATGTCTTTTTAGGTCTTCTGCCCATTTTTGGATTGGGTTGTTTGTTTTTTCGGTATTGAGCTGCATGAGCTCTCTGTAAATTTTGGAAATTAATCCTTTGTCAGTTGCTTCATTTGCAAATATTTTCTCCCATTCTGAGGCTTGTCTTTTGGTCTTGTTTATGGTTTCCTTTGCTGTGCAAAAGCTTTGAAGTTTCATTAGGTCCCATTTGTTTATTTTTGTTTTTATTTCCATTTCTCTAGGAGGTGGGTCAAAAAGGATCTTGCTGTGATTTATGTCATAGAGTGTTCTGCCTATGTTTTCCTCTAAGAGTTTGATAGTTTCTGGCCTTACATTTAGGTCTTTAATCCATTTTGAGCTTATTTTTGTGTATGGTGTTAGGGAGTGATCTAATCTCATACTTTTACATGTACCTGTCCAGTTTTCCCAGCACCACTTATTGAAGAGGCTGTCCTTTCTCCACTGTACATTCCTGCATCCTTTATCAAAGATAAG
>NW_006772141.1:2444257-2482896 GCF_000442215.2 Lipotes vexillifer
GTTGCTTGTAGTAATCTCTCATGATCCTTTGTGTCTCTGCAGTGTCAGTTGTTGCTTCTCCTGTTCCATTTCTGATTCTATTGACTTGAGTCTTCTCCCTTTTTTTCTTGATGAGTCTGGCTAATGGTTTATCTATTTTGTTTATCTTCTCAAAGAACCATCTTTTAGTTTTATTTATCTTTGCTATCATTTCCTTTTCATTTATTTCTGATCTGATATTTATGATTTATTTCCTTCTGCTAACTTTGGGGTTTTTTTGTTCTTCTTTCTCTAATTGCTTTAGGTGCAAGGTTAGGTTGTTTATTCGAGATGTTTCCTGTTTCTTAAGGTAGGATTATATTGCTATAAACTTCCCTCTTAGAACTGCTTTTGCTACATCCCATAGATTTTGAGTCATCGTGTCTCCATTGTCATTTGTTTCTTGGGATTTTTTGATTTCCTTTTTGATTTCTTCAGTGATCACTTCGTTATTAAGTTCTGTATTGTTTAGCCTCCATGTGTTTGCATTATTTACAGATCTTTTCCTGTAATTGATATCTAGTCTCATAGCGTTGTGGTTGGAAAAGATACTTGATAAAATTTCAGTTTTCTTAATTTTACCAAGACTTGATTTGTGACCCAAGATATGATCTATCCTGGAGAATGTTCCATGAGCACTTCAGAAAAATGTGTATTCTGTTGTTTTTGGCTGGAATGTCCTATAAATATCAATTAAGTCCATCTTGTTTAATGTGTCATTTAAAGCTTGTGTTTCCTTATTTATTTTCATTTTGGATGATCTGTCCATTGGTGAAAGTGGGGTGTTAAAGTCCCCTACTATGAATGTGTTACTGTCGATTTCCCCTTTTATGGCTGTTAGTATTTGCCTTACGTATTGAGGTGCTCCTATGTTGGGTGCATAAATATTTACAATTGTTACATCTTCTTCTTGGATCGATCCCTTGATCATTATGTAGTGTCCTTCTTTGTCTCTTGCAGTAGTCTTTATTTTAAAGTCTATTTTGTCTGATATGAGAATTGCTACTCCAGCTTTCTTTTGGTTTCCATTTGCATGGAATATCTTTTTCCATCCCCTTACTTTCAGTCTGTTCTGTATGTGCCTGTAGGTCTGAAGTGGGTCTCTTGCCGACAGCATATGTATGGGTCTTGTTTTTGTATCCATTCAGCCAATCTGTGTCTTTTGGTGGGAGAGTCCATTTACATTTAAGGTAATTATCGATATGTATGTTCCTATTCCCATTTTCTTAATTGTTTTGGGTTCGTTATTATAGGACTTTTCCTTCTCTTGTGTTTTTGTCTAGAGAAGTTCCTTTAGCATTTGTTGTAAAGCTGGTTTGGTGGTGCTGAACTCTCTCAGCTTTTGCTTGTCTGTAAAGGTTTTAATTTCTCCATCAAATCTGAATGAGATCCTTGCTGGGTAGAGTAATCTTGGTTGCAGGTTTTTCTCCTTCATCACTTTCAGTATGTCCTGCCACTCCCTTCTGGCTTGTAGAGTTTCTGCTGAGAGATCAGCTGTTAACCTTATGGGGATTCCCTTGTGTGTTATTTGTTGTTTTTCCCTTGCTGCTTTTAATATGCTTTCTTTGTATTTAGTTTTTGACAGTTTGATTAATATGTGTCTTGGCGTATTTCTCCTTGAATTTATCCTGTATGGGACTCTCTGTGCTTCCTGGACTTGATTAACGATTTCCTTTCCCATATTAGGGAAGTTTTCAACTATAATCTCTTCAAATATTTTCTCAGTCCCTTTCTTTTTCTCTTCTTCTTCTGGAACCCCTATAATTCGAATGTTGGTGCGTTTAATGTTGTCCCAGAGGTCTCTGAGACTGTCCTCAGTTCTTTTCATTCTTTTTTCTTTATTCTGCTCTGCAGTAGTTATTTCCACTATTTTATCTTCCAGGTCACTTATCCGTTCTTCTGCCTCATTTATTCTGCTATTGATCCCATCTAGAGTATTTTTCATTTCATTTATTGTGTTGTTCATCATTGTCTGTTTCATCTTTATTTCTTCTAGGTCCTTGTTAACTGCTTCTTGCATTTTGTCCATTCTATTTCCAAGATTTTGGATCATCTTTACTATCATTATTCTGAACTCTTTTTCAGGTAGACTGCCTATTTCCTCTTCATTTGTTAGGTCTGGTGGGTTTTTATCCTGCTCCTTCATCTGCTGTGTGTTTTTCTGTCTTCTCATTTTGCTTATCTTACTGTGATTGGGTTCACCTTTTTGCAGGCTGCAAGTTCGTAGCTCCCGTTGTTTTTGATGTCTGTCTCCAGTGGCTAAGGTTGGTTCAGTGGGTTGTGTAGGCTTCCTGGTGGAGGGGACTAGTGGCTGTGTTGTGGTGTATGAGGCTAGATCTTGTCTCTCTAGTGGGCAGGTCCACGTCTGGTGGTGTGTTTTGGGGTGTCTGTGGACTTATTATGATTTTAGGCAGCCTCTCTGCTAGTGGGTGGGGTTGTGTTCCTGTTTTGCTATATGGTTGGCATAGGTTGTCCAGCACTGTAGCTTGCTGGTCGTTGAGTGAAGCTGGGTGCTGGTGTTGAGATGGAGATCTCTGGGAGATTTTCGCCGTTTGATATTATGTGGGGCTGGGAGGTCTCTTCTTGACGAGTGTTCTGAAGTTGGCTCTCCCACCTCAGAGGCAGAGTCCTGACTCCTGGCTGGAGCAGCAAGAGCAAGGGAGCGAGGGAGCAAGGAAGGAAGAAGGAAAGGAAGAAAAAGAAAAGAAAGAAGATAAAGTAAAATAAAATAAAGTAAGATAAAATATAATAAAGTTATTAAAATAAAAAAAAATATTTTTTAAGAGGAAAAAACCCCCAAAAAACAAAAAAACGCATGAATAGAACCCTGGAACAAATGGTGGAAGCAAAGCTATACAGACAAAATCACACAGAAGGATACACATACACACATAAAAAGGAAAAGGGGAAAGAATAATAAATCTTTCTCTCAAAGTCCACCTCCTTAATTTGGGATGATTCGTTGTGTATTCATGTTTTCCACAGGTGCAGGATACATCAAGTTGATTGTGGAGGTTTAATCAGCTGCTTCTGAGGCTGCTGGGAGAGATTTCCCTTTCTCTTCTTTGTTCTCACAGCTCCCAGGGGCTCAGCTGTGGATTTGGCCCCGCCTGTGCGTGTAGGTCGCCGGAGGCGGCTGTTCTTTGCTCAGACAGGACGGGGTTAAAGGAGCCGCTGATTCGGGGGCTCTGGCTCACTCAGGCCGGGGGAGGGGGGGGCACGGAGTGCAGGGCGGGCCTGCGGTGGCAGAGGCTGGCGTGACGTTGCACCAGCCTGAGGCGCGCTGTGCGTTCTCCCCGGGGAGTTGTCCTTGGATCCTGGGACCCTGGCAGTGGAGGGCTGCACAGGCTCCCCGGAAGCGGGGCGTGTATACCGACCCGTGTTCACACACAGGCTTTTTGGTGGCAGCAGCAGCAGCAGCCTTAGCGTCTCCTGTCTGTCTCTGGGGTCCGCGCTTTTAGCCGCGGCTCGCGTCCATCTCTGGAGCTCCTTTAGGCAGCGCTCTTAATCCCCTCTCCTCGCGCACCAGGAAATAAAGAGGGAAGAAAGAGTCTCTTGCCTCTTTGGCAGCTCCAGACTTTTCCCTGGACTCCCTCCCGGCCAGCCGTGGCGCACTAACGCCCTGCAAGCTGTGTTCACGCCACCAACCCCAGTCCTCTCCCTGCGCTCCGACAGAAGCCCGCCTGTTCCGGCGGGGGAGCAGACCAGCCCGAGGGGCTGGTGAGTGCCGGTCGGCACCGATCCTCTGTGCGGGAATCTCTCCGCTTTGCCCTCCGCACCCCTGTTGCTGTGCTCTCCCCCGCGGCTCCGCAGCTCCCCGCTCCGCCTCCCGCAATCTCTGCCCGCGAAGGGGCTTCCTAGTGTGTGGAGACCTTTCCTCCTTCATGGCTCCCTCCCACTGGTGCAGGTGCCGTCCCTATTCTTTTGTCTCTGTTTTTAATTAATTTTTTTTTTCTTTTGCCCTACCCAGGTACGTGGGGAGTTTCTTGCCTTTTGGGAGGTCTGAGGTCTTCTGCCAGCGTTCAGTAGGTGTTCTGTAGGAGTTGTTCCACGTGTAGATGTATTTCTGGTGTATCTGTGGGGAGGAAGGTGATCTCCGCGTCTTACTCTTCCGCCATCTTCCCAGAAGTTCCTTCTCTAAATGTTTGATAGAATTCGCCTGTGAAGCCATCTGGTCCTGGGCTTTGGTTTGTTGGAAGGTTTTTAATCACAGTTTCAATTTCAGTGCATGTGATTGGTCTGTTCATATTTTCTATTTCTTCCTGATTCAGTCTTGGCAGGTTGTGCCTTTCTAAGAATTTGTCCATTTCTTCCAGGTTGTCCATTTTATTGGCATAGAGTTGCTTGTAGTCGTCTCTCATGACCCTTTGTATTTCTGCAGTGTCAGGTGTTGCTTCTCCTTTTTCATTTCTGATTCTATTGATTTGAGTCTTCTCCCTGTTTTTCTTGATGAGTCTGGCTAATGGTTTATCAATTTTGTTTATCTTCTCAAAGAACCAGCTTTTAGTTTTATTGATCTTTGCTATCGTTTCCTTCATTTCTTTTTCATTTATTTCTGATCTGATTTTTATGATTTCTTTCCTTCTGCTAACTTTGGGGTTTTTTTTTTCTTCTTTCTCTAATTGCTTTAGGTGCAAGGTTAGGTTGTTTATTCGAGATGTTTCCTGTTTCTTAAGGTGGGCTTGTATTGCTATAAACTTCCCTCTTAGAACTGCTTTTGCTGCATCCCAAAGGTTTTGGGTCGTCGTGTCTCCATTGTCATTTGTTTCTTGGGATTTTTTGATTTCCTCTTTGATTTCTTCAGTGATCACTTCGTTATTAAGTAGTGTATTGTTTAGCCTCCATGTGTTTGTATTTTTTACAGATCTTTTCCTTTTATTGATATCTAGTCTCATAGCGCTGTGGTTGGAATAGATACATGATACAATTTCAATTTTCTTAAATTTACCAAGGCTTGATTTGTGACCCAAGATATGATCTATACTGGAGAATGTTCCATGAGCACTTCAGAAAAATGTGTATTCTGTTGTTTTTGGATGGAATGTCCTATAAATATCAATTAAGTCCATCTTGTTTAATGTATCATTTAAAGCTTGTGTTTCCTTATTTATTTTCATTTTGGATGATCTGTCCATTGGTGAAAGTGGGGTGTTGAAGTCCCCTACTATGAATGTGTTACTGTCGATTTCCCCTTTTAGGCTGTTAGTATTTGCCTTATGTATTGAGGTGCTCCTATGTTGGGTGCATAAATATTTACAATTGTTATATCTTCTTCTTGGATCGATCCCTTAATCATTATGTAGTGTCCTTCTTTGTCTCTTCTGATAGTCCTTATTTTAAAGTCTATTTTGTCTGATATGAGAATTGCTACTCCAGCTTTCTTTTGGTTTCCATTTGCATGGAATATCTTTTTCCATCCCCTTACTTTCAGTCTGTATGTGTCTCTAGGTCTGAAGTGGGTCTCTTGTAGACAGCATATATATGGGTCTTGTTTTTGTATCCATTCAGCCAATCTGTGTCTTTTGGTGGGAGCATTTAGTCCATTTACATTTAAGGTAATTATCGATATGTATGTTCCTATTCCCATTTTCTAAATTGTTTTGGTTTGTTATTGTAGGTCTTTTCCTTCTCTTGTGTTTCCTGCCTAGAGAAGTTCCTTTAGCATTTGCTGTAAAGCTGGTTTGGTGGTGCTGAATTCTCTTAGGTTTTGCATGTCTGTAAAGGTTTTAATTTCTCTGTCTAATCTGAGTGAGATCCTTGCTGGGTAGAGTAATCTTGGTTGTAGGTTTTTCCCTTTCATCACTTTAAATATGTCCTGCCACTGCCTTCTGGCTTGCAGAGTTTCTGCTGAAAGATCAGCTGTTAACCTTATGGGGATTCCCTTGTGTGTTATTTGTTGTTTTTCCCTTGCTGCTTTTAATATGCTTTCTTTGTAGTTAGTTTTTGACAGTTTGATTAATATGTGTCTTGGTGTATTTCTCCTTGGATTTATCCTGTATGGGACTCTCTGTGCTGCCTGGACTTGATTAACTATTTCCTTTCCCATATTAGGGAAGTTTTCAACTATAATCTCTTCCAATACTTTCTCAGTCCCTTTCTTTTTCTCTTCTTCTTCTGGAACCCCTATAATTCGAATGTTGGTGCATTTAATGTTGTCCCAGAGGTCTCTGAGACTGTCCTCAGTTCTTTTCATTCTTTTCTCTTTATTCTGCTCTGCAGTAGTTATTTCCACTATTTTATCTTCCAGGTTACTTATCTGTTATTCTGTCTCAGTTATTCTGCTATTGATCCCATCTGGAGTATTTTTAATTTCATTTTTTGTGTTGTTCATCGTTGTTTGTTTCATCTTTAGTTCTTCTAGGTCCTTGCTAAATGTTTCTTGCATTTTGTCTATTCTATTCCCAAGATTTTGGATCATCTTTACTATCATTATTCTGAATTCTTTTTCAGGTAGACTGCCTATTTCCTCTTCATTTGTTAGGTCTGGTGGGTTTTTATCTTGCTCCTTCATCTGCGTTGTGTTTTTCTGTGTTCTCATTTTGCTTATCTTACTGTGTTTGGGGTCTCCTTTTTGCAGGCTGCAGGTTCATAGTTCCCGTTGTTTTTGGTGTCTGTCCCCAGTGGCTAAGGTTGGTTCAGTGGGTTGTGTAGGCTTCTCGGTGTAGGGGACTAGTGCCTGTGTTCTGGTGGATGAGGCTGGATCTTGTCTCTGGCGGGCAGGTCCACATCTGGTTGTGTGTTTTGGGGTGTCTGTGGACTTATTATGATTTTAGGCAGCCTCTCTGCTAATGGGTGGGACTGTGTTCCTGTCTTGCTAGTTGTTTGGCATAGGATGTCCAGCACTGTAGCTTGCTGGTCGTTGAGCGAAGCTGGGTGCTGGTGTTGAGATGGAGATCTCTGGGAGATTTTTGCCGTTTGATATTATGTGGAGCTGGGAAGTCTCTTGTGGACCAGTGTCCTGAAGTTGGCTCTCCCACCTCAGAGGCACAGCACTGACTCCTGGCTGCAGCACCAAGAGCCTTTCTTCCACACGGCTCAGAATAAAAGGGAGAAAAAGTAGAGAGAAAGAATTAGTAGAAGTAGGAAGAAAGAAAGAAAGAAAAAGGAAGGAAGGAAAGAAGGAAGAAGAAAAGAAGGAATGAAGGAAAGAAGGAAAAAAGGAAGGAGGGAGGGAGGGAGGGTGGGATGGTGGGAGGATGGAAGGAAGGAAGAAAGGAGGGAAGGAAGGAAAAAAGAAAGAAAGAAGATAAAGTAAAATAAAATAGAGTAAAATATAATAAAGTTATTAAATTAAAAAATAATTATTAAGAAGAAAAATTAAAAACAAAAAAACAAAAAACGGACAGATAGAACCTTAGGGCCAATGGTGGAAGCAAAGCTATACAGACAAAATCTCACCAGAAGCATACACATACACACTCACAAAGAGGAAAAGGGGAAAAAAATAATAAATCTTGCTCTCAAAGTCCACCTCCTAAATTTGGGATGATTCGTTGTCTGAAGGAGGGAGGGAGGGAGGAAGGAAGGAAAGAAAATAAAGTAAAATAAAATAGAGTTATTAAAATTAATTATTCAGAAAGAAAAAAAACCGGATAGATAGAACCCTAGGACAAATGGTGAAAGCAAAGCTATATAGAGAAAATCTCACACAGAATCATACACATACACACTCACAAAAAGAGGAAAAGGGGAAAAAAATCATAAATCTTGCTCTCAAAGTCCACCTCCTCAATTTGGGATGATTCGTTGTCTAAAGGAGGGAGGGAGGGAGGGAGGAAGGAAGGAAAGAAAATAAAGTAAAATAAAATAGAGTTATTAAAATTAATTATTAAGAAAGAAAAAAAAACGGATGGATAGAACCCTAGGACAAATGGTGAAAGCAAAGCTATATAGAGAAAATCTCACACAGAATCATACACATACACACTCGCAAAAAGAGGAAAAGGGGGAAAAAATCATAAATCTTGCTCTCAAAGTCCACCTCCACAATTTGGGGTGATTCGTTGTCTATTCATATATTCATGCAGGGTACAGCAAGTTGATTGTGGAGCATTAATCCCCTGCTTCTGAGGCTGCTGGGAGAGATTTCCCTTTCTCTTCTTTGTTCTCACAGCTCCCAGGAGCTCAGCTTTCATGCCTGATCATTTTTGATTGGATGCCAGACATTGTGAATTTTACCTTGTTGGATGTTAGATATTTCTGTGTTCTTATAAATAGTCTCAAGCTTTGTTCTGAGATGCAGTTATGTTCCTTGGAAACAGTTTGATCCTTTGGGGTCTTGCTTTTAAAATCTGTTAGGCGGGACCAGAGCCATCTTTAGTCTAAGAGTAATATTTTCCCAGTGCCAAGGCAAGGCTCCTCTGAGTGTTCTACCCAATGCTCTGTTAATTATGAGATTTTTCAAAATGGCTGGTGGAAACAGGTACTATTTCTGGCCTGTATGGATGCCAGGTACTATTCCCTGTCATCCTTTAGGGTGATTCTTTGCTGCCTCACGTGTTTTCCTCACGCACATGTGCTCACCAGTCCTCTGCTAAATATTTGAGCAGTCCTTCTGCAGATCCCTGTTTAGCTCTCTCCTCTGCATCCTCTCCCTCATGGTCTCCAGCTGCCTTGGTCTCCCCAGACTCTCAGTCCCATTTCCTCAACCCCAGAGTCCAGTGGGCTCTCTATCTGGGTTCCCCTTTCCTGCTCCACAGCCTGGAAACTCTTCCCAGGCAGTAAACAGAGTCAATTACTTGTTTCCCATCTCTCAAAGGTCACTGTCCCTCACTGCCTGATGTCCAATGTCTTGAAAACCATTTCCCTATGTTTTGTCCATTTTTTTATTGGTTCCGTTGGGAGGGTAGATCCAGTCCTTGTTACTCCATCTTGGCTGGAAGCAGAATTTTCTTAACCCTGTGTTTTTAAGAAGTATGCTCCCACCCCTACTCCTTTCCTCCTGTTGTGGGAAAAGGAATATAACGTTAAGTCTGAACCTGGCCCACTGCCTCTCCCTCCCCTCTGGAACCTTGATCTGGCATTTCTCTGCCTCTTCTGAATGTCATAAAATGTGGGTAATGTATGGAAGCTCACAGGTGAGTCTCTGATACCAGACTTAGAAAGCCAGACAGTGCAAGGACTTCCCAAATTCCTTGCTGTGCTGCCATTGTCACTTGAGTTCCTTCAGAGACTCCTGTGACAGGATTGCTCCATGGGACATCGTGAGAGCCAGGGAGTGATCCGGGTGTCAGGTTTGGCAGCCAGAAGTTGGGCAGCCTATTGAGCAGGGCTGGTTTCCTTGGGCCTCCGTCCAAGGCACCTGGGCTCGGGGGAGCCTCATTCCCCAGGAGGATGAAAGTGAGGGGGCGGGGAGCAGGTTGCTCCAGCCTCAGGCCCACCCAGGGTGGCAGCAAACAGCTGGGACCCTGTTTGTCCTCTCCAGACCCCGTTACAGCCCCTCACCCATCTCCTCAGCACGGAGCTCTGGGAGCTGATTAGAAATGTATTAGGACTTGGCTTCCAGCAGCTCTGAGGGAGACCCGAGGGAAGTGACTAATGCGCTCCCCGGGCCCCCTGCACCCTCGCCTCTCTTGGCTGAGCCATGGCTGTGCTGCCCGCATGTCCTGCCCCCTCTCTGACATCCTGCCACCCCTTCTTCACTCCCACTGGAGATCCCACCTAGGCCCCACTGTGTATCCCAGTAACCAAATCAATCAGGCAGGGAGGGCCGTGGAGGCAGCATGCCATGGGACGGCCCCTGTGCTGTGTTGGGGGATGTCAAGGAAACAGAAAGAAGCTATCACCAGCCTTCGTCATCTTTGGCACCCTCACCAACATCACGTGAGCACAGATTACATCCAGAGTACCAACCTCAAGCACACAGGTGAGGCAGGAGACATCCTCGGGTGCAAGAAGGGGGAGATGGTGTGGATGAACTTGAGCACCTGCTGAGGGGCAGGCTCTGTGCCGCACGATCCCCCTGTGAGGGCAGTGCTCTCACACGCCCATTTTAGAGGAGAGGATAGCGAGGCTCGGAGACCCTGAGGGTCTGGCCCGAAGTCACCCAGGCAGGAAGGGCTAAGACAGGCTGGGTCTGAGCCCAGGGCCCGGACACCAATGCTGAATAACAGCTGACAGATTGCAGAGCGTTGAAGTGGGAGTGGAGGGGGACCTGAGCCCCAAGCAGGTGTGATTCCGTGTCACGAACCTCCGCAGCCCAGCCCTCTGTTAGCCTGCGTCTTCCTTCCTGGGCCTGTGTGGGCAGAGTGGATTGCGGCTGAGGCAAGTTGTTCCAAAGCTCAGACAGGCTGCCGCCAGAGGCAGAGGCAGAGGCAGAGCCCACAGGAGATTGAAAGAACCGGGGAGGGGTCTGGGGGAGTGGAAGTTTGCTCCCTCTGGAAGAGATTGGCCCTCCCTCCTCCTCTGAGCCCCCGACACTCTGTCCTGCTCTGTCTCAGAGCATCCCTGTGTCTGAGGTTCCCCAAAGGCAAAGGTTCATGTCTCATTTATGCCAGCATTGCTGCTGCTCAGTCGAGGGCCAGAGATGGTTAATAATTAACAAAGGAATCAAAAGAGAGCAGGGAACCAATAAAAGCATGGGAAAAGCTGGATAGAAAACCATGGGCTACGTCAGCTTGCCGGTGCTTCCTCCTTGGCCTGCATCGTACCTTCCCCGAAGGCACCAGTTACACCGAGTCCTGCCAGCGCACCCCACATACTGTCCCTCAAACTCCCAGGCCCCAGGGCCCTCCCTTGCCCTCTGCAGGGTATCTGCCATATGTGGGCCCAGGACTAGGGCTTTCCATTCAGCACAAAACAGCCTATCTTAGCCCTTCCTGCCTGGGTAACTTTGGGCCAGACCCTCAGGCTCTCTGAGCCTCACTTTTCTCCTCTGAAAAATGGGTGTGTAACAGCACTGCCCTCACAGGGGGGTCGTGCAGCACAGAGCCTGCCCCTCAGCAGGTGCTCAAGTTCGTCTACACCATCTGCCTCTTTCTTCTACCAACTAAGGGTGGCTTCTGCCTCACCTGTGTGCATGTGAATTCTGACTCATGTGTTTGCATTGCTCTCGAACCCTGGCCGGATCACCTGGGCAGATCTACCATAAAATGCCAGAATCCCTCTCCAGCATTCCTGTGAAGGTTGAGACACTCTCTGTGTATCTTTACCGATGGGGAGCTCACACCACCTCACAAGGCAGCGACTTCCACTAGAGGCAGTTAGCCTTGGGCTCAGACATGGCCCTGCCACTGTGCATCCGGGGAATTCACTCCATCTCTCCAAGCCTAGGTATTCGTACCTGTGCAATGGGATGATGGTCGTTGTGGTAACTTATGATAAGTCAGGATTTTGAGGCTTAAATATGGTAACGTGGCACCTTGTAAGGGGTAAGGAAATGGGAATTACTCATTATGAGCTTCCTCTCTTGAGTCAAAAAGCATCTTCCCTTTAACTCTGCCCATTGGTCCTGGGAAGCGAGTCTAATCCTGCTTGCATGTGGTAGCATGTTCTGTAATTGCCTGGGGCTGCAGAGAGCACCTGAGATGGGGAAGCCGGATGCCCAAGTCCCAGGCCTGGCTCTCCCCCTCATGACTTGGAGCAAGATACTTAACTTTTTAGAGCCTCAGTTTCTCTGTCTGTTAAATGGGAATAGTAACACCTAGCTCACAGCACGGGCAGGAGAATAAAATGAAATGATGGTTGTAAAAGTGCACACTGTACAGGGCCGCACAAATGCCAGTAACAATTATTATGTTGGAACCATCATTCTGCATCTTCCTGCATCATCCCTTTTTTTTGGATTAAATGTGGCCATTTCCTTCAACTATTTTTCCAAATGACTCTTCTCTCTGAAACCAGGTCAGGCTCTGGTCTGTCAGTCTTCTTATAAATCGGTTTTCTCAGAACAAGACATGATGCTCCAGAAGAACCTATCACCTCCTTGGATGTAGCCCTGATATACCCATTAATATGGCCACTGGGAGCTGAATCTTGCCCTGTGTAATGCCGTACCTTTGCCTCATGCTAATGAGAGGTCCCTCTTTCCTGAGTGCAGCTGTTCAGCCAGTTCTCCCTTCCAGGACAGGTGCAGCTGATTTTTGTGAACCTTAGCACAGATACGTCAAGAACGGTGAAGGGTGTGAAATTTACCTGCTTGCAAGCTAGCCTGCCGTGACGTAAAAGATGCTGACCAAAGACCCTAGACTCACAGACAGAGGGCTTTATTGCTCACAGCACAGTCAGCAGCATGAACTTCACGTTCACATCAGTGCCTCTGACGCCGCAGGTCCCACGGACGCCAGGAAGAGCAGCCCAGGTGGATTCTGTGAGTGCAGTGGGTTTGTGTAACAGTGAGGAACCCCACAGTTAGGAAACCCCCCTCTTTCAAAGGGAGCTGCTAGCAAACCTGCCCAACCTTTGTCTCAGAGGGAGATATTATCTCAGAGGGAGATAATCAACCTGGTTGGGAAATAAATGTGCCCTCTGCCCCAGAGGGGACGCTGTCTCTTTCTTAGGAGACACAGTTTGCTGTACAAACATCATTGTTGTACAGACATTGAAAAGATAGTCCGGAACAAGTGCTGTTATGCCTTTACTCAGAAGGCGTGCAGAACACAAAGACCCATGAAGAATTGTCTCCCAACAATGCGTTTATACTTATCCTTCGAAACTGCACAGATCTGGGCTTGCATCTCCCTTGGCCATTCCAGAACTGTGCCACCTTGGGCAAACTCCTAGCCTCTCTGATCCTCAGTTTCTACAGTCTGCAAAAGGCATAATTCCTACTTTCCCAAAGTGCTATAAGGAGTTCTTTGTAGTAGTGTCCTTGAAGCATCCTCACTATGCCTGGTATAGAGCAGACCACAGAGGGAAGGCAGCAGAACCGCAGTCATCATGATCTGGAGGTCATCCTTCCGATACGTGATTCTGTCCCGTCTATCTTCATCCCTCCCTGACCTAGTCCTTGTGGCTTCTGTCAAATGGAGTAGAGTTGCCATCCTGGCCCCGAGCCCACCAGCCAGTGGCGAGGACCTGGGAAGCTGGTGTCAGGAAGCCCAGAGCAGAGAGAGCAGAGCCTGGTTCATCAGGGCTCCCGAATGAGTTAGTTTCTGAGCCTCAGCTTCCACATCTGTAACACAGAACCCACCTTCTAGGGTTTAAGGAAGAATGAAAGGAGATGATAAACAGGGACTGTTTGGAACGCATGTGACAGATGCTCAGCAAAGCCATTATGATGCCTTTTATGCCTTTTCATTTCAGTAGCCTGAGACTCCTGAATGCAGTGTGGGGTTAAAGACAGGAGCTTGCTGCCTGGTGAGGAAAGTGGCCATTCTAGCTGCTCCCTGGAGGGAGCTGATTAGGAAAAGCAAAACAAAGAAGGCTGTGGGGTGTGAGCTTGTTTTGCAAGCTTCTTGCAGATCGCTCCGCATGCTGGCGGCACTCAGTTGCAGTTTATGGGCATTCGGATGGCAGGACCCTCTGTGTTCTGCCTCCTGCAGGAATACATATCTTCTCTCTGGCCTTGGCAATGGCTGTTTACTTATTGTTTGACCTTGTGCGGGGGTGACTAATATACCCTCTCTGGGCTCCATTTAGGAACTCAGTGTAGCTTGATGGTTAAATGTGAGATGCAGAGTCAGACAGACCTGGCTTTGAATCCTGAGTTGGAAACCAGCTGGAAGATGCCAGCATGTCATACAGCTTCCTAAGCCTCAGTTTCCTCATCTCTAAAGTGGGATAATGACCTTTCCCGCCTCGCAGAGCTGTTAGGCGGATCAGACAAGGCCATGCGTGTGCAGAGCCTGCCCAGGAGATGGTGCCTACTATGATGCTGCATTATTTTCTGTTTCTTGGTCTACAAAATGGAGTGGGAGGGTGGGAGCACAGAATCTCTTACTGCTTGGAGCAATGGAAGACTCCTGGAATCAAGGTCAAAGAATCCTGGTCCAAAGTCTCTTTAGCCTCTTCCTGGTTGTCTGTGACCTGAACAAGTCGCTTTACGTCTCTGCACCACACCATCCATGGGTCCAGCTCATCACGTCTCCTTCCACCATGTATGGTGAAAACACTAGTCACCATGCCTGACCTGGGACCCTGGTCAGTGCTCAGGGCCCCTCTCAGCTCTGAGCTTGTCAATCTGCAAGGCTGCCAGCTTCAGAGAGCACCCTGTGTATTAAGGATGTACCGAGCAGGAAGGAAACACACACGGGACAATGTGGGGGCTGCGGCCAGAGGAGCACACAGGGCTGTTAAAGTGGGCTATAGGCAGGTCCCCGTGGCTGGAGCTGCCCGTTGCTCTGTCGCTACCCAAGGATTAGTCCTTGGGATGTTTTTTGGAGCCACTGGAGTGGCTTAGGCTGATGGTCCCTGCAGCTCGTGGCACCCCAGTGGCAAGCAGGGCGGACCATCCCATGGGCAGACAGGAGCGGCATCTTTTGCAAAAGGAAAATCTGCTCAGCCTTCTCCTGACAAATGATGTTACTGGGCTCTCAGGGAGTGAAGTCTATTTTTTATACTTCTGGTCAGGAAAATTAAGTGGCACTTACGGGTGCTCTGTGGGGAGGAGCATGCGGCTCCATTTCCCGGATCCATTGCAGAGAGGAGGCTCCTTCTGTCTTTCAATTCACATCACGTGGATTGGAGGAATGGCCCTTCCAGGAGCTGGCAGTCCCTCGGGTCACTGTGACAGTGCCGACCACGATAACTCCCACCATTTGCCGGGTGCCAGGCTCTCTTCTGAGTGCTTTACCTGGATCAACACAACCAAGCCTCACCACCACACTCTGAAGTAGAAATTCCAATTCTGCCCATTTTTCAGATGAAGCAACTGAGGCTCGAAGAGGTGAAATAAGTAGCATGGTTGGGTTTTGAACCGGCCGCCAGGTACCCACGGGCTCTTTCTCATGGCTTCCTCTCTGGACTCAGTGGCTCTGCAGTTGGGCTGCTTGGTTTTTCAACCTGAACTCAGCCTGAGTGGGGAATCAGAGAGTGGCAATAATTGGCCACCCTTACATTTCCACCGTGATTTGCAACACAGAGCTTTGAGTCCAGCGAGTCAGAGAGGGGAGCAGGGGTTACCACCTTCGTTTTCAAAGCAGAGACCAAGGTGCAGAGGGGAGAAATGGGCACCGTCTAGCCACACGGGATGCCACCTCCATGCCAGGCTGGATCCCGGCCATTCCGAAGTGGGCAGACAGGGATAGAAAGGGAGGCAAGTGGGATGTGCAGGGAGCTGCTCCGTGGGAGCTGAGGAAACGGCTGGTGAGTGGCTCAGGGAGGTTCCTGAGCCGCATCTGAAGGGTGCTCTCTTCCTGCAGAGAAGAGCCCTGCGGTGAAGGGGCAGCGGGGGCTGGTGGGAGAGAGCTGCACTGATGGACAGAACGCAGGACACGTGCTGGATCCTTTGGCTTCAGGGCTCACTGGGGATGAGCCCCCCAGACCACAGCATGAGCCGACCATGCCACTCAGGGCTTCCTGCCAAGCCTTGTTTTCATTCCTTAAGCCACTTAATTCATTCAACAGTGGTCCCCTGGGCCTGGCTCTGTGCTGGGTATTGGAAGAAGAGGTGACAAGGACAGTCCCTGCCACCCAGGGGCCAGCCATCCGGAGGGATAGCAGAGGGGCCAAGAGAACCGACAATACTCGGAGAGAAGGGTGGGGCTGGGCCACAGAGGGGGCACCTCAAGCAGCTTGCAGCGGCAGGCTTTGTAGGTGTCCCCTCAAGCCTGCCATTACAAGGCTTGCTCTCCTGCTACTCTGCTTCTGCATACTTGAGCCCTCCTCATAGGTCGCGGCAGCTCTGGTGTGGCCAGGGCTCTGGAGGGAACAGGCTGGCAGGTCCCTGAGTTTTGGATTCTGGATTCCAGCCAGTCCAGGTTCTGTCTGGCTTGGGGCCCTCAAATTTTGACATTGGGGCCCTGAGGGCCCCTCCGGAAGGAAGGCAGGGCGGGGCAGAAGTGAAGTCTGGGTTGTCTCTCCCATCTTCTCCCACCCAGTGAGGCTCAGAACCCCTGCCTGTACCCCACTCCTCATTCTGCGCCCCCCCGTAACATACAAGGCCCACTGTCAGAGGCCAGCTTTGAACCCAGGGGGCCCCACACCTGCCAGGTTCACTCTGGACTTGGCCTGGCTCCTCCCTGAGGCCCCTGTGTGGATGCTTGGTCTCTGGGTGTCTGCCCTGGGGCTTTTGCCACCTGGGAACGTTGGTTCTCCATTCAGGCAGGAGACGCTACAAGGGAAAGCGAGTCGGGCTCAGACCGCCAGTCACACACTTGCATCCTGCCGCCCTTAGGAGGGTCTTGGCCTGAGGTGCTGGGGTCTGCGTCCGCATGGAGCCAGTGCAAGTCCTGCGTGCGACAGCGTTGGGGGTGCAGGAATGAACCCGGGGCAAGGTCTGTATCCTGGGTTGGAGCTGGCCTTAGAAGAGGTGCCCTCCTAGGCCACCTTTTCTTTGCTACCTTCCTTTCACCAGCTTTAGCAACTGTCCCATCCTCACAATCCCCTAGAAAGCCTCCTAGTTCGGGGAAACAAGCTGCTCACCTGTGACCCCTGCCCCAGCTGTGATTCTGCCTTTGGAGGAAGACATACCTGCCTTCAAATTCCGACATCCAGGCTGGTGCGTGACTTGAGCCAGCCACCTGACGCTCTACAACTGTTTCCTTGCCTGCAAAACCGAGCGAATGACCTTGGTCTGGAAGATTGGGCGAAGATGGGAAAGACCGGGCGTACAGTGCCTGGCGCAGGCCTGGCACCGAGCCGTATCTAGATGCATGGAAGGAAGGCCCAGGGAGGGGAAAGGCTGAGTGCCATCACCGGTTCAAGGACACAAGCCCATGGCACTGGGGTTGCCTGTCGCCCATACTTGGGTGTGCTGACTGCCCTGCGCTCCCTCTGACCAGCCTGGCGCCAGCTGGCAAAGGCTCCTCACTCAGGCCAGCCCCTTCTCCCAGGACTTCGTCTCAAATATGATGATCAGTTCCCATTTTTTGAGCTCCTTCTGCAGGTCAAAGGTGGTGCTGGGTGGTAGGGGAAGAATTGCATTGCATTTAAAAGCTCATCTGTCAGCCACATGGTTTTACTTGCAAAACAATTGTGTGCAAGGAAGCAAAAAGCCTTTAGATGTGATCCTGGTTTTTAAGAAAATTAGCGCCACCACTATTGAGCTTAGAGAATTGGCCATCATCAGGCTGCTTACAGCCAGGGTGGTGGAGAAAATCCTTCTGAAGCAAACAGTTCATAACCTTGGGTGGCCAAAGAGTTTTCTACAGCAGATATTCTAACAAATGATAACAAACATTCATAGACTCAAGGTTATAAGTCAGCAGCCCTTAGAATTGTTAAAACAAAGTAGTCATTATTATAACAGCAAAGCTGGTGGCTTTTCTTGGCAAATAGAAAGAAGCTTGACCTTTTGAGGTCAGCTTTAACTTAAATGTTATGGTAACTTATGTAAATATTCAATCATCTTTTATCTGTTTAAACGAAGATAAAAAGCCCAAGTGTGGCTCAAATTTCACGCAGACATACTGTGGATTTTATTTTACTGTTTGTTTCTGGGTTTATTATTTTAATCAAAGGATAACTTAACAGGCAATACAGAGCACAAGTCTTAGGCGCCCAGTGCAACGAACCTACATATTGTGCAGATAATTTACATAACAAGGCTGACTGCTATCCTGGAAAAGCCCTGCTTATAAGGTTGGCCCTTGGCTGGGGTCCCCTCTATCCTGACTGATAAGGATGGTTCTCTGTGCCTACACTGTTCACGCACACAGTACAGTTTATGTAGAGCACCTGCTTTCCTTCTGGAAGTCGGGATTGGGTATGTGCTGGGCAGAGGGTACCTACTGACTAGCCCCCAGTAAAAACCCTGGGTGCTGAGTAACCTGAGTTGGCTGCATCTTAGACGTTGCATCACAACCTGTTGCTGGGGAATTAAGTGCGTCCTGTGTGACTCCACAGGGAGGGATCTTGCAAGCATGTCCTTGGTGTCCTGTGGCCTCTTCACCCCACATGCCTTTTCCCTTTGCTGGTTTGGCTTTGTGTCCTGTGCTGTGGGAATCTCCGAACCTGGGGTGGTCTTGGGGACCCCAACATACATATGTAGACACCCCGATAACTACCACCCAGATCAAGAAGTGGGACGTTTCCTTATGTCCTCCCCGAGCCAGCGTCCTCAAGGACTTGATCCTTGTCACCCACGGCTCTGACCATCCCCCATCCCTGCCAGTAGTTCTTGGGCGCATCTTTTGTCTCCTGGAAATAGCTGTGCCCTGTCCCATTATCCACTGGAAGAATGTTTCTCAGGGACACCATTTCTGCCTGCCTCTCCTCTGACCCCCAGCCCTTAACTCCCCCTTCTGACTTTTAAAAACCTTGTGAATGGGCTTCCCTGGTGGCGCAGTGGTTGAGAGTCCGCCTGCCGATGCAGGGAACGCGCATTCGTGCCCCGGTCCGGGAAGATCCCACATGCCGCGGAGCGGCTGGGCCCGTGAGCCATGGCCGCTGAGCCTGCGCGTCCGGAGCCTGTGCTCCGCAACGGGAGAGGCCACAACAGTGAGAGGACGCCCCTTATTAAAATGCCCTCAGGGGTTTTAAAAGTTTGCCTTCTTGCTTGAGGCTTCTTAAAAGGCTCTAATCCTTCACCTGCTCTGAGAACATTTTAAAGCAGAGCAGGATTTATCAGAACAGTTTTTTGTTTTTGTTTTTTCACTGTTGTGGCCTCTCCCGTTGCGGAGCACAGGCTCCGGACGCGCAGACTCAGCGGCCATGGCTCACGGGCCCAGCCGCTTCGCGGCATGTGGGATCTTGCCGGACCGGGGCATGAACGCGCGTCCCCTGTATCGGCAGGCGAACTCTCAACCACTGCGCCACCACGGAAGCCCCAGAACAGCTTTTAATTGAAGTTAACTTTGTGGTTTTTCCCACACAGCCAGACCCTCAAGCACATTGCAGAGGTTTACGTGCGACACTGGGAAATGCCAAGTGAGTCTGTTCTCTCAGGCAGAGAGCTTTGTGGGGTGAGGACCAACAACCACCTGGCTCATCCAGACACATGATGGATCAGACAGAATGGACATAAAACAGAGCCAAAGGACCAGCCTTCCCAGAATTCTGGGCGCCTCTGGAACGCAGCCGCAGAGCTGCTAGCAGCATTCATCCTCCATGCGGAGTGGCCACAGATCACTCAAGGAGCCCCAAGTCCACAGTCCCAGCTCAGCCACGATCCTTGGGTACCTGAGCAAGTTGAGTCCATTCATATGTCTGAAAACGGGCTCAGTACTACCTGCCATCCCACTTTATTCTGAACACTGATGCACTAATGTATGCAAACAGCTTTGCAGATATAACAGTGGCAGTAAGGATGCAGCCTGGCATTTATTGAGCACTTACTAAGTGCCCAGTAGTACTCTGAGCACTTAATATGTGTTAATCTTCACAACACCCTGGAGCAGGAAGTGCTTTTACCATCATTCCCATTCTGCGGGTGAGGAAACTGAGACTCAAAGGTTACATCACTTGCCCAAGTCCTACAACGAATGAGTGGCAGAGGGGGTTTGAAGGTCTGCAGTTGGACTTCCTAGCTCTCAACCCCTGTGCCAACCTCACCTGTCAACTGCAGCAGACAGTAGGATACTGTCTGCCTGGGGGCGGCCTCTGTTGAGGGGGCGCTAGCAGAGTGGGATGTTTCCTGACATGGGAACATTCATCCCCGAATTCCCATGACGCTGCTGCAGCTGTTGGCAAAGTCTCCTCTCCTTCCGGGACCATTGCAGGTGCCTCTCAACTGATGGGTTGTGTCTGGTTCCTTCCTGATCCATTTTCCTTTCCTCACCCCTGCCAGAGGAGCTTTATCCTGCTAAGGTTCCTCAGTGAACCCCCGCCCCCCGGCCCATGGGATAACATCCTGATGCTTGGGCTGACCCTCCATCCCCGTGAGCAGACCCAGGTGTCCTCTCTAGACCTGGGGCCCCACGTGTACCTTCCCGGTCCCCGCTTTGTGCCGCCCGAATCCTCCGTGCTTTCCCCGGAATGCCCCCTCCCCTCCTTCAAGGCCAGGTTCAGAACCCGCGCTCTGGGAAGCCAGGTGCCTTATCTTAGACCCCTCATTCCAGGCAGTGCTCTTCTGTACCAGTATCTCGGCGCTGCCCCCTTCCATCACTGGGCTGGCATTGGTGCAGACGGACGTCAGGTGCAGGTCCTGTGGCCCAAACTGTGTCATTCTTCCCAGCCTCCCCCAGCGTGGAATGTGGGGCTGTCATGAAGGTAGATGGGGCTGGGTGGCAGGCCCAGGTCTGAGCTGGACCCCCACACTGGCGCGGGACCTCAGGCAAGTCCTCACCCCCCAGAGCCACAGTCTCTTGGCCGGTATGGATGGATAGTGGCCCTGTGTACACAGCGAGCGCTGAATGAGCAGAGCCAGTGGAGATGTGCTCTGTGGGGCATAGAAGTTTCCAGCATCGTGTGTGTTTCTTGGGCCCGTGGATAAACAGTAGGTTGAGCTTATCCCAGCAGATGGTTTGCATTCCCCACACTCTCTTTCTCTCGCTCTTAGCTGGGGACTCACCCCCCTCTTGTCTCACCCACTCACTTACTTTCCTCCTTGGCCAGGTGCCTCTTCCCTCTGCTCACCACCAGCCAATCAACAAGCACATATCTGTCCAAAGAGGGATAAGCCCTACATCCCGTCCGTCCCACCAAACAACAGAGGGTCCAAGATGCCATCTGGGAAGGGGGTGGGCAGAGGATTCCCTGATGCCCCTACACACCCCTCCAGCCCATTTCCCCAGCTCATTGTTTGCTACAGATTATTGAGTTGGAAGGAAAATGCTGAGCTCCTAATTCCAGAGTTTGAAAAGGTTCTCTTCAGAGATGCACTCCATTAAAGTAGTAAAAATAAAGTGGAAAGAACCACCAACTACTATGGCTAATAATAATAGTAGTAGCACTAGTTACTAGAAATGTGGTAGCTTATTAAATGATTATCCACGCAGTGCCAGGCCCTGTGCTTAACACCCTGAGGCAAGCATTGAGCTCAGGTCTTTATATCTGTGGGCTCATGAAGTCCTTACAGCATCCCAAGGAGGGAAGTGCTCTCATTCGTCCCATTTTACAGGTGAGAAAAGTAAGGTTCAGAGAGGGTGAGGGATTTGTCCGTGGTCACACAGCTGCTTGGTAGCCAAATCAGATGTTGACATCAGATGGCCCAACTCCTTGTCCTGTGCTTTCTCTCTGTTGGAGTAGCTGGGGTTTGGTATAACTTGTTGCCGTTGGGCGTGTGTATTTGTCGCCCCAGATTTCAGTCCGTAAATTCACCCAAAGAGCTGCCTGTTTTCCGGGTAAAAGTGTTTGACAAATAGCAAACAGGGCCACCAGGAGAGCCCAGAGTGGTTGCTGGCGCTGGGTGTGATGAACACCCAAGCTACAGTAGCAAATATGATGTCTGTGGGTGTCTGTTTCATTTACTGTGTTTTCTTTTAAGAAGAACTTGTTAGCCACAGTTGAACCGCTATGTAACAGATGACGCCTGCAGGTGAGCAACATTTAAAGAAAGAAATGCCTCAGCCTAATTCCCTAGCTTTCTCACTAGCTCTCAGTGAGGTAATTCCCCTAATACTGAGTCTCTCTCTCTCGGTAACTGCACCTTAATGAGGAGTTAATCAAAATTCTTGATGACAAATCCTCTATCCAGGGCGCCTGGACCTTCGGCACGTTTTGAAGTCAAAAGCCCTCGCGGGCAGCTTTCTTATCTGCTGGCTGCTTTTCTCCAGCAAGTCGCTTCACTTATTGAGTGCCTGCTGTGTACACATGATCTCTGACTTCCTCACGGTCTGGAAGTCGGGGTGTTGCCCCACAGATCAGGTGAAGCAATTGAGCTTGGGGTGACGTGGCATGCCTGTGGCCACACCATCCGTGGGAGACAGAGCCTGAATTTGCACCCTGACCTGAACCCCAGCCCTTCTTTCCACTTCACTTATGTCATGAACATCATGGCCTTTGACTGCTCCCAATTCATCAGGACAGAAAAGACCAATGGATCTTTGTCTTACCCTTTCATTTATCTGCTCTTTCTTTTTCTTTTCTTTTTTTTTTTTTTTGCGGTACGTGGGCCTCTCACTGCTGTGGCCTCTCCCGCCGCGGAGCACAGGCTCCGGACGCGCAGGCTCAGCGGCCATGGCTCACGGGCCCAGCCGCTCCGCGGCATGTGGGATCTTCCCGGACCGGGGCACGAACCCGTGTCCCCTGCATTGGCAGGCAGACTCTCAACCACTGCGCCACCAGGGAAGCCCTGCTCTTCTTTCTTGCCTGCCTGTTGCAAAAGCTGACATGGAGTTTACAGCCACCCACGTGTGTCTTTATATTAATTATTTGAAACAACAAGACTGTCTTTTTCGAATGGAAAGGAGGTGTTTTCTGCCTCTTCTTAGAGCAAATTCCTCCTCCCCCATCCCCACCGTGTTCCCTCCAGCTGCTGGTAACAATCAGATACTCTTAACACCAATCCTCTGAGTGGCATCATTGTCAGACCCCTTAGGGAACAGACCCAGATTCCTTTTCAGCTTAAACTGGACCAGGGTTTTTCCAAAGAGGATTGAAGTGCTTTCTTTGCTCTTGGCTGTCAAACACACCCTCTCTTGGGGTGCCCTGGGCCTCGTTTGTCCTCGAGTGTTTTTAAATACTCTTGGGAAGACTACAAGCTTGTTTCTAAGATGATTTCTCTCCAACAGGCACGTTTCTTATGGTGCATAATACAGATTTGATTTTGCCCAAGCAAGCCAGTGAGCATTTATTGACTACCTGCTGTGTTTCAAAACACTCAGCATCAAAAATAGCACAAGTGCCCCTGCCCTGAACCTCAAAACAAGAGGGTGTCAGTACACAGTAAAACCATGACTCTTATCGCATAAAAAGAAAAATCTTTTCATCTTTTCATCTGATGCGTGAAGAAACCCTGGGAGGTAGATGAGGCAGAGATGAGGAGGTGGGAGATGTTTGTTTGGTAAGCTGAGGCCAGAGAGGTTCTTAAGCAGCTGTTGATTTGCAGCTGCAGACAAGGTCTCAGCCCTCCTGGCCCCTGCAACACCCCCGACGGTGGATGGTTACTCTCGGGGACAGAAGGAGTAGCCCTCAGCGGCCATGCCAGCTGAAAAGGAATTAAGGCTCCTTGTAAGCAGTTACTTCTTAAAAAGTCCTCTTGACCCAGGAACAGGACTGTGGGGACTTTTGGGGAATAACAGAAGCCACGGCCCGGTCTTTATTTGCTTTCCTGGCACACTGAGATACTGTTCGGGCTGACTCTGGAACCACCATGCTCTCTGGCAGGGATTACGTATATGGCACTGGACTTCTGTCTCTTCTGTGCCCTGTTTTCTTCACAGCACACTGGGCTCTCTTTTCCTCCCGTGCTCAGGCGGGGTTTTTTTTTTTTTTTTTCCTTGTGGTACACGGGCCTCACACTGTTATGGCCTCTCCCGTTGCAGAGCACAGGCTCCGGACGCGCAGGCTCAGCGGCCATGGCTCACGGGCCCAGCTGCTCCGCGGCATGTGGGACCTTCCCGGACCGGGGCACGAACCCGTGTCCCCTGCATCGGCAGGCGGACTCTCAACCACTGCGCCACCAGGGAAACCCCAGGCGGGGGCTTTGACATGGCTTCTCAATGGGCAAGAACAGTCTTTGGATTTTGACCAGAAACACCTGTCAGCGCGGCTGTACGTGTCCTGAGTGGGTTTGTGTGAGCCAGAGCCAGCTTTCCGAGATGGCATCCGGCACAGCCAATGAAGGATGGGGCAAGATTGCTACTAACCAGGTCCCAACTCATACTGTCAGAAGGAGTTGGGCAGACCAACCCCCTCTCTCTGCCTGACAGACTCCTTCCTGTCCATCTATCAAGACCCTTCTTAAGGGACAGCTCCTTGTCGACTTAAAAATAAATATATCCACAACATGAGAGTTGCGAGTTAAGGTTTATTTGGGCAAAATGAGGACTGCAGCCCGGGAGACAGCGTTTTAGACAACACTGAGAACCTGCTCCAGGGAGGCCAGGGGAGGAGCATTTATAGGAGTTTTTGCAACAAAGGGCAGGTAGTCGGGATGTCAAAAGATTACTGTTAATTAAAGAAAACCAGACATCTTAAGTTAAGGAACTTAGCGCTTTTCTGTGTGTGGGAAGATGCAAGAGTCTGGGCTCATTGAAATCATTCCTTTGATTTGCACCTCAGCTCTCTGGGCCCAGTATCCTGACACATCCTGAGTTCCCTCAGGGCTCACCGCAGGGAGTGGCTGCAGCCTGATGGCTGCTAGATGGCAGGCACTCTTTTTTTTTTTTTTAACATCTTTATTGGGGTATAATCGCTTTACAATGGTGTGTTAGTTTCTGCTGTATAACAAAGTGAATCAGTTATACATATACACATGTTCCCATATCTCTTCCCTCTTGCGTCTCCCTCCCTCCCACCCTCCCTATCCCACCCCTCTAGCTGGTCACAAAGCACCGAGCTGATCTCCCTGTGCCATGCGGCTGCTTCTCACTAGCTATCTACCTTACGTTTGTTAGTATATATATATGTCCATGTCTCTCTCTCGCCCTATCACAGCTCACCCTTCCCCCTCCCCATATCCGCAAGTCTGTTCTCCAGTAGGTCTGTGTCTTTATTCCTGTTTTACCCCTAGGTTCTTCATAACATTTTTTTTTCCTTAAATTCCATGTATATGTGTTAGCATACGGCATTTGTCCTTCTCTCTCTGACTTACTTCACTCTGTATGACAGACTCTAGGTCCATCCACCTCATTACAAATAGCTCAATTTCGTTACTCTTAGAGGAAAACATAGGCAGAACACTCTATGACATAAATCACAGCAAGATCCTTCTTGACCCATCTCCTAGAGTAATGGAGATAAAAACAAAAATAAACAAATGGGACCTAATGAAACTTCAAAGCTTTTGCACAGCAAAGGAAACCATAAACAAGACCAAAAGACAACCCTCAGAATGGGAGAAAATATTTGCAAATGAATCAACTGACAAAGGATTAATCTCTAAAATTTACAGGCAGCTCATGCAGCTCAATAACAAAAAAATAAACAACCCAATCCAAAAATGGGCAGAAGACCTAAATAGACATTTCTCCAAAGAAGATATACAGACTGCCAACAAACACATGAAAGAATGCTCAACATCATTAATCATGAGAGAAATGCAAATCAAAACTACAATGAGATACCATCTCACACCAGTCAGAATGGCCATCATCAAAAAATCTAGAAACAATAAATGCTGGAGAGGGTGTGGAGAAAAGGGAACCCTCTTGCACTGATGGCAGGCACTCTTTTCAGCCCTGAGTTTCCTGGGCTCGCTGGCTCACGTTGGAGGGCTGCAATCGTTGATGACTGTGACATCCTTTGTTTACCGATATGGCAAGAAATAGTCCATTTCTCATCCTCATGGAAACCTGGAAGCTTCCTAGTCATACCCTGCCTTGTGCTGTGTCTGCCCCTTCTTCCTGCACACACAGGTTTCCCTGGGGAGGAGGGGTGTGGCGACTCACTGGGACCTTTATAGGTTGGAGGAGACTGGTGTCTTAAAAACGTTCCGTGGAGATCCCAGTGCCTTCCTCCAGTGTTGTTATTTGTTTCGTGTCATGGTTACTACTGAAAATGATTTTGTCATTTTGTCCTATAGAGGAGGGGAGATTTTAAAAATGATCCAAAAGGATCCACTTAGCGGGTAGAGATGCTGAGTGCGCCGTCACTCCATCCTACCTTCTCTCTGGGGTGCACACACTCGCAGATGTAAAACACACTGTTTTAATTTTATTTCATTGGTAAATTCTGTCCCCACCCTCTCCCTTCCTCTCTCTCTCCCTCCCTCCTTCTCTCTCTCTCTCTCTCTCACACACACACCACACATACAAATACTCCAAAACCATACAATGATCTAACTCAACTTGAATGTCAGTATATAGACATAATAAGGAGGATAATTCCCTAATAACTTGAGATTATGAATAAACGTCCCCCACCCCCCACCCCCCACCACCAATGGAGCAGATGCCTGTTTAGCCAATGAGTGAACAACGGAACAAATTTCCCACCATCACCCTAAGGCCATGGGTCCCCACAGGGGACACTCATTTGGTTACAATGATGCTATTGAATCACTCCAAAGATGCTACTGAATTCACTGGGGCAGAATAGGCACTAATTTATGACAACCTTTGCCAACTATTCCGAGGGAGAACTTCAAAACTCCCCTTTGTTTTGTGTTTGCTCAACTGCAAATAGCCAGTGGAGGCGGCATCATCCCATTTCTCCTTGAGGTTCTCAGCCTCAGTCCTCTAAAAACAAGTGATAGCCCCTGAATTCTCACTGCGGTCTATGTGGATGCCCTGTGAAGGATAGGGTCGTGGGAGCCCCGGACCACCACACAGATGTCAGGCCTTTCTCTCTCCAAGGCAAGTGTTCCCTTTATTCCTGGTAATCAAAGATGATGTGTTCTGACGAGACAGCATTTTCTCCTGCTGAGTTCCTATGGCAACGGTTTCAAAGATGGTGAATTTGATTTTTCCTCTTAATTCTGTAATGCTCTCAGGCTTTCCAAAAATATCCTTATTTTTCTCGGCCTTATGTGGGTCTAGAAATATTCTGCCACAGCAAGTAGGCCCACCTCATCCACCATGTAGATTTTGTATCAAAGAGTGCAAGGTGCAGCAAGTAATTGAGAAAACATTTAAAATATATATCTTTATTTAGCGTCTACTTTGCGTGAGTTGATGTGCTAGGCATCAGGGATACAAAGAGAAATTAAACTCAGCTCTTGTCCTTAAAAAGCTCACAGCCCCTAAAAAAGATAAACAAGTGCACAGCTAGCCATGATGCAATATAATATAATGTAACAACATAACATTATATACTCTAATTAACACTAGTACATAGCTAACTATAATATAATGTAACATGACATGATGTAATGTTAGTACATAGTGAACTATAATATGATGTAATGTAACAATATAATGTAATGCAATATGATATAAATATAATGTAACATAAGAAATATAATGTAATGTAACATAATAAATATTTCATCAGTTGTAGGAATAAATTAGTGGAGAAAGCCGTTCAGCCTAGAGTGACAACAAGGGTTGGAGCCGGCAGACATGAATGTTGATTTCTGATCAGTTACTTGTAGCTGTGCAAGCTCAGGGAAATGACTGCCCCTCTCTGAGCCCCCTATCATCCCCCTGGTCCTGGGCTGGTGTGAGGATGAAATAGCACCCACCCAGCCCAGAGCAGCTCTTCCTTGGGACTTCCTGCTCATCCCTGCTGGGCCCCTGGTGCTCAGGAGAGCCTCAGGAGAGGAACACAGGTGGAGGACCCATAGGCAGTAGAGGGGCAGGTGAGCAGCCTGAGCCGGGAGGTGGCTTTGTGAAAATGCCTGGTGAGTAGAGCAGGGGGAGGTAAGAAGGGCAGTGTGGCCCATACAGGTGATGGGATCTGACCCGTCACCACCCCTGATCAGGAAGCTTTTTGAGAGTCACCGTTGCACAAGACTGATATCACAGTGGGTCCATGCTACCGAGGGAGGTACCAAAATAAACACAGGAGCTGTGCTAACAGCTCTCTGTGTGCACTCAGCACTGGTCCTGATGGCATTTTGCCTTGTCACATTTGGGGGTGCTGCAGGCGTGATCTCCACCTCTCTCTTTGAGGGAACGAAGCATCTCTCCTCTTGGTCCAGCGCAGCATTGGCACACGAAGGCATGTGTGTGCCACGTATAGCGGCTCTGGAGACGGTTGTGGGGCGATGCCTCACCACACTCTCCCCCTCTCAGCACTTGCCTCCGTTTCCTCTCCCCGCCTGTCCAACAACTGTGATGATGGTACCCAACCCGAGGGATTGTTCATGGCAAAATATGATCGTGCGCATAGATGCCCAGTGCATACCTGGCATAGAGCAGGCTCTCAGTAAATATTAGCTTTTATTTTTATTTCCTCCATTTTGTTTTTAATTAAAAACTCTTCAGCGTGTAAACACTAGCCAACAAGAGTGGCAGGTATTGACATTAGGAAGCAAATATTGCCATTAACTTCAGCCTCCATGGAAGAAACACACAGGAAGGTGGGTGTGTGCTGTCAAGTTTGATAAAAGGGCAGAACTGTTTTTCTCCTTGTGCTTTTTGAACAAAGTAGCTAAGTTTGGAGGCCAGTTCTCTGCCAGGATATCATCCCCGGGCATCACGTGACTTCAGGATTGGTGGTCTGGAGGCCTGGAAGCCATTCTCTCTCTCTCTCTCTCTCTCTCTCTCTCTCTCTCTCACACACACACACACACACACACACACACACACACACACTTCTGACTCCTGCCTCTTGCTAGCTAAGGGACCGACCTCAGGCAAACTCAGTCCTTTCTGGAGGCAGTTGCTGCATCCGTTTTTGTTGAAGGTCTTAATAAAAGTGACCTGCGCCAGGCCCGTTAGCAGTTTGAAGATCCAGACTGAAGGCGTGCGGGGAAGTGGCCACACACCGCACACCCGGCTCTAGCCTCTGCCCTCAGGATGCCCCTGTGTCATCTTGGTCTCTCCATCGGCCCGCGGGTCCCTAGCAGGCAGCCTAATGGGTGTGGGTGAATGACTGCCAACCTGTGATGCTCTTTGCCTGCAGTTTGCAGGGACAGGAGAGCTCATTCTGAGCGTCCTCTGATCTGTTGAGAGAGGGCAACAACATCCCATGAAGTGTGAATTGTCTGAATAGAGGTTCCATCTCAAAAGTCATTTGAATCAAATTCAAGATTTGTGTACAAACTTCACTCTTCCCTCCTTCTTAAAGGACAACTTTTGAAGTAAGATAGACACGCAGGAAAATGGACAGCTTGCTGCATCTCCAAGTGAGCGCGTGCATGTGACCAGCACCCAGATCAGAACACAGCCAGCCCTCACCCCCCACCCCAGGAGCAATTCTCACTCTGACACAGGATATTAGTTTTGCCTGTTTTTGACCTTTATAAAAACCACAATTTCCCAGCCTGGACACTATTGACATTTAGGGCTGGATGATTCTATGTTGTCAGGGGGCTGTCCTGTGCACTGTAGGGTATGGAGCAGCATCTCTGCCCGCAACCCACTAGATGCCAGTAGCACCCCCCCCCCTGCCAGCTGTGACAATCAAAAATGTCTGTAGACATCACCAAAAGTCCCCTAAGGGACAGAATCACTCCCAGTTGAGAACCACTGATAGAAATGGAATCACATTGTGTGTTCTTATTTGTGTCTGGGTATTTTGTTTCATTTTTGTCATTGTGTTTGTGAGATTCATCCATGCTGCTGTGTATAATTGTGGTTCATAATCATTGCTGTGTAGAATTCCATTGTGTAAATATTTCCACAATTTATGTATCCTTCTACTGTTAATGGGCACTTGGATTATCTCCATCTTGGGGCTGTTCTGAATGGTGTCACTATGGACATTTGGGTACAGGTGTTGAGCACATGTACACCTTTCTGTTAGGTATATAGTCTGTTTTGTGATGTCTTTTTTCCTCTCCTGCCAGCCCCCATGTGGCTTCCATGCCTCCATCACAAGGGAACTTCCCCATATCGTGAAATGCCCTGGCTAAACCCCTGCCCCCTTCAGCCTTCTCCTGGACCTGGTGGCATAAACTCCAGTGTTCTGATTGCCATCACAGCTGGTGCATCACTCCAGTTAAGCCACTAACACTCACCACACTGCCCAGCAGGGACCCCCAGCCTCTGGCCAACTCATCACCACAACTGAGTGCTCTCTCCTGATGGGGTCTGAGGGAAGCCTGTTGACCAGCCCTGTAGCCCCAGGGGATGGGACCACTCAACCTTGGGATCCTGTACTCCAAGATGGGCCCTGGGGGGAGGGTGACGGGCAGCAGTTCCCATTCTGATGACTTTTCACATGATTGTCACTTTCCTTGATCAGAATGTTCTTCTGACCCATGTTGTGTGCTGACCAAGGTGGCAGGATTTGGATGTTAAACTTGCCAGCCCTCGAATCAAAGTCTATGTTTTCTTCCTCCCTTCCTTCCTTCCTTCCTTCCTCCCTTCCTTCCTTCCTCCATCCCTCCCTCCCTCCCTTCTTTCCTGTGTGCTGTAGTAGTGTTCTGTTTTTTGGTACTCCTGTAAATGAAACTTAAAAAAAATTTTAAATTAAAAGAATTTTCTATTGTTCATTGCTTCAATATAGAGATATAATTAATTTTTAATATTCACCTTGTATTCTGTGACCTTGTTAAACTCACTTATGAGTTATATGATCGTTTTGTAAATTCTTTGGGATTTTCTATGTAGACAATCATGTCATCTGCAATTAGAGACAATTTTATTTCTTCATTTCCCATCTATGTACCTTTTATTTCTTTTCTTTGCTTTATTGCACTGCCTAGAACTTCCAGTACGACATCCTTGCCTATTCCTTAGATCTTAGAGGGAAAGCATTCAGTTTCTCACCATTAAGTATGATATTAGCTCTAGATTATTTGTTTGTTTGGTTTTTTGTAGGTGCTCTTTATCAGATTTAGGGAGTTCCCTTCTATTTCTATTTTGCTAAGAGTTTTTACCACTAGTATATGTTTAGTTTTGTCAAACGCCTTTCCTGCATCTATTGATATGGTTATGTTTTGTTTCTTCTTACTTCTGTTAGTATAGTGAATTACGTTAATTGATTTTCGAATGTTGATCCAGTCTTGCATTATCCTTTCTTATATGTTGCTGGATTCAATTTGCTAATATCTGTTGTCTACTTTTTGTCTGTGTTCAATTAGGAAATTGATCTTCCATCTTCTCTTCTTGTCATATCTTCGATTTTTGTAGCAGGATAATGCTAGCATCATAAATATAATTTGGGAAGTGTTCCATAAAATAAACTGGAAAGTGTCTTCTCTTCTGTTTTCTGGAAGAGATTGTATAGAACTGGTGTTATTCTTCCTTACACGTTTGATAGAATTTGTCAGTGAAGCCATTTGGAGATTTCTTTTTTCGGAAATTTTGCCTCATTTTTTGTAAGCAATGGTCCTGATGTCAGTTCTGACTGTGACACCTTTGCAATGTTGTTCAGACTCAGGGGTGAGTCTGGGCTTGGGCAGGGGTCTTAGTTCTGTTCTCAAAGCCTTTATTACTATTCCTTGGTTCGTTTCTGTGCGTGCACAGCTTGGAGCAAGCCCAGAATGTGTGAGGTTTACACACGGAATTAGGCGACCCCTTCTCCACTCTCTCCCCCCTGAAATTTACTCCCTGGGATGCTCTTTGGCTCCAGGAATGGTGTTTCCTAACCCTCTAGCTAGAAAGTCAATGTTTCTGTCAACTTTCTCCTTCTGTGCTGTCACCCAGCTCTGCACAGCCAGGATGCCTGCTCTGCAAAGCAGGTGAGAAAAGAGAAAGAAAAGATAAGGGGATCTCCCCACATTCTTCAGACTATGGGGACCCTTTTCTCTGTCCTGCTGGCCAGAAAGAAGTGTTTTCTCTTGTGTTTTAGGTCCCGTGTCACAGCCGCCACCGTCACTGCCATCAAAGCATAGTCCAGAGACTGAGACCGGCCCTGGGGCAAGTCCAGGAGAGAGAAAAGAGAAAAAAAGAAAGAAATTGGAGATTCTACCAGAACCCCCGGCTCCCAGGAGCCCCCTCCTTTCAGTCCTCCATCTAGAAAGAGGGGTTTCTCCCAGGGCTTTTCTGTGGAAGCCAGAAGAGAAGGAGGGAGAGCCCCAGAAAGCATCCCCTGCTGTCTGCCTTCAGGGTCCCCCCACACACACCGCCCAGCCCACCTGCTGTGCTCCTCGCAGAGTCAGGCCCAGAGTTCCTAGTTGTGCTGTGTCCCGGCACCAGAAACCCTTCATTGTAGTTTAATGTTTTGATAAGGGTTCCCTGGGTCCGGGGCTAGAATCCTCATTGTTCAGACAGGAAATGTACCCAGCAGTAGAAAGTGGCCCAGCTGGGCCTGGAGCCAGGATGGCATGTCCTCCTGGGGCATCTCCAGGCATCTCGGCCCAGTCACGGCTGCGTGGTTACTCCCCTTCCCGTGGCAAAGCGCTCTTGCGGCCAGCATGGTGCACCCTTCAACCCAGACCTCCTGGGAGTCGTTATGATTAGTAATATCCACAGGCAGGAAATGGAAACTTGGCCCCTTTCTCTCTCCTGCCCTGATGGGCCTTTAAGCCTCACCTTCAGAATACATTGTAAGGGGATTGTGGTTTATCCTTCAGTGGGCCTTGAATTCCATTTCACATGTTCCCAGTGGAAGTCACTGGAAATTAACCAGATCCAAAAGCACAAAATGGAGAAAATCAAAAGAGATTTGCTGTGGTGAGGCCTTGAGAGGACAGCAGGCCCGGCTTTCTGCCCTGAGCCCTTGGGGTCCACCCAGCTATGACAGCAAGGGTGACACTAACAATTATGGCTCGTGAGCATTGGGTACTGACAGCTGGGACATTGCATATTTCAGACACGAGCACCCTGGGGTGGGCGTAGGGAGTCCCACTATTGGCCTCATTTTACAGATAAAGGAACTGAGGTCCAGAGAGAGTCAGCCACTTGCGTGTGTCACACAGCCAGGAAGGGACAGAGCTGGGCCTCTACCTCATGCCTGATTCTTCAGCCCACAGAATTGACCTCAACTTGCCTTGTTCTTATCTCTGTCAAAGTGCAGGTAATTTCATTTTATGACAGTGTGTTTGAGTCTGTATTCCTCTAAAGTGTGAGCCCTGCAAGGTCCGAGGTCACGGGTTACCCCTTGGCATGCCTCATGTCTGTCCCACACCTCCTGGAGCAGAGTAGGCCTTCAGCGTTTGTTGAATGAATAATGAATAGGTGAATGACACTCTGTATCTATCCAGCCTTTATATTTGGAACACAGAGACCCCCTCAAGAATTTAGAGATGAGAGAAATTATCTTTATAATGTTTGTAGTCTGGCTGGAGGCGTCCCTGGAATTTTCCGATGAACTAGGTCACACGGGATCCTGGGCCACAGATGGCAGGCTTCTGCAGAGACAAAACCGAGGGGATGGTTCTTTGTAAAAATTCTGAAATTGCAGCTCTTTCTCAGATTGCATGGAGGTGCCAGATTTAGCAAATAAAAACACAAGACAGAGGCCCAATTAAATTTGAATGTCAGATAATTTTTTAATACAAATATAAATTTTTGCTGTAAGTATGTCCAATGCAATATTTGGGATATACTTATATAAAATTACTTTACTATTATTATACTAAAAATTATTTTGTTGTTTATCTGCAATTCACATTTAACTGGGTGTCCTGTATTTTATCTGAGGATTTTTTTTAATTTTTATTTTTATTGGAGTAGAGTTGATTTACAATGTTGTGTTAGTTTCAGGTATACAGCAAAGTGAATCAGTTATACATATACATATATCCACTCTTTTTTAGATTCTTTTCCCGTATAGGCCATTACAGAGTACTGAGTAGAGTTCCCTGTGCTGTACAGAAGGTCCTTATTAGTTCTGAGGATTTTATCTAAGGGCTTATCTGACAATCCTCACCACTCAGGCTCCCACTTTAGGGCCATTAATAACTGACTCTGGTCTTCTTAGTATCTGGCAAGACTTCTGAGCACTGGGCTTGACCTTGGCGGTCACTCATCTGAGCTGCTCCCTGGTAAGTAAGGCTCAGAGAGAGAGGCAGGGCTCCAGCAGGGCCAGAACCCAAGTCTCCTGGCCCCAAAGGGACAGGGGACAATATGAATGTTTTTACTGCGGAACAACTTTGAAATCCACAGCCCAGGAGCAGTGAATGTAGCTGTGGCTCGGCCAGGATCCTGCAGTGCCAGGGACCTGAGGGTGGCCTTCTAGGGAAAGGAGTCTGGTGGAGCCCAGGGTACAGCCAAAAAGCTCCCCTTCACAGAGCCGCCGCCAACAAGTGCCCATTCTCTCTCATTTCCCCTCCTCTGAAAGGTGCTCGTTATTCAGGAAAGTGTCTCGCTGGGCCACCTCTGGTGACCGTGCTCTGAAGATTTCCTTTTGAAAGCATCTTCTGTTCCTTTCCCTGGAGGGGCCCAGCTTAGGGGAGATTTATGTAACCTCCGTCTCCTCAGTGGGAACAGATGGAAACCTGGAGGGCCCACCTCCACGGAGCTGCGCTTCTGTGGGGGGCAGGGTGGGCACCCTGGAGGATGGTGCCGCAGTGTCCATGACAGCCACGCCCTCCTGGAGCCCCTCCACATCACGCTTGGCCACACATGCCACGCGGTGACCCCAGCACTGAAGGATGGCAACCCGGAGCTCTGGGTACCACCTTTGCTTCCGAGGGTGGCTGGTCCTACCATCTCGTGTGTGATGCTCTCCAGTGTTCAAAGAATTGCTCTTAATCTTATAAAGTTTAAAACACCAAAAAGTGACAGACATCCATATGCCCACTAACCAGAATAGACCACTTTTTAATATTTTATCATGTTTCTTCATCTTTTCTTATAATAAAATATTACAAACAAAATCAGTCTCTTTCCCCCCATCTCCCCCTTTCTCAGAGGCAGCTGCTGTTGTAAATCTGGCTGACGTATTTACAATCCATGTCTGTACGTTTACATATATGTGGATCCATGCATAATATATAATATTACTGTCAGGCATGTTTTTAATTTCAGGGATGGCAACTGAGTTTATCTTGTGACTCGCCTTTCTCCCCAGAAAGCGTTTTGTGCGTAGTGTAAGGGTCTCCCAGCATCTCCTTTCTTCTCTGAAGCAGTCTATATTATTTCCCCCATTTTTAAATGAAAAACTGAGCCTCAGGTTAAGAAATGGGTCTCGGTCCCACAGAAAGGAAATGTTGGCTCCGGGCCCAAATCTCAGCTTGCCCTCAGGATTCTTGGCCGATGGTCCAAGAATTCATTCATTCACCAAGTGTGTTTTGAGTGTTGGCTCTCTTCTAGGCTCGAGGATACTGTGGGAAAGAGGGAAGGTCCCTGCCTTCCCGGCAGCTATAGTCAGGAGGCCTGTAGAGGTAACATTGACCTTGAACCCTGGCCATTGACCTTGACACTCTGTCCTGGTATCCCCTCTTCAACAAGCCAACCGGAGTTTTTCTGATCTTGACAAGATCATCTCTTATGAGGAGACGAGTCCCCCACCCTGTGTCCTTCTGATTGTTAATGTCTAACTGAGCCAGAGGAGACTTCTCTTGTTCTGCCTCCTCGGGTCACACTCTTTTCTGCACGGTGGACCTCTGAGTGTTTGAAGTTAGGAATCATCACCCTCAAATCTGCTCTGAGCCGTAACCTCATCCAAGCCACTCAACCCCATCCTCAGCGGTCCAGTGACTACACCTGCCCACGGGGTTGAGAAGGCCCAGTTGCTCATCTCAGTAAGGGCATGACACCCGGTGGGCATTTCCAAAAACAGCTTAAAATTAGACCTGGCCGGCTGGAGGGCCTTTCGGAAAGACCTTCCAGAGGCTTCTGCCATCACCTGCTTCTGAAGTGACTTCAGCCATCATTCCTCCGTTCTTACCATGAGTCAGTTTCTGATCAATTCTTCCCAACTTCCAAATGGCAGAATGGAGGCTGACCTTTTTTGGTTTTCTATTCGTGGGATTTTGCTGTGTAAAGTTATTTTCATGTGTAACCCGGCACTTTGAATTAGAATCTGTTTTACGAAGGAAAAACATCAAAACCAGCAAAACCTGAGGAGTTGGATTGAGCAGCAGTGCTGGCTGGACTCAACAGAACTTGGTGGGAGTGGAGGGCCGCCTGTGTGCAGATGAGTATCTGATTAATTGATTGCACAAAAGCACACAACTGGAAATGGCAGGTTCCCGATTCCGTCACTTTAGCTTAAGCATTGGATAAGAGATGCGTGTCTCTCGGTTTTGAATTACTACACGAACAAGAGGAAAGAACATTAGGAATGACTGAGCGACTGGTGCCACGTTTTATTTATCATATATGATCTGATTCCCTCCTTGCGAGAATCCTGCTGGTTCCACTGTATCATCTTCATTACTTACAGGGAAAGAAACGGAAGCAGGTTGGTTAAATGATTCGCTTGGCTGTACTATCTGTAATGAAGCAGGATTCACCCCCGAGTCTTTCTGACAGTAGAACCCACTCCATCCCTCACGCTCGGAGGCGGCAGAATCAGATGCCACCGGCTGTGACCTCTGGCAGTGCTGAGCTGTCCGTCAATGAGGTGCAGGGCAGAGTGGGGCTCAGTGTGGAGAATGAGCTGTCTCATCTCCGGGGAGCTCTGGGAGCGGGTGTATGAAGTGCAGCCGATGGGGGGGGCTGTCTGCTGATTTCAAGTTCATTAATTCCACACGGTTGTACTTGTCACTCTTTGTGTGTTACAAATGGGGTTGAGGGAGCATGAGATGAGTGGGCCATGGCTTTGCCTTCAAGAGTTCCCTGTGTGGTGGGAGACCTACCTCCAGTTAACCGAGCCTGTGGTTGTCACCTTACGTGGCCAGAGACCTTGCAGACGTGATGAAGGTGTAGGATCTTGAGATGGGAGACGATCCAAGTGAGCCCAATATAATGAGCACAGTCAGACTTCTGACCTCCAGAACGGTAAGATAACAAATGTGTGTCATTTTAAGCCACTGAGTTTGTCGCAATTTATTATAGCAGCCACAGGAAACTAACACAGGGCATTACCTACCCACAGGGAAGCAGAGAAAAGGAGGGGGGCGCAAGGGAAGGGCAGCTTCCCCCGTGCAGGTTGGCAGCAGGGCTGTGTCAGCCTGGGGGCTGCTCTCTCCTCCCCCCACCAGTGCCCCCTTTTTCTCCCCCCAGTGAATTGGATGAAAATGCTCATCAAGCCCACACATGTCCCGAGGAAAGGAGAGGGAAGATGCACAGGCTTACGTCCAGAGATCTCAACAGGATGGAGAGCGGAGTCGAGGCGGGGGCATCTGTCCAAGAGCCCACTGCCCTTGGGGAGGCAGGAGAGGCTGAGGCGGGTCGCTGGGCAGAGGACAACGGGCATGGGATTAATTCCGGGCAGGGGGAGTGCAGCAGGGGCGCCAGGGGAGGGGGCTGTAGAACCCACAGGAGAGGGAGGAGGGCAGCTTCCTGTCTGGCCTGATCCCCACTCTCTGGCAGATAGTCTCCATGAGTTCACCTGAGTGATGCTTTCACCATGGGTGGGTCAGATGAAGATTCTGCCGATTTCCCCTAGAGAAGGGTGGTGCCATCTCAGGGCAGCAGGAGGAAAGGGTACCCGCCAGGTAGGGGTGGGGTCGGTGGGGGGCTGCTGGGGAGGCAGAATCAGCCAACAATGTTGTTGGCCCAAGTTGAGGGTCGTGTCATTCATCCGTCACTCAACAGGGAGTTCTCAGGCACGACTGTGCTCCCGACCTGGGCAAGGCTCTAGGAGTTCCACGATGAGAATAAACTCATCTGCTCCCCCCTCAGAGCTTCCAGGCCACTGGGGGACGCAGATGGGAACTGCATCTTGGGGTGGGTGCCCCCAAGGGAAGGATGTGGTCTTGGGGGTACTTGGGAGGGAAGGCTATAGTGGACAGGACCATTGGTTGAGATTCGAAGGATGAGTAGGTTTAATGGGAAAGCTCGGGCCCCTCCCTGCAGGCCAGAGCATCGCTGCCTCTGCTGCCCCCTTAGGACGGATGTGCCTGATTCAGCTGTAACCCATCTCATCTGCATCACCAGCTGGGGGACAAAAGGAGGTCACAGTTCTCCTATTTAAACTTTCAATTGTATTTTTAATAGAATATATGTTGTCATTTTCATTTGTGTTTGTCATCATATCTCTTTAAGATATACTAAATATGTTAATATACTGTTTACTATAATAAACATATAAGAAGGACGCATATATAAATGCAGCCCGGATGAAGTCTCACAAAGTGAGCTCACCCCTGTAACCAGCAGCCCCATCGAGGATCTGCACGTGGCCTATCCTCAGCGCCCCCTGTTGGCCTCTTCCTGTTACTACAGCCCCAGATTGACAATGGCCAGGTCCCCACCGAACTGTAGGACTAAGCTGTGTTACTGAGGAAATGCCAAGCTCCTCTCAGCACGAGTCTGTCAAAGGCTGCCCTTCTCAGCCCAAGCAGGTGCTCGGAAGCACCCATTGACACAGTCATGGGCATCCTTTAAAAAGAGGCCATTGAGATTCAGAGCAGGTCACACATGGAGCTGCCTGAAAGTAGCCTCTCTGTGTGAATTCTCTGATGGTTCTTGTTCCTTTCAGATATTCATTCTTTTTTACTCCTTCCTTCCCTCCCTCCCCTCTTTCTCCCTCCTTCTCCTTCCTTGCTCTCATCCCCACCTGGAGCGTGGCCCTCACCTGTCTGGCTCACCACTGTCTGCAGAGTCTAGGACTGAGGCCCCTAATTAATCATCCCTAATAAAAGTCAGATGGGCGGCTGCGTGAGGCGGACCCCGCTCTGCTCCCACCATCCCAGGGCAGTGCACATGTGCCCAGCTGGAGCGTGGCCCCTGGGGGTAGTGACTGGTACATCTCTGGGGCCCAGTACTGAGTCTGACCTGGGAGTCGGAGAGGCTGTGGGCAGAACGGGAAGCACCCTGGCTCCACAGTCGGACGCACCCGACTCTCAGCCCTGACCCCAGCACAGACGAGTACAGTGGCCTTGACCTTTGCTTACCCATCTGAAGTGGGGGGGTACCGTGGTATGCTTCAGCAGG
>NW_006772141.1:2482985-2500468 GCF_000442215.2 Lipotes vexillifer
CAGGATAGTTCAATGATTAAATGAGACTATTTAAAAATTTCTAGCACATTCCATGACCATAGCTGGGCCTCCATGCTGGTAGTAGTAGTAGCTCAATAAATGTGTATTGAAGGAAGGCTTAACTGTTTAGTGCTCATTCATTCATGTACCATTAAAAAAAACACGTTTATTATGGGCCTCATACTTGCCAGAGCCAATCCTGGGGCTTAAGTCGTGTCAGCCTCTGGACGGGTCTGGAAGGGCCTGGATGGCCTGGACATTGGTCTTCTGGACTGTATCCAGGTCCAGGCCCCCCCTTTGAGTAGCCCAACTCACCCCTACCCGCGCACCTGAGTCTCAGGAATAAGGGGCTTTATAAATGCAAAGAGGAAGCCCTGATCCCTGGAGTGCAAACCAGCCGCTTCTTGTACAGCAAAGCAAGGCCTTGGGAATTAGTCAAGCTTCTGGGGAGTTTGTCCTTGTGAAATAGAAGCTCTGAAGCATCATACCCGCTGACTGGGAGGCTCCGTATCTGGGTCTGCCTAATAAATAAAAATGCACATGCAGGGCTTCCCTGGTGGTGCAGTGGTTAAGAATCCACCTGCCAATGCAGGAGACATGGGTTCGACCCCTGGTCCAGGAAGATCCCACATGCCATGGAGCAACTAAGCCCGTGCGCCACAACTGCTGAGCCCATGTGCCACAACTACTGAAGCCCACGCGCCTAGAGCTCATGCTCCGTAACAAGAGAAGCCACCACAATGTGAAGCCCGCACACCGCAAAGAAGAGTAGCCCCTGCTCGCCACAACCAGCGAAAGCCCGTGTGCAGCAACGAAGACCCAACACAGCCAAAAATAAAATAAATAAAATAATAAAAAATATAAAATAAAGGTAAGCAACTGATATTTAAAAAAATGCACATGCAAGCATGTATGCATACCCAAATGTATGTACAAGGATGTTTACCAGTACATTATTTGTAATAAGAAAGCATCAAAATTCCTAAATCTCCAATTCTAGAGGAACGGTTAAATTATGGCTTATATTTATGATAGAATATTATACAACTGTAAAACAGTATCTTGATAGGCTTTTTTTTGCGGTATGTGGGCCTCTCACTGCTGCGGCCTCTCCCGCTGTGGAGCACAGGCTCCAGACGTGCAGGCCCAGCGGCCACGGCTCACAGGTGATCCTCCCAGACGGGGGCATGAACCCACGGCCCCTGCATCAGCAGGCGGACCCCCAACCACTGCGCCACCAGGGAAGCTCTTGATAGGCTTTTAAATACAGGAATATAAAGCCACATATTTAAAACTTTCTCTCTCTCTCTCTCTCTCTCTCTCTCTCTCACACACACACGCACACACACACACACACACACACAAAGATTAGAAAGGAAGATGTGAACAGTGATTATCCCAAAGTCGTGAGATTATGATTCTCTTTCTTTTCCTCCTCTTTTGTATTTTCTTAATGTTCTATGCTGAGCCGATATTACTTTTACAATTAGAAAAATAAAGACATTTGACAATGTGTGCTGTCATGGAGGGCCTGGCATTTAGAGAGGGAGGGTCTGTAAGTCCCAGTGAGCTGCCAACTAGCCTTGAGATAGTCTGCTGAGCTGCTCGGGGCCTTAACCTCTTCATCTGCAAAGTGGGCATGAGTGTCTGCCTCAGAAGGTTGCTGTGAATGCTAATTTTTCTAGATGAAAATACGCACTTGTCATTTATTTAAAAGACCCAAAGCAAAGCCCAGTTCGGTGCTGTATCTTCGAGGGGCCTGCCTGACCAGACAGCGGCCCCTCTGCAGGCAGCCTCCCAGCTCCTGAGGACTCTGGCTAATTCTCTCTCTCCTTCTCAGCTGCCCATGATGGGAGGCGCCTTCATGGACTCACCCAACGAGGACTTCAGCACCGAGTACTCCCTCTTTAACTCCTCCACCAATGTGCACGCGGCCTCCAACGGCCAAGGTCAGCCAGAGGAGCCGCCAAGGTCGTCCAACGACGCCGTCTTGCTCTGGATCGCCATCATAGCGACGCTGGGGAACATTGTCGTGGTGGGGGTGGTGTATGCCTTCACCTTCTGAGCCGCGGGAGCTCCGGGACGGCCCCCCCCTCGCTGCGCTGGGCTCACAGCGGGGCACTGTCGCTGTTGGACTTTGGCTGCGCCCACGTTCTAGAACCAGGAGTGCTGACCAGGTACGCGGTCTCTCCAAGGGGAGCCACCATGCGTCTGGGATTTCCCCAAGCGGCCCTGATTTCAGATACTCCAGGCTGTGGTCCAGCTGATCCAGAAAATATGGGAGCCTGGGCTTCCAGCTCCCGGAGGCACACCGGGGCAGAGCCTTGGAGGAGTAGATTGGGGAATTCTTGAAACTGCATTCCATGAACATGAGACCAGAGGGAACAGCCAGTCAGTTTAAAATACAGACATGGTTGGACGATCCTTTGCTGGCATGAAATAATCACTTCTGTGTCTCGTTTTTCTGCCAGCTTACCTGAGGGCAAGGGCAGCCCTCAGAACTTGAGTGTTGCCACCCCAATCTGGTTTCCCAGTCAGCCCCTCAGAATATCGGTGGTGGTCACTTGAAGGGTCATAGAACGTTCCTCATTTGACTTGGAAATGGCATCTTTGTTACCAGACACCTGGCCCCTTATGAAACCCAGGGATGGGGGATTCCTGGTGACGTGGATTTCAGGGGTGGCAGTGATGGTGTTTTTTATCTGCTGGATGGACTTTCTCTTCTTTGTGAAAAGAGGAGAAGGTGCCTTTAAAAATTAGATCTTCCAGGCAGTTAACTCTTTAGATCACCCACTGAAGACGCTCTTTCCTGTCAGAAATCATGGAATTTTAGGGATGAGCTGTGTGTACCTCATCGATTGGCGGGGGGGAGGGAGGGGGACGTGATTTGCCTGTGGTCCCAGGGCACGTAAAGGCAGGGGATCAGGGCAGGAGGGACATTTCCTGCCCATCAGTTCTGGGCTGTCTCTGCCCCAACTAAGCACTGTCTTGAGCAGATTCCTGCCTTCTCAGCTGCCCTGGGTAGAATATCCAGAGGGTCTCGAAGCTGTGTGCAGGGTGGGCAGGGAGTTAAGACACCTACACTGTAAACTTAGTTTGGCTACCATGCACTCTTGCAGGTGTAAATATGCTCTGCCTGAGTCAGTTTCCTTACAAGCTTAAAAGGCAGCGGCTGGGGGGCTGGCAAACCTGGGAGCCCCTCATCAGGACCAGAGCGCTGTTGGCCTTTGGGTGCACCCACATGCTGGGGGGATCAGTATAGGAAAGGGCTCACTTTTCTTCATGGCGCAGTGCCCCCCTTCCTGAAACAGCTCTCCCTGTGCCCCCGAGTGGGACGAGCTCAGACATGGGCTTGCTTGCCTACAAGCCAGGAGTGGCTTTTTTCTTCCTCCTTGCTCTGTACAGAAGAAAATAGATGGCATGAACTCCTCCTCTGTGGTTGAGAGACTTAAAAGACTGGTACAGAAGCCCTCATGCATATTGGGGGACAATTGCAAAAAGGCTGCGTTTGTCACTGTGGTCTCAGGAGAAATGAGTGTTTTTGATAGGCAAAGGGACATCTTAATTGTCCAGAGGCAGCCACTCGTCTGTGGGAGGTTGGCACCGAGCTGCCATGATAACAGGATGACCGGCCCACGCTGCAGACAGCGCCGGCCGCCAGCCCTTATTGGGCGCATCTGTCACTGCCGCCTGGCGTCCATCCATAAGTGCTTCAGTTCAAGTGGAGGTCATGAGCACAGAGAGCTGGCGTGACCTTTGCGGAGCGGGAGAAGGGCTGTGGGACCTTTTGCCTGGACTCCTTCTGGAATCGCTGACCGGGCCCTGCTGTCTGGAGGCGGGACCAGCCTGGAGGCGGGGCTGGATGGCGGCCATTGTGAGCACATCATTCCAGCTTATTCTCCAGCAAACTCCTCTCCGTCAAGGCCCGGCATCTGCCCCGTGAGCAAGGTCTTTCTTAGACACGTGTCTTTATGAGGGAGCCCAAGGGGGGCACTCCAGAGCCAGGGTGGGGAGATAAGGTGTCTTCATGGGGGCCATCCAGCCCAAACACCTTCTGACCCCACATCCCCAGGGAGCCTGCAGCCCTGTAAGAGGCAGGTGGCAGCTCCCCGTTCTCAGGTGGCCTGTGGAGATGGCTGTGGGAGAGAAGGTTCTATGTTTGATAACAGGGGGAGGAATGGGGAAGAGAGAAAAGGTTGGCTTTTAGCTCTAAGGAGACCGCCAGCCTCCCAGGGCAGCCCTGGTGGGCCCTCTGCTCACTGGGCATTTCTGGGCACAGAGGTCTCCCCTCTGAAGTTTTTGTTTTCCCTGACATGAAAACTGATATGTTGTCAGTTAAATTCAACTTTCAAGTCTTTTCAGTGTCAGGGCCATAGATGGTCAAGAGCTTTAAAGAGCTTCTTGACTAAACCGTGCATCATAAGGATCACAGTGACTTGCCCAGGGTCACCCCATCTCCATCTCCTGTTAATTTTTTTTCCACCTTCACTCAGATAGCAGCAGGGATCGATGTGCATGTTAGATTTCTAGCCAGAGTGCACTGCCCCTTCCCTCCTGCTGCATTTGGGGTTCTGTCTTTGATGTTAAGTAAAGGCCAAGAGATCTGACATCATCGCTTGAGTCTTGTGTCCAAGCCTTGTGCCACATTCATAGGCACAAATTTAATCCCTACGCTTACCTTAGAGCATCATTGCTCCAACACACAGATAAGGGACCAGAAGCTCTGGAGTGGAATAACTTGCCCGTGGCCATACAGGAGGAATTGAGGCTTAAAGCCGGGCTGTTTCTGGAACAACACCACGCTGCCTTCAGTGGCTTGGTGGCGCCTCCAGGGCACATTTAAACCAGGCCCTGAGTCTCCAGAGGCCGTTTCCCGAGCTCCCACATCTTGACGTGGCCTGAACCGGCTCTGGCTTCTTCAGGTTGAAGTCTCTGACCATCCTTGGAATGGGGCATGCTCATTCCCCCTTCTCTGCCCAGGCTTTGGGGGTGGTGGTCCCTGTTGCCTGCCCCCCCCCACCTTTAAGTTGAACCCAAGTATCTCTGCATGGCCAGAGAAGTTCCCAGAGACCAGCTTTCTCGGGACCCATGAAGAAGGGCCTGGCCCAGACCCGGAGCCCCACAGAGGGACCCACACGAGGAGTGAGGCTCATGCAGCCAGAATTGATAAGGAGAGTCATGGGATGGTCTATGCTGCAGGTTGGGCCCCAGCCCAGACTCACGTCTTCCGCTGAGCCCCAGGGCTCTCCCGAGCAGCTGGGGATGGCTGCTCCTCTCTCGGACCCCAGCCTGGGGCTCCCGTTCTGGCTTCTCCCACGTGAGGCTGGCCCCTGAGCCCACCCTGGCTTGATGGGTCCGTGCTGAGGAAGGAGGGGTTGCCTCTTCAGTAGCTGTTCCTCAGAGAAGGGGTCCTACCATTGCTGGAATACGTCCCTCTGCATGCTTCTGCATTTCCCCTCTGCCAGCCGTGGGTGTCGCACACCTGTGTGTGTTTGCGCTTCACCGCACAGACCAGCACTTGCTTTATGAGGTCATGAGTTGCAGTCCTTGGAGCTTTGGAGGAGAGGCCAGGCCAGGGGATACTTTAGCCGGGCATGTCCTAAGGGGATTCTGCCTCCTATAGGCCTTGGGAGAGTCAACCGCTCTGCCGGCCCTGCTCTGTCTTTCCTGCCCTTTCCATGGGATTAAGAGGCAAATGAGACTCCCTTGACCCCGTCTACCCCCCGGAGAAAGATGCTCATACTTTCGTTCAGGGGTCCCCCGGAATCTGAGGGAGAAAAGCTGGGAGGACAGGCTAGTACCACTGGCCTCAAGAGACAACAGGCCATTTTCCAGCTTGTTCTGAATGGAAGGACTCGCTGCCCGCCAACCCACTAGCATCTGTCGGAATCCCTCCCTGGAGACTGGAGACACTTGGCTGCCATCGACACTGCTGCCCGATTCCTTCCAGACAGATGGTCCTCTCCTTCTGCAGGAACTTGACCTTCCCTCATTATTAGTAGTGATATTATTAACAATGATTATTGCTGTCATTACACACCTTCCTTGTGCTGTGTGCTGTATGTATCTCATTTACTTCTCAGATCACCCCTCGGGGACAGGAGTGAGGGTACAGAGAGGTGCACAGTAATTATTGTCACATTTTTCTGTTGAGAAAGCTGAGGCCAGGCTGTGTGCCTGAGAATCCATGGCTGAGGAGCCGTGATTCAGACCCAGGTCTTCTGGCTCTGCAGGCTGGGCGGTTACCTTGTGTCTCGGTCTCCCTGCATCTGCACCCTCCATGATGAACCCTCTGGGATGGACCAGCCCAGGATGGGCCTCTGAGGCTCGGCTGTTCTGGTCCTGGAGAAGGGATTTTGAGTGTACGTCCTAGAAAGGGGCGGGCAGCACTGCCCAGGTATTTATCAGTTGCAGAACCTCACAGCAACAAGAGGCTTTGGAGAGCACCTAATCAGGACCTTAACTTTCGGGAGGTCAGCTGGGGCCACATCATAAATTAGTGGAGAGCTGACAGATCCCCGGATGGATGCCTGGCCCAGGGCGCTGTGCATTCACTGGGGAACACAGGGGGGCCCTGGATTGCCAGTCCCAGCCTTGGGACAGGCATCATGTTCTCTGCCAGTTGTCATCTGGCCCCCTTCACCCCTTTGACTGTCCCCAGAGCAAGTCCTGGGTGGGCTGGGCTGCCGTGATGGAGACGCCCAAGGAGCTGTGCTTCTGGCCTAAGGGAGCAGTTGGAACCTGAATGTCCCGTGTGTGCCGGGCCCACCTCTCCTGCCTCACCAGCTCCACAGGGCCCTGACCTCAGTCATGTGGTGAGAGGGTCATGATAGGGATGGAGGGGAGGCCGGGTGACTGAGCACTGAGAGCCCACAGGGGTGGAGTCTGTAATCTCCAAGCGGAAAAAGAAGCCACTCCAAGAAACCCAGGTAATCAGAATTCAGTGGTGGCCAGGTGTCCCCAGCAAGTCACTTCTGAGATCAGACCTTGAACATTTTCTTGCCTTCTTTTTTTATGGATGGGAGGCTGGGGGTGGACAGGGGACAAAACAGTGCAAACCACGGTGATTAAAGGTAGGAAAGTTCCCTCCAGAGTGAGAAAACAGCAGCTATCAGGAGTGCAATGGAATTGTCAAAAGTACCTGAAAAGGACTACGTAAATTTTGGAAAAGTCTGCATGGCTTGTTCTGAGTCTTGGTAAAAAGTCATACTTTTTTTTTGTCAAGATAGAGAATAAAAGCAGAGAAAGCCCTTGGAGGGGTTGGTTGGGCTGCACAGTTCCCGGGATGTGCTGGGCACCTGCCTTTTGACCATCGTGCACACTTGCACCTGCTCAGACCTCTCCAACCAGCTGTTTGATGAGGTCCATCGTCTGTTCCTGGGTCCTTTTGCAAGCTGACTTCCTGCATTCCCAGGAGAAGGTTTGAGACCCGTGCTGCCTTGGGAATAAATCCTGACAGATGTACGAGTCACCTTTGCAGGAATTTGTGTGCCACAGCTACTGGGGGAATCCAGAGCCTTCCCTCCCCGCCGAGCCCTCTCCACGTGGTTGAGCAGCCACCAGTGCTGGGGCCAGTGGCCCCAGCATCGGTCTCGTCAGCTGTCTTCCCCCCAGTGTCTTTTTTTTTTTTTTTTTTTTGTGCTGTGGCCTCTCCCATCGCGGAGCGCAGGCTCCAGACGTGCAGGCCCAGCGGCCATGGCCCACGGGCCCAGCCGCTCCACAGCACGTGGGATCCTCCCAGACCGGGGCACGAACCCGTGTCCCCTGCATCGGCAGGCGGACTCCCAACCACTGCGCCACCAGGGAAGCCCTCCCCCAGTGTCTTAATGAACCAGAGAATCACTGCATTTATAGTTCAAAGCATTGTCCCAGCAATCCAGATGGTTGTGACCTAGGCTCTGTAAGCTGGCAGGAAGGGAGCTTCCAAACTTTTACACTTTCCTCAAGGAAACTGAGTCTCCAAGAGTTTCGGGAGAGTTGCCAGGTCCTGTTTGGGTGAGCAGGAGAGTGGGGTCTTGAGCCCAGGGCATCTATCAATGAAGTTTCTGAACCACTAGGACTGTGGTTCTCAACTGGGGGCGACTTTGTCCCCCAGGGCACCTTTGGCAATGTCTGAAGACAGTTTTGGTTTTCATGAACTGGAGGGATGTGTTCTGCTGGCATCTAGTAGATAGAAGCCAGGGATGCTGCTGAAGAGCCCCCAGGACAAAGAATCATCCATCCCCCAAATGCCAGTAGTGCCGAGGTTGGGAAAGCCAGGTTTAGGCCGTGCTATCTCTGACTCCAAAACTATGGGTATCTTCCAAATCTCCACCTTTCCCCATTTGTGAGTCATTTAATAAATCAAAGGTCTCCTGAACTACAGAAGTGAACACGGTTGCTGCCTCAAGTTCAAACAATTCCAGCCAAGGGCAGTCATCTGGAATCTAGCAAGTTGTTTGGAAATCCAAGTCCTCTCCCTTTCCATTGTCTTGGGCTTCATGGGGAGTCACCCTGGATGGAGAACCGTACAAAGTGGATGTGACAGTGGGGATGAACTTGTCCCACGTCCTCCCACCCAGTAACTGTGGGTCTCTGGGACCTTGAGGGACCTGGCTCCTCAACAATATATCTGAGAGGTGCTTCTTGGGGAAAATCTTAGATAGGGTGGAGGCAGGGGAGCTGGTTCACAGCCTCTGGGCAAATCTACATCTCCTGTTCTGACCTTTTCCCACCCTACTTCTCCCAGTTGAAAGCATACTAACACTCTTTCTACTATTTAAACCTTCTACTATTTAAAGTTTTAAACCTTCTCCTTGTAACTAGCCGCAGTCCAGATGCCAGTTCTTCGTGCCCAGAGAATCGGAAATGTTTCTGTGTCTTACTAACGTTTGCATATTCAACTTGTAAGTGTAAGCAGTTTACTTAATAAAAAGGTATTCTAACTATTCTTGTAGTCCTTTGCTACTGAAGCCCCCAGTTCTCGCGATGAGGTCACTAACTTTTACTACAGTGAAAAGGCTATTGCTTTTTTTTTTTTTAACATCTTTATTGGAGTATAATTGCTTTACAATGGTGTGTTAGTTTCTGCTTTATAACAAAGTGAATCAGTTATACATATACATATGTCCCCATATCTCTTCCCTCTTGCGTCTCCCTCCCTCCCACCCTCCCTATCCCACCCCTCTAGGTGGTCACAAAGCACCGAGCTGATCTCCCTGTGCTTTGTGGCTGCTTCCCACTAGCTATCTATTTTACATTTGGTAGTGTATATATGTCCATGCCACTCTCTCGCTTTGTCACAGCTTACCCTTCCCCCTCCCCATATCCTCAAGTCCATTCTCTAGTAGGTCTGTGTCTTTATTCCCGTCTTACCCCTAGGTTCTTCATGACCTTTTTTTTTTTCTTAGATTCCGTATATATGTGTTAGCATACGGTATTTGTTTTTCTCTTTCTGACTTACTTCACTCTGTATGACAGACTCTAGGTCCATCCACCTCACTACAAATAACTCAATTTCATTTCTTTTTATGGCTGAGTAATATTCCATTGTATATATGTGCCACATCTTCTTTATCCATTCATCTGTTGATGGACACTTAGGTTGCTTCCATGTCCTGGCTATTGTAAATAGAGCTGCAGTGAACATATTGGTACATGACTCTTTTTGAATTATGGTTTACTCAGGGTATATGCCCAGTAGTGGGATTGCTGGGTCGTATGGTAGTTCTATTTGTAGTTTTTTAAGGAACCTCCGTACTGTTCTCCATAGTGGCTGCATCAATTTACATTCCCACCAACAGTGCAAGAGGGCTCCCTTTTCTCCACACCCTCTCCGGCATTTATTGTTTCTAGATTTTTTGATGCTGGCCATTCTGACTGGTGTGAGATGATATCTCATTGTAGTTTTGATTTGCATTTCTCTAATGATGAATGATGTTGAGCATTTTTTCATGTGTTTGTTGGCAATCTGTATATCTTCTTTGGAGAAGTGCCTGTTTAGGTCTTCTGCCCATTTGTGGTTTGGGTTGTTTGTTTTTTTGTTATTGAGCTGCATGAGGCTATTTCTTAACGTAGGGTTTCAATATGCTCTTTTGAGTCAAAAATCTCTAACCTTAATGGATGTAAAAATGTGGCCATGTGGAATCATGTCCCTTTGACTCATGGCACTGTTGCTGTTGTCATCATTTTCTATTATGATAATTAATAAAAGAAAAGAAAACGTTAACTCCTTTGTGTCTGAATCCAAGCTGTGCTTTGTCTAAAGGTTGCTGTTGACTCACCTCCGTGAGGCTTGGTGCCAGCGTTACTTCCATTCTTGTGCTCCTTCTGATAGGAACAGAGTAAAGGGACAAAGTAGGTGATTAAATAGTTAATCCCACTAAAAGATCATAAGTAAAGGAAAAAGTATGGGAGACCCCTGTAAGTTAATGATCACTCAAGAAAGCAGGTTTGCTTAACCACAAAACCAAGCAGGCTTTCTTAGCAACAAAACCATGCAACTAAAGTATGAGACTTGCCCCCAAAACAATAAAGCAATGGTAGCAGGAGACCCACATCCTGCCCAGGGAGGTCAGTAAGTTAATGATTCCTAGGACACGCTTCTCTGCGCACACTAAAAACAAAAATATAAGGAAAAGGTGACATTATACTGAAACCGTATGATTTACCGCATTTTAGTATGTGTTACCGCCTTTTTGCTCATTTCCATTGTGCCACGACAGTCCCAGTTTGACCATATAGGGGCCCAGAAAACTCCCCCCCCACCCCCGCCACCAACGTGGAGGAGGAACTGATCATGAAAGCATGACATCTACTCAAGAACGAGGACGAAGGGCTTCTCTGGTGGCGCAGCGGTTGAGAGTCCGCCTGCCGATGCAGGGGACGCGGGTTCGTGCCCCGGTCCGGGAGGATCCCACGTGCCGCGGAGCGGCCGGGCCCGTGAGCCATGGCCGCTGAGCCTGCGCGTCCGGAGCCTGTGCTCCGCAACGGGAGAGGCCACAAGAGCAAGAGGCCCGCGTACTGCAAAAAAAAAAAAAAAAAAATGAGGACGAAGGTTGTGTTCGCCTCCCCACTTTTCCTTCGATCATAAGACTGTAGCCCACAGAGTTCTCAAGGCGGCACTCCCTTGCCTGCCCGCTTGTAAACCTCACAAGCGTCCTGTTCTAATAAATCACTTCTTACCTATCACTTTGCCTTTAGCTGACTTCGTTCTGTGCTGAGACAAAGAACCGGAGCTCCTTGGAGCACCTCCTCCCCCAGACGCATTTCTGCAGTGTCACTTCTGCCCCCCTCTCCCAGGCAGAACAGATCCCCTGCCCGCTGTGCCCCTCACCACACTGCCTGCAGCAAATCACAGAAGCTACACTCACTCACCCATCAGTTTTCCCCACCCTCTGAGTCATCTCTGAGCAAAATTTATCTTACTCAACGTTTTATCCCATGCACCTAGCACAGTACCAGGCTCATGGCAAACACAAAACAGACATTCAGTGAATGAACTGAATGAATGGTATCTGAAGGACCAGCCCAGTGAATTTCAACATTACATGGTACGGTGAGTGTGCAGTTATAGCTTTATTCAGTCGCTCACCGGTAACAGCAAACATGGCACTGACTAGGTGTTCAGGGCACTTCTGAGCTCTTTCCATGTATATTAACTCACTTGATCTCCACAGCAGTTGTATAAAGTAGGTACTATTGTTACCTTGTTGACTAAAAAAAAAAATGCACAACCTAAAAGTTGAGAATTATGTTTTATTTGGCAGACAAAACTGAGGACTCAAGCCTGGAAGGCAGCCTTTCAGATAGCTCTGAGGGACTGCACCAAAGAGATAAGGGAGAAGCCAGGAGATACAGGAGTTTTTGTAACAAAAAACAGGTAGTCGGACATCAAAAGATTACTGTTAATTAGAGAAAACCAAACATCTCGTTAATGAATTTAGAGCTTTTCTATGGACAGCACATGCAAGAGTCTGGTCTCACTGAGTCACTCCTTTGATACGCACCTTAACTATCTAGGGTCAGTATCTTGGTTTTTTCCCATCATGATTCCCCTTGGGGTGCACAGTTGGGAGGAGCTGCAGTGGCTGTGGCTTGATGGCTGCAATACCCTTGGTTTTCTGATATGGCAGAGGCGGTATTTTTCATCCATACTCTCCTTCCTGTTTTTACAAATGAGGAAACTGAGGCATGGAACAGTTTCTTGCCCAAGGCTATGTGGCTGGTGAGTGCAAAACCAGGACTGGAACCCAGAACTGGCTCACGGTCCATATTCTAAAGGCTATAAAATGCCTCTCAGTGCTTGCTGAGCATCGATTGTGTTCGAGGCCCCGTGCCAGGGGTCAGGGATGCTGCCTTGGAACACATTTTTGAGGGGGAGAGAGGCACAAATAATGTCACTGTCAGGTATCACATACTGAAATGCTAGGGGACTGAGTGTTGGGTTCTGCACTAGGGTCCCTTATGAAGGGTCCATATCAGGCCCTAAAGGAGGCCCGCCATGATGGCCAGGACCACAGCAAAGCAAGGGATTGATCGGATCAGTGGCCTATAGAATAGTTAACAGCTAATGGGAGATTAGACCTAGAGCTCTGGGTCCCAGCTGAGAACCTGGTCATACTAAAAGGTAGGAGGGGTCTACCCATGGGGCAGGTGCAGCAGGGGCCAGGCCTGTCAGAAGATTCATGGGTTGAGTACCAGGCTTTTATGACCAGGAAGCCTTGGGCTGCGAAGATTTTCCCCTCCCCCGACTATAGGCTTGGACTGGTCCCAGCTCTTCTAGTCCCTGTCAGGCAGGAAGATTCCGGTGCTCAGGGCTCCTAGAGCAGGGTCATTCTGGTCTTGGCACATAACCAACATCTGCCACTCTCAGGTCCAGCTACCTAATTTGCAGGTCCCACTGTAGAATGAAAATGCAGGGCTCTTGTTCAGAATTATAAAGAATTTCAAGATGGCGACCACAGGGCATTAAAGCAAGTGTGCGGCCCTCTGAGCACGGGGCCCCATGTGACTGCCCAGGTTACCTGCCCACTAAGCCAGCCCTGGCCGCCACTGCTCTGAGCCGTGCAGCCAGGGGAAGAAAGGGGCAGATTAACTCACTCCACACCACACCATGCAATTCGCTCCCCTAGGCTGCTCTTCAGGGAAGTCCATGTTGACTGTGAGAGAGGTGGAAAGGGCTAGAAAATATTCCCATGCTTACATGCAAGCTCCTTTTCCAATGTGACTTTGCAGCTCCATCATCCAGAGGGGGGAGCCTGTCTCCCCAGAATCTGACTCTATGGACTGGCTTTGTAACATGCGTCCACACAGAGGGATTACTAGGACTGACGATGGGCCAGTCCTGGGTGTTGGGAGGGCTTGCAGCTTCCTCTGATGATGACCTTGGAACCCTGTGGAGCCGAGGCTAGCCGGCCTGAGGAGGGGGGCCCAGGGCCTGGCTGCCCCTCTGTCACAAGCCCACAGCCTGCCAACTGCCCCACAGGTGAGTGAGCCAAGGCAAAGAAGGTTTTCCACAATGTAAGTGCTTCACAGGGCTCCTGAGGCACCAAGTAAAGCTAAATAAATCATGGAAGGCTGCCTGGAGGAGGCAAAATTCAACCTTGCATAAAATCTGGAGAAGCAGGTGCACAGCAGAGGGGTGCATGGGCGCTGGGTGGTGGGAAGCCAGGCTGGAGCCCGGAGGTCAAGGCAGTGAAGGGGATAAGGCTGCTAAGCCGATCAAGTCAGCTTGAAGGGGCCCCGAAGGACAGGGTGAGGGTCATGGTAGGTAGTGGGTTGCCATCAGCAGCACCCAAGCAGGGCTGGTCCTCAGAGGGAGGAGCACAGTATCTGGAACAGGGAAGCGGCAAGGAACCTAGGAAGTGACTCCTGACTTTGCCTCTCAAACCTGCCCCTCTGGTCATCTTCCCGGCAGCTGCCCCTGCCCCCAGCTTGGACCAATAGCCTTGGGTCATCCTCCCCATGATACAGCATGAGAAGATGGCAGAGGCAGTCACACAGCCCAACAGACTATGTTCTCAAGACTGATGAGCATCATTCTGAAATAACAAAGAAAGCAGGTGGCAAGATTTTTCAAGCGAAGGAGACAGCTGCAGTCCAAGCTGCTATATTTCCATTTTAAGAGGCTGCAACCAGGCAAGCCCTTACCAAAAAATGCCCCCACTGCCCCACTCCCTGCTAGCCCTTATACTAAATTGTTGGCTTTACAAATTTGGTTTGTAAATACATACGTTCACATTCTATTTGCCTGCTACGGATCATCTTTGATATTTTAATGGTCTGAAATGGGTTTTCTGGGGCAGAATATCCAGACTCAACATTGGGCCCGTAAAAAAAATAATCATTCAAACAACCACAACTCTTCACTTTTGTTCAAGAGCCGTGTGCTTTGGAGAGGGGTGGTCGTTCCCCAGTCTCCTGGACAAGCATGCCTCCCCCATTAGCTGTGCAGCCCGGGAGGGCAAAGGCTCCTTTGGGCTCCCCCTGTGTCCCCACAATGCCCAGTGGGGACTGTGTTGTGCTTCCACACAAGTGGGCGAATAAAGACAGAAGCTGGGCAGCAGCACTTCAGTGCCTGGTGGGAGGACCGCTCCCCGCATCACCTCTGGAGCTGTCCGAGCCTTGAGGATGGGGCAAAAGGAGGGGAGGGAGGGAAGGTGATGGGCCCCCTAGTGATTCTGGGAGCCCAGCCTGTTTACAGAGCTCCAGAGCCCACCCTCCGGGGGCACCTTTCCCTTTGGCCCAGCCAGGCCCCTGTTGGTTCAGGGTCCTGCAGGGCACTGGCCTGACTAGGGCAGCAGAAATGGTCTCGTGATTAATATTTATACAAGCCAGACTGCTGGGGCTGTTTATGCAAACTAAACAAATAACATTAACTACCACGGCAACCAGCACTGGTGGAGGTGCTGCCTTCGGGGTTTGCAAAACACTTTCCAATCCAGCTTAGATCCTCTGGCCAGGCCCCTCCCAACCAACGCCTACCTGGTCCCTGCCACACCACCTGTCTGGGCTGGAACAAGGCAGGGCCCCTATTCTTTGTCTTGGGAGGATGCGGATACAGAGGATCAGCTGAAGACAACGGTGTGTAAGTGTGGACAGTGGGAAGCCTGGGGCGGCCAGAGGAGGGCCTCCTAACGAGGCTGGCAGCCCAGGCCAGAGGCCGAGCCTCCAGTTTTTAGAAAGGAAAACAAGTTCATGTACTTGTTCATTCAATAATTAATGATTGAGCACCTACTCTGTTCCTCTCATGGTGATGGGAGATAAGAAGCAAATAAAGAAATAGTTAAATGATATAGCTGTGACATCATAAGAAATATTTATATCACAGTGTCTGTTGCTAACAATACTGCACTGTATACTTAAAATTTGCTAACAGGGTAGATCTTACATTAACTGTTCTCTAACAGTAACAATAAGAACAACAACAACAAGAATAAAGGGGGATGGAGGAAACTGTGGGAGGTATGGACTTGTCTACATCCTTGATGGTGGTCATGGTTTCCCTAAATGATGGGGATGGTGATACTTATCTCCAAACTCATCGAGTTTTGTACCTTAAAGGTGTACAGCTTTTTACAAATAAATCATACCTCAATAAAGTATTTTTTTTTTAAAAAGGCAATATATATTTGGTCTCTGCCCCTGGTCTCTGACACAGGATTCCTAAGACCCTTGTCCTTTCCTGAGTGATGAGAGCATCCTAAATCCCTTGGGACTTCCTGGGTGACAGGAGCATCTTTTGTTCTAATGAGGTGGCTGTTAGTGGGCTCCTGGATGGGGGCTGGTCACCAGAAAGACCAGGTCATGATCAGAAGATTGGAACTTTCAGCCGCATCCCTCATCCTCTGGGAGGCGTGCGGGCTGAAGACTGGGCTCATTATCCGTCCTACCTACGCCATGAAGCCTCCATAAACATCCCCAAACTGTGGTGTCGCGAGAACTTCCTGGGGGATAGACACATCCACGTTCCAGGAGGGGAGCTCACCCCAGACTCCACCGGGACAGAAGCTCCTGTACTCGGGACCCTTCCAGGCCTTACTCCATGTTCCCCTTCATCCGACTGTTCATCTGTATCCTTTATAATACGATAAATGTAAATCAAGTGTTTCCCTGAATTCTGTGAGCTCTTCTAGCAAAGTATCAAACCCGAGGAAGGGATGGTGGGAACCCCCAATTGTTAGTCAGTCAGACAGAAGTGTAGGGACCCTGGGGACCCGGTACTTGTGACTGGCGTCTGCAGTGGGGGCAGTCTTTGGGACTGAGCCGTTAAACCTGGCATCTGATGCTCACTCCAGGTAATTAGTGTCGGAATTGAATTAAATTACAAGACTGGACACCCAGTAGGTGTCCAAGAGTCGGTTCGTGTGGGGAAAATGGCCCCTCATCTTTGGTGTCAGAAGCATCGTAAGTTGAACAGTTTCCTTTTAATACCAAACGGTGCTAAGTGTTACGGGTACAAAAATAAAGCTCATGATGGGCTAGGATGAAGAGGCACGCTGTTTGGAGAGGGTTGTCAGGAAAAGCAAAGACAACGCGGGCAGGAGTTGAAACGGTGAGAACAGAGCTTATTCAGTAACAACAGATGGCTGATCTGTGCAGAGATGACAGCTTCTAGAGTGAGGATGAGGGAGGGAAGACAGGCGAGGGTCGAAGTGCGGGGAGCTCAGGGAAGTGAAAAATCACAAAGGATGGGTCAGTGTAAATGCGCTGAGGCCAGCTGTGTCTGCTAGCTGGCAATTCTATAAATACTGTCTTTCCCCCACCACCCAGGAGACTGGAAGACAGAGGCCCCCTCCTCCCCGAGGATCACAGTTCAAAGCGATGGCTTTCAGGTCCTTGAGAAAGACCCTCCTGAATTGTAGGAGATCCCTAGATGTCTCAGAGGGACAGAGGGAGGATTCACAATTGTTAAGCGCTTTTTAGTCAATAACCTAAGAAAAGGCGGTCAGGGGACTATGTCGGGTTAGCTAGAAAAATGGTAAATTCTTCTGACAGCCGGGAGATTTTCCAGACAGGAGCTCACTCGAAGAGGGCTGTGTCATGCCAGGGACACAGCCTCAGGCTGCTAGAAGCCTGCAGGTGTGTTACAGTCGGGGTTTGGACGGAGCTGGCGGATGCAAAGAGAGCCCTTTGCAGTTCTCAAAACGTCTGCTCCCAGCGTAGAGGTGGCAGCGCTGGCCAAGCCCAGGATGACAGCTCAAAGAGATGATCGTCACCCCGAGGAGCCGGGTGGAGAGGAAAGTTTTGTATCCAGTTCTTACAAAGTGTTGTCTTGTCCCCAGACTGCCTTTGGAAATAGCATCATTCATTCATTCATTCATTCAACCAACAAGCATTCACTGAGCTTCCACTCTGAGCCGGACAGACAAGAATACAGCCTGGTTCCTGCTCCTGAGGGGGCCACTGTCTAGGCTTGAAGTCCCACTCAGAGATGATCACATGACATGATCCAGCTGTCCCCTGAGATGAAGCCTCTGAAGGCATCTTATTCCCAGCAGGAA
>NW_006772141.1:2500478-2506188 GCF_000442215.2 Lipotes vexillifer
TACATGTGGGTGAGACACCAGCAGGGGACTCTGTCCTTGGGGCATGCCCAGGGGGTGCCCTTTATCTTGTTGGTCCCTTTTTCTAAGTGGAAAGGGCACCCCCGCAGGTGCCCCCTGGGATCCAGCACCTCTAGCAGTCAGGGTTCACTTCCAGCTCTGAGGCTGATGTGTGTTGGTCTTGGGCTGCCCAGCACACATTGTCCCCGCTTTTGCTACAGCACCCATCTTCTACTGGCGAGTCACCCCCCCTCAGTTATGTACTCGGTCCATCCCGGGCTCAGTGGTCACAGTGATATGTGCAGGGTAGGCACGTGGCCGTAGCCCAGCCACCCCTGATATTCCATCCCCCTGGCACCAGTGATGGGGCCAGGGATGATTGATTATGTAACCAAGTGGGTGCAGGCAGAATGATCCCCTGACTTGTACAGGAGCACCTCGAAGAGACGCTTTCTGTTTGGTGTGAGCCTGCAGTGGCCAAATGCCATCTTGCCCCTGTGAGAGAGGAACCACCTAAGAATGGAGCCACAGAGGAAGCAGAGCCCAGGGGTGGAGAGAAAAGATTGCTTCCTGATGGGTCTGACTGGACTCCTGGATCGAGCCACACCTGAAGCCCTACCCATGGGATCCTCAGCTATTACCTGAGCTAATAAATTCTCTGTACATCTGAACCAGTTTGAGTTGGGTTTCTTCCCCTTGTAACAGAGAACCTTGATTGACACGCCCTCCATGCACTCTGACATTAACCCCTATGAGAACTGGCCCAGTGGGAGCTCCAGGGGCCCTGTCTCATGCATCATCAACCAACCCGGGCTCTTTACCTGGCTGCCACCTCAGTCTGTTCCTGCTCCCACTCCAGCGCCCCCTGCCCCCAGCAGCTTGTCCTCTGAGTCTGACCACAGGTTCAGCTTTTCTGGCTTGATACATAGCCCCTGCACTCGGCCTTCTTTTTTTGGCCTCTGACAGCCCCAGGTACGGCCCAGCCCCAATACAGACCTGTGTAATTATTGTTGCCTTGGGGAGCCTAATATAACCAACACGTGCATGGCACTTTATATTTTACAAAGTTCTTTCACTTATGTTTTCTAACTTGATCTGGTCGCAGCCCCTACAGAGCTCTGCCACAGTCCCTCTGAGGACTTGCACATCTCGGCTTGCCCCTCCACAGCTGCAGCGTACTTTTGCCTCCAGCTTTGACACCCGCGAACTGCCCTGTGACTGTGGGAGCAGCAGCTTTGCCCACGTGGCAGGAACAGCCAGAAATGCCTGGGTTTGCTCCTCACTTCCCACCGCTGGGGTGGCCCTTAACCAGTGACCGACAGGTGCCCCTCCTTTGCCCTCAAAGGGATGCAATGTACACTCCAGAGCTCCCTGTTGGATCAGGCTGAGGCTGCCTTCTGCAGGACGTTTCCTAAAACTGCTCCCCCTGCTTTGCTCCTGCCACTGCCTCCTCTGCTCCCCCGATATCTCCCAATATAACCAGAAGCACTTCCTTAATAAATCACTTGCACATGAACCTTGTCTCAGGCCTGTTTCTGAGAAAGACATCTAAAGCAATCATCCTAACTGCCCTGAGAGCTAAGACACCTTCATCTCCATTTTACAGATGGGGAAGCTAAAGCTCAGAGAGGTTAGGTGACTTGTCCAATGTCACACAGCCAGTGAGTGACAGGGTAGGCTTCAAATCCAGTTCTCCTGGACCCCACAACCCAAGCTGCCCCCTCCTCCACTGATTAGTTAGCTACCCAAGGTTGCCACCAGCAATCAGGCTACCTAAGGCAGGCTTCAGCGTGCTCTCTCCTCTCACACTGTGGCGTGTGCTGCTTTGGATCTGCAGGCACTGGCTGACCTCCAGAGTCATGTTCAGGACCTTAGGGAGCTCTCTGCAGCCTGGAGTCATCGTTCAACATGGCCACACAGCCACAAACCTGAGTTTGGTCCCTCTCTCACCTTAACCTTGTCCATCCTCTTTTGTGCTTTGTGAGTCAATAGCGTCGATCCTAGGATGGAAGCCATCACCTGTCCATCCCTAGTAGCCTGGAAGGTGATCAACATGGAGAAGTTCCTACAAGATCCAAACACAGCTGTGACTGCTTTCCAGTCAGAAAGATGCTTGCTACAAACATCGGTACCGAAACCTAATCTTTAGCTACCATCTTGTAGACATGAATGAAAGTTCACCAAGCACGTATTTTGTTGTGTTGTACACTGCAACTAAAAAGCCAAGGAGTGGGGGCTTCCCTGGTGGCGCAGTGGTTGAGAGTCCGCCTGCTGATGCAGGGGACACAGGTTCGTCCCCCGGTCTGGGAAGATCCCCCATGCCGTGGAGCGGCTGGGCCGGTGAGCCATGGCCGCTGAGCCTGCGCGTCCGGAGCCTGGGCTCCGCAATGGGAGAGGCCACAACAGTGAGAGGCCCGCGTACCAAAAAAAAAAAAAAAAAAAAAAAAAAAAAAAAAAAAAGCCAAGGAGTCAACATATATTAGATGCGTGAGCTATTTCCCCAAACCGCAAACTAAAAATAATAAATTGTTAATGTAGTTTAGAATTTGCTGATTTTATTACACTCTTTTGTTGTGTATAGGAAGGGAAGTCAAGGGATTATAAATTTGAGTAAAATTTAAAACCATATATTTTATGACAGAGGGCCTTTGACATAAGATGGCCAAAGCACTGATAATATATATTTGCTGTAAAGAGAATTATTATGAGTTTTGATTTTCTGATATTAAATATTACTTAATAAAGACTTGTTTCCATTAACTTGGGGGGGGGGCGCTGGGAAGATGTCTGGCACAAAGCCACTTATATAGATTTCTTTATGTTCACTCAAGACTTCCCCCTCCTTAGGGTTATTTTATTATGACTGGAGTAAGGGGAAACAGAGCTGGAGCATTATTTGGCAAATATTAGAATGAAAGTGCAGCTTGACTAATGATAGGTCAGCTGTGGGCACATGAATGAATGTGTGATGACCCTTGTTAATTCCACTGGGGCATCAGGCACTGCTGGAGGGCCCTGGGTACATTGGCAAGAGCCCCTTCTCCACTTGTGGGACTCTCCTACAGGAAAGGAGTATGTGTGTGTGTCTGTATGTATGTTAATACTCACTTTTCAACCCCAGAGAAACCCATTCAAAATCCCGCCTTGCCGGGAGAACTCCAGTGCATTTAATTCATTATCCAAAATTGCCCCCAGAGGGCACCAAGACTTGCTGGGCCTAGGAAAAGACAGCCAGAAAAAACAAACAAACCAAAAAAAACACAGTAGGCCAGGACCAGCAGGGGGCAGTGTGGCTCTAGGGATGTGAACAGGTGGAAACGGCCAATTGGGCAGGTGGGTTCCAGGCCCACGTCTGCCACTTGGTGAGTAAGACCTGTGTGAGAAATGTGCCTACAGGAAGCACCAGAAGCAGCTCTGAGATGGTATCTTTCAGCAGATTATGTTCCCACAGGGAGTAGCCCTAAAACACGGAGGAAACCGATCAAAACCTTGTGTGCTGAGACCCTGACCTCTGAAACAAATGCCAAGCAGACATTAAAGCTGGGGTCCAAACTGGTGGGCCCTGGGCCGAACCCAGCTCTCAGACCTCTTCTGATGGGCCTGGGCATGGCTCTGTTTTGATAAAGCTTTATATTGAAGTATGACACACAGACAGAAAATGCACATGTCCTAGGCGTACTGTTCAATGAATTTTCAAGGTTATCACAAGCATAAATCAAGGACTTGGGTCCCATAAACTAAACGTTCTCAGCTCATCCAGAAACCCCTTCAGCCTGCGCAATGCTGTGAAGTTCATTTTACTTAGTTGCCAATGACAACAGCAATAGAAAATCTGAATTTCTTGACAAAATGGAATGATTCGCCTGCTGCTTTCTGCCCACAGGTAGAGGGAGCTGAGGTTGGCTGCCAGCTTTAAAGGAGGTGGGAGCTTATCAGTTCTTGCCAGCCCCACTCTCCCCGGCCCAGGCAAGAGGGGACCCAGCTCTGAGCCCACATTTTAAAGGACCTGTCCCTAAATCAAAACCATAATGAGGGGTTCCCTGGTGGCGCAGTGGTTGAGAATCCGCCTGCCAATGCAGGCGACACGGGTTCGATCCCTGGTCCGGGAAGATCTCACATGCCGCGGAGCAGCTAAGCCCGCGAGCCACAACTACTGAGCCTGCATGCTGCAACTACTGAAGCCTGTGTGCCTAGACCCCATGCTCCACAACAAGAGAAGCCACCGCAGTAAGAAGCCACACACCACAACGAAGAGTAGCCCCCACTTGCCACAACTAGAGAAAGCTCATGTGCAGCAATGGAGACCCAACACAGCCAAAAATAAAATTTAAAAAAAAAACAAATAATGAGATATTACTTTATACCTGTCAGAATGGCTATCATCAAAAAGAACACAAATAACAAATGTTGGTAAGGAAGTGGAGAAAAGAGAACCCTCATATACTGTTGGTGGGAACATAAATTGGTGAAGCCACTGTGGAAAACAGTATGAAGGTTCCTTAAAAAACTAAAAATAGAGTGACTGTATGATCCAGCAATCCCACTCCTGGGCATATATCCAGAGAAAACTCGAAATCAAAAAGATACGTGAACCTCAATATTCATAGCAGCACTATTTAGAATAGCCAAGATATAGAAACAACCTAAGTGTCCAACAACAGATGAATGGATAGAGAAGATATGGTACATATATACAATGGAATATTACTCAGCCATAAAAAAGAATAAAATTTTGCCATTTGCAGCAACATGAATGGACTTGGAGGGCATTAAGTGAAATAAGTGAGACAGAGAAAGACAAATACTATGTGATATCACTTATATGTAGAATATTAAAGATACAACACATTAGTGAATATAACTAAAAAGAAACAGACTAATAAATATAGAGAACAAGCTAGTTACCAGTGGGGAGAGGGATGGAGAAGGGGCGATACAGGGGTGGGGGAGTAAGAGGTACAAACTATGAAGTTTAAAATAACCTACAAGGATATATTGTACAACACAGGGAACATACCAATATTTTATAATAACTATAAATGGAATATAACCTTTAAAAGTTGTGAATCACTATATTGTATTCCTATAACTTATATAATATTGTACAGCAACTATACTTCTGTTTGGCTGGCCAGGTGGCCCTATCTACTCTTTAGGAAGAGCTAACACTCAGTCTTACCTTCTAGGGCAGTGTTGGCAAACTTTTTTGTAATGGGCCAAATAGTAAACATTTTCAACTTTCCTGGCCATGTGGTTTCTGCTACAACTGCTCAACTGCTCTTGTAATGCTTAAACAGCTCTAGACAAGATGTAAGTGAGTGGGCACGCTGGGTGCCAATAAAACTTTATTTACAAAAACCGGCAGTGGGCCGGACTTGGCTCCTGCCACCCCCAGAGCAATTTCTTTTCTCTTGCCTCCCCCCAGCACACTAACCAACCAGACAGGTGCTTCCCAATGAATTTTAAGGCAGAACAGGCCCTGCCTCAACTCTTCCAACCAGGAGAGAGCAGGTTTTTTTTTTTTGTTTTTTTTTTTTTGCGGTACATGGGCCTCTCACCGTTGTGGCCTCTCCCGTTGCGGCGCACAGGTTCCGGATGCGCAGGCCCAGCGCCCATGGCTCACGGGCCCAGCCGCTCCGCGGCATGTGGGATCCTCCCGGACCGGGACACGAACCCGCGTCCCCTGCATCGGCAGGGGGGGCCCGCACCACAC
>NW_006772141.1:2506890-2547872 GCF_000442215.2 Lipotes vexillifer
GTTTTTTTTTTTTTTTTTTTTTTTTTTGCGGTACATGGGCCTCTCACCGTTGTGGCCTCTCCCGTTGCGGCGCACAGGTTCCGGATGCGCAGGCCCAGCGCCCATGGCTCACGGGCCCAGCCGCTCCGCGGCATGTGGGATCCTCCCGGACCGGGACACGAACCCGCGTCCCCTGCATCGGCAGGCGGACCCTGAACCACTGCACCACCAGGGAAGCCTGAGAGAGCAGGTTTTAAGGGGTAAGGGGAGGCTGGGTGGATACATTGAGCAGTGAGCCCACAAAGTGGTATTACTGGCTAGGTCTAGGAGTACGCGCCACGCATAAGGCCAGCTCCTGACATCATCTCATTAAGTCCCTAGGACACTCCTGCATCCTATTCCTGGGAAATGGAACTGTAACAACCTCACTTCCCTGGCTGAAACACCCAACACAACAGGGAGGTGGGAGGGCCTTTTATGGAAGATCATACATCCTTACGGAGTAGAGCCAGTCTGATATGAACAGGCAGGCTGCTAATTCCACCCTCCTCACCCCTTTCCAAACTGATGCTTTGTTTGTTTGTTTCTTTTTTTTTGGTTTGTTTGTTTGGTTTTTTAAATTTATTTTTAATTGAAGTATAGTTGATTTACAAGGTTGTGTTAGTTTCTGGTGTATAAACTGATGTTTTTTAAATCCAGCGTTGCAAACCCAGTTCCTACAGGATCCAGGTGAGTCAGATGAGACTGATTCCAGCTGCTGTAAGACAATCTGGAGTTATAGGTGGGCTGCCTTTAACCTGTGCCAGGCCAGAGCACTTGTACAAACAGAGGCCCACATAACATGTGTCCAAATGTGTGTAAAAGCTCTAAATCAGCTACTGATTGAAATATTCTCCTATCTCCTATTCTTCTTTCTTGACAAATACACCATCACAACAAGCTGGATTCGGATATAGATTTCTTGGATTCTATTTTGGTTAGATTTCAATGTCAACCTGGGTAGGCTACGGTGGCCCAGTTGTTTAGTGAAACGCTAGTCTCGATGTGGCCATGCAGGTGTTTTGCAGCTGTGATTAACATTTAAATAAGTAGACTTTGAGGAAAGCAGATTGCTCTCCATAATGTGGGTGGGCCTCATCCAATCAGTTGAAGGCCATAAGAGAAAAGACTGAGAGAAACTATTCCCAGAAGAGAAAGGAATCCTCAAGACTGAAGCCTAGAAACTCTGTCCGAGTTTACAGCCTTGCTGACCTGCCCTACAGATTTTAGACCCACCAAACCTCACAATAGCATGAGTCAATGCCTTAAATCTCTCTCTCTCTATATCTATCTGTATACCCTTGGTTCTGTTTCTCTAGAGAACCCTGACTAATACAGACCCTGTGGGGCTCTGTGCTGGAACATGGTCTTCAGGGAGAGTGGACTCTGGTCTGGGGCCTGTACCTGTTTCCTGCCACCCCCACTGCCTGCCCATCTGAGCTCCATCCAGTGCCCCTCTTTCCATCTCACAAACAGTTGCCCTTGGCACCGCCCTGGGGCCTAAGTGTGCAGACATCTATGGAGTCAGTTATTAGAAATACTCACCACCCAGATCTAGCAGAAAGCACAGAATCCTGGGGTCTTGAGCCTGAAGTGTGGTTTAGGAGGGGGAATGAAGGTGAGGCGTCCAAATGGACATGTCTTCTTGGCTCTTTGGACCGTTTGTCCTACAGGGCATGAAGAGGAAAACAGGGAAGTGCTATTTTATTATTTTATTTTATTTTATTTATTTTAATTGACCTTTAAGGATATAACACTTTTCCATCCATATAGAGATAAAAAGTTGCAGAGCAGAGAATAACATTTGTCTTGTTGGAGGTCTACAGGAACATCGTGACCTGATCTACATGGTCAGCTGCAAAAACAAAGGATTCTGACACCAAGAAGTTTGTAACAACAAACCACGCCCCTCCTTCACCTGGCCTTTAAAAATGCTTTGCTGAGGGCTTCCCTGGTGGCGCAGTGGTTGAGAGTCCGCCTGCCGATGCAGGGGACACAGGTTCGTGCCCCGGTCTGGGAGGATCCCACGTGCCGCGGAGCGGCTGGGCCCGTGAGCCGTGGCCGCTGGGCCTGCACGTCTGGAGCCTGTGCTCCGTAGCGGGAGAGGCCACAGCAGTGAGAGGCCCGCGTACTGGAAAAAAAACACAATGCTTTGCTATAACCCTTCGGGGAGTTCGGGGGTTTTGGGGCACAAGCCACCCATTCTCCTTGCATGGCCCTGAAATAAACCTTTCTCTGCTCCAAACTCCAATGTTTCATTTGCTTGGCCTCACTATGTGTTGGACACATGACCTTGTGTTTGGTAACACTGAGAGCTTAGGAGGAGGCGGTTCTGTGCAAGGTGGCACAGGGAAGGCAGACCTACATCCATGTGCTCCCATCTCCTCCATCTTTACCCCCAATAGCCCACCCATCAGCCCTTGGGTTAAGAGGGGACATACATGGAGCCAGCCTTGGTGGCCACATAGGCTGCATAGGCTATCATTACACTGAGGAATTTGACCCAGGGGGCATCTGGTGGGTTGAAATCCAGCTCATGCCACTCACCAAGCCATGTGCCTGGCATGGGCCACATCTGCCCAGAGAAGAGGGCACCTCGTAATTCTCATAATGAGCTAGTGTGGCAGCTTTGGTGGCAGCCTGGATTTTGATTCCAAACCTGGCCCTGACCTTGAACAAGAGACATAAATTGTGCAAACCTCAGTGTCCTCATCTGTCAATGGCAACAAGAGAAGTGCTATGACAGGTGGAATAAAGTCCTCTCAGGGACTGCTCATCCAATCCCTCAAACCTATGACTATGTTACCTTGTGCAGATGTGATTAAATTAAAGATCTTGAGATGGGAGATGATCCTGAATTATCCAGGGTGCCTAATATAATCTCAGGGGTCCTTATAAAAGGAAGTCGGAGGGTCAGAGTGAGTGGTAAGAGATTTGAAGAAGGAAGCAAGAGGAGGGAGGGATGCCAGGAAGGGGGTACAAGCCAAGGAATGTGGGCTGCCTCTAGAAGGTCAAAAAGGCAAAGCAAAGGACTTTTCTTTGGAACCTCCAGAAGGAACCAGCCCTGCCAACACCTTGACTTTAGCCCAACGAGACTGCCTTTGGACCTCTAGTTCCAGAACTGCAAGAGAAGAAATTTGTGTTGCTTTCAGCCGCTAAACATGTGGCCATCTGTCACAGGCAGCAGAGGAGACTCACACGAGCACCTGTCTCAGGGGCGGTTTTAAGGATGGGACAACTGGTCACCCGACTCAGCCCTCAGCAGCAAGACAGTCCCCCACCACCCAGGGTGGCTTCCACAGGGCTCCACCCCTCCTCCAGCAGGATGGCTTTGTTAGGGGGCAGTGGGGAGTCCTGTGAATGCAGAGGGTCTGCCTGGCCTCAGGCCCTCCCCATGCTGTCCCTCTGCCCAGAATCTTTTTCCTTCTGGTTTTATCCAGAATCTTCTCCCTTCTCGTGTATCACGGCTGGCCCTGTTCAGGGACCCTGACCACCTCTTCTGTAACAGGCCTGCTTTGTAGGTGTCACCACTCCTGTGCCTTTTCTGTCACAGGCCGAGGACCACAACTATATACGATGTTTGTCTCCCGCACTAGATTTCTGCTTTATCCACCTGAATCCTCAGTACCCACCCTAGTATCTGACATACGGCGGGCATTCAATAAATGTATTTTTTGAAGGAGGGAGGGAGGAAGGAGAGAAGGAATAGGAACCCCCAAGGGGTCTGCGTCCTCCAGATTCACTGCCCTCAAGATGACCGGTTCACGAAGACACACTCCAGGCAGAAGGCAGGCTACGTGGTGTTTAACTGGTGTGGGTGGAGAGTGGCCGGGTTGCTGTGTGAGTCTAACTGCTGAAGAACAGGTGGAAGACGTGGGACTCACCCAGTGCTCGCAGGAGTACAGGCTGCCTGGTTTCAGGTCGGGTAGACATCCTCTGGTCCTCAAAACCGTATCAGGCCCCAACTACGTGTGGACCTAAACCGGAGCAGCTGAGATGTCCCCAGCCCAGACCTGGACAAGGCAGAACAAAGCTTTGATCCTCCGAAAGCGAGCTCCCCGCCATCCCAGAGTCCCCTCCCCCGAGTGCTGAAGCTGTCCTCCTGCTCCCCTACCCTGTGCAAAGCACATTCATCCTCGTGTCCATGGCAATGACCGTGGGCTTCAAAGTCCTTCCCATTCTCCCATGAGAAGCCAGGGCTGCGTGCAGAGGACTCCTCTCAGGAGCTCTCAGCGGGGCTCACCTTGCAGATGGGAGCACATGGGAGGCAGCCTGAACAGGTGCAATTCAGGCCGGGATGAAGATGCCACGGGAGTCCCGTTCACAAAGACTTACTGAGCATGTGCCGTGTGCCGGGCCCCAGCCGGGGAGATGGACAGCACATAAAGAAAGAAGCTCGCCTTGCCGTGGGTGTGACAAAGAAGAGAAAAGCAAGACTGGTCCACTTTTGCCACTCGGTAGACCAGGGAGATAGCAGGCCCATTTCCCCCATCGTTCCCCAAGGCTTCCTCCCATGCCTCGGATTTGAGTCAAAAGGGTAACTAATCAAAGATTAGGGATAATATCATATATTGTAAATGGAGAATGAGATGTGAGTATAATTAGAGAGTCACCTTTGAGGTGAGATTTGAAAGAGCTATGAAACTTTTAAACATGTGTACAGCCCTATCACCCAGAAATTCCACCTCAAGGTATATCTACTCTGGAAAAAATCTCTACACTTACACACAGAAGATACGTACAAAGACTTTATTATAGCATTGTTTGAAGTCACTATAAACCGGAAACGATGTCTACTGATCCATAATATAGGAAGAGCAGTTTAAAAGCAGCAAGAGGATTTAGCTGCACTGAAGTGAAGATTCTCCAAGATATGATCATTGAGTGAAAGAACAAGTTGTAGAAAAATAAGTGTAACATAACGGCATTAGTTCAGCCTTCTTGGGTCCATGGTAATGAATGGAAATGCACAGAGGATAGTAACCATGGTTACCTCTGGAAAGAAGGCTAGAGGGAGGGTGTGGTCAAAGCCTACAGGCTTGACTCAAATATTCCAGTTTTTACACAGAGAATTATGTGTGGATTGTCTGCATAATTTTTACATCTGTATAATTAGACATTTGAAGGAAAGGAAAACAAGATGATAGAACAATTGCCAAGTTCCATAGCTCAATGCCAGCTCAGATGTCACTGTCTAGTTTGACAGTAAAAACAAATGCCCCGATTGCTGCTTACAGAATACACACCCACACACTTCACTCAGATGGGATAACTGCGCTATTACTTAGCTTTTGTTTTATTGGGTTAAAAAAAAAAAAAAAAACCACTCCAAAATGTCATGCTTAAAAGCACAATCATTTTATTTGGCTCACAAATCTGTGGGTGAGCTGAGTGATGATTTGGATCTGGGCCAGCAAGGCTCACGTTTGCTGGGTTCGCCCACGAGTCCGTGGTTAGCGGGCAGCCAGACAGTCTAGCATAATCTAACTCATGTATCTAGAATGTGACACTCTCTTCTCCTTGGCCTGGCTCTCATCCTCCAACAGGCTAACTCAGGCTTATTCATGTGGTGGTGTCAGAGGTCCAAAAGAATCACTTGAGCCTTCTCATCACTTGAGCCTCCCTCTAGCCTTCTTTCCAGAGGTAACCATGGTTACTATCCTCTGTGCATTTCCATTCATTACCATGGACCCAAGAAGGCTGAACTAATGCCGTTGTGTTACACTTATTTTTCTACAACTTGTTCTTTCACTCAATGATCATATCTTGGAGAATCTTCACTTCAGTGCAGCTAAATCCTCTTGCTGCTTTTAAACTGCTCTTCCTATATTATGGATCAGTAGACATCGTTTCCGGTTTATAGCGACTTCAAACAATGCTATAATAAAGTGAAATCTGCAATGCCCCTGGAGGCTCTGAAATTCAAAGTGTCACTTCCACCACCTTCCACTGGTCAAAGCAAATCCTGAAACCAACCCATGTAAAGTCTTGGGAAATAGACTCCACTCCACCTGGCTAATAATAGGAACCACTACTGTGTGCCAGGCCCTGTGTTTAGCACTGTGGGTATATTTTCTCATTATCTGCTGATAGTAACCGTGCAAGACTCCAGGAAGCCTTTAACCCACCCACAAATTCTCCCCTGCAGATGTTTAAAATGCCACCATTCCTAGTTCTCTTCTGCTATGAGCTGAATTATGACCCCCACCCCCAATTCTTATTGCGAATCCCTAACTCCCAGTGTGGCTGTATTTGGTGTTAGGAAGTAATTAAGGTGAAATGAAGTTATAAGGGTGGGGCCATGATCTGATAGGATTAGTGTCCCTGTAAGAGGACACTCCAGAAAGCATCCTCTCTCTCTCCGCCAGATGAGGACACAGTAAGAAGGTGGCCATCTGCAAGCCAGGAAGAGGGCCCTCACAGGGCATGGAGCTAACACTTTGATCTTAGACTTCTAAGATTCCAGAACAGTGAGGAATATGTTTCTGCTGTGTAAGTCACCCAGTCTGTGGCATTTCTATGATGGTGGCCTGAGCTAAGACACTCTCTGCCCCCTTCTAAGATATAGCACCCCTTGAGCTGACGGCCAGACCCCCTCTGTAATTGCTCAGAGTCACGTGCAGTTTGCTGTTCTGCTCTCCTTCCCAGTGAGACAGACTTCAAGGTGAAATCCCCCAGGACACCATGTTTCTGTGTAGAACTACTCCAAAGCCCCTTTTTCTCTGCTTTTTTTTTATTGTTTCTCTGCTTGGAAGACACAGGTCTGGTAATGACTGCTTGAACCCAACAGGTGTGTCCTGAGTCGAAAGAGAACACCTCAGGAAGAGAAATGGGTCTGAAGGCACCTCAGCTGTTAGTGTCTGTTGTGAACTTTCCAAGGATAATGAGAATAAAGGAAGAACAGAGCTCCACCTGGCAGTGCACAGGCTCCCCCCATTCGAACACTCCCCCGCCCCCCACAGGGCTCAAGCCCTGGCACCGAGCATGAAGGTCAAGGGCAGTGATTGCCGACACCAGACCACCCGAACTCACATCCCATCTCTCAGCTTTTAGCTGTACCTTTGGGCACATCTCCCAACCTCTCCAGCCCTCAGTTTCCCCACCTGTACAATAGAGATAACAGTACCCTTCCTCATGGGGTTGCTGACAGCATTAAATGGGTTAATGCCCATCAAGCTCTCAGGGCAAACTCTGGGCCACAGGAAGAGCCAACACATCTTAGTCACAGTGTAACCACGGTATATATCCTGGAGGGAAGGGCTGGAGGGGAAGGGGCATCCCAGGGTTACCCACCCCCAGTCCAGCACAGCGCTTGCCTCCCTGCCCCTCCCTGGGGCTCCTGAAGGAACTCTCCTGCACAAGGCACAGACCATGTGTGTGGGCTTCACACACATCCTACTCCTTCACCTTCACAGCAGTGCTCAGAGGAAGGTGTGGGGACCCATGTTAACAGGTGGAAAAATAAGGCTAAGAAAATTCAGCATCTCGCCCTACATTACACACCTGGTGAGCAAACACCAGATTCCCCACTCTGTTTCTGACTTCCAGGAACATCTTAGCACACTTTGGATGAGAGGGATGGATGCTGGAAGGTCCCCCAGAGTCACCTGACCCCGTGTTCCCATTTAGAACCTACCTCCATGCATGCCCTTCCTAGCGCTTGCAATGAGGAAAAGCAGGCAGACCTGGGTTTGAATTCAGACCCCACCACCTATGATTTAGGTAAGTCACTTAGCCTTTCTGAGCCACCATTCCTCAACTGTAAAATGCATAGATTAAACAAGCTGTTAAAAAATAAGTGACAAGCCCAAGATAGAGTCACTTGTGCTAAAACCAAGACTTAATATTTGACCTTATTACGGTTACAAATAACCCTCCCCAGGAATGTAATCCTAACCAATCAGTGTGGAATTTTCTGGTCAGCACCAATGAGGTCATCCTTTCCATCTCCCAAAGGAAGATGAGGTCATCTACCACATAGAACACATCCGTCCCCCGTGGGTAAGTTACCCAAGCCCGAAATAATCTTTGTTTATGACGTCCTTGTATTGCCTTTAAAAACCTTTCCCTTTCTGTAGCCCTTTGGAACTCCCTTCTGTTTTCTAGATGGGATGCTGCCTGAATCATGAATCATTCAATAAAGCCAATTAGATCTTTAAAATTTACTCAGTTGAATTTTGTTTTTTAACAGATTGGTGGCAGTGATAGAGGCATCCAAAGCAAACTTCTGATGGCATTCAGGGACAATGAGAAACACAGGCATGGTACCCATAAAGCCTTTTTTGAGTTCACTGTATTTCTCACCATTTCTGAGGGCTGTAGGTAAGTTCTTCTTGGTTCTGAGCTCTGCTCCCTTTGCACTGAGCTCCTGATATAATTGGCTTTCCAGCCAGTTCACCCTTTGTCTGGAATCACTCATTCCACATTGGGGGCTGCTGCTAGTTCAGACCACAATTTCCCATTTGATTAGAAAGCTCAGGCTTTGGTTCTGTCCCCAGGTACTACATTGGGCACCTCTGGTGGCAGCTGTGGTGCCTCATTTGAGGTCCCCTGGTTCAATCCTTTCCCCCATCCCAGGTTCCACTGGGAACTACGGAATTGTGGCTGGTGCGCACAGGGCCTTTCTCTTGGAAGTGACCAGTGATTGGTCACTGCTGGGGGTTAGGGCACACGTGTTTGTTTTGTTTTGTTTTGTGCAGATAAAGTCTAACTGAAAGAGATGAGATACTTAATTTCTAGAGTCATGTACATAAGAGTTCTGGCACACTTCTTATTTTATGTCTAAGAGCTATAATCCTGGAAGCTGTAAATATCTACAAAAATGGCCAAATCTTACTAAAAACAACCTGGAATTACAATGGCCATTAGAAGGAATGTTCCAATTAGATAAGATCACATGAGAAGTATATTTTATATATATATACTTACATTAAAGTATAGTTGATTTACAATGTTGTGTTAATTTCTACTGTACAGCAAAGTGATTCAGTTCTATATATATGTATACACACACACACACACACACACACACACACACACACACACACACACATTCTTTTTTTCATATTCTTTTCCGTTCTGGTTTATCACAGGATATTGCAATAGTTCCCTGTGCTATACAGTAGAATCTTGTTGTTTATCCATTCTATATATAATAGTTTGCCTCTGCTAATCCCAAACTCCCACTCCATCCCTCCCACACCCGCCTTGACAACCACAAGTCTGTTCTCTACGACTGTGAGTTTGTTTCTGTTTTGTAGATAAGTTCATTTGTGTCATAAGAAGTGCATTTAAAAGTAAGAATTCCCAAATTAAACAAACAGAATGGAATACCTATTTTATTGGTATACAGAAGCTTCCAAGAGTCTTCAAAATTCCAAAATAGCTTCATTAAAAAGTTTGTTACAAAAGGTTAATGAAAGTTTAGAGACTACAAGACCATAAACAAAAGTCCACCAAGCTGATGGCCTTACAGACACCACCATGTTTACCTTTAAGGGAAGGCCTTCATTTGGGCACCTCCCAGAGCTGACAGTACTCTGAAGAATTTTCTAGTAAACTGCTACAATATTCCCTTAAGCAGCCAAGGGGAAACTAAAATTAAAATTTTTAAAAATCTTGCCAGATTCTGAAATTGATTGAAACTGTGTTCTCCACTTTAAGCCTCACTCAGAGCAGGCAGATGGGATCCGGGGAAAGCTGGCAGAACCTGGCTAAGGGTGAGAATTCTAGCCAGAGTCAACTTTCCCAGATCTCTGTCTGTAGCGCCCAGTTGGGAAAGGAAAATAAAATTTCATGTTGTCCCTTCCTTTCCAAATCCAGATCCATTGGTTATTGATCCTTTCTCTCCTGGGGATAGCTATAGCCTTCTTGCTTTTCTCATTTTGTGTCCTAAGAGCTTGGCTTGGATTTCCACCTTCCTGGGACATGCAGGCTGTGGTTTCTTTCTTTTGGCTATCTTTGAGGGTGACTGCAGATCTTGGGAAGCTAATAACTTTTACACCCTCTTTGAGGATGCCTCTTTGGTCCATGGACTTGTTTAATACTGTCTGAAATACTTACTCTTTGTCCCAACTGAAAACTGACAAGGTATATACTTAAAAGAATTTTTTTGTAGCTCTGTAAGTCAAAAGGTGGCCAGATTAGAAGCTGATATTCAGAGTTTGCTAGGGAAAATTTTTTAAGCCTTCTCCCCTAAGCTAAGATAAAACTATGTACCCAGAGGGAAGGAAGCAACAGACTTGGGAGAAGATCTGAAGGAGTTACACTTTTGTAAGAAACATTGACATTCGTAAAGGAAATCTCCATTTGTAAGGGTGTCTCCCTCTCTTTACCAGGAAAATCAGGATGACTCTAAGTCTCTAGAAACTCTTATCAAGGGAAAGGGCCATGACCTACATCTGCATCACAACCTTGCCCTTGTTTACTGTGTGTTCCTGGTCCCCTCCCACGACTGACTCCCCACCCCGACATCTTCTTTTGTCTTTAGCTGAAGGTGGTATTTAAGGTGAAGGCTTGGGCCAAGTGGGAGAGTTACCTCAGCTTTTCTGGAGACGTCCTGGGTACACAGGAGGTATACCTGTTACTAAACTTTTGTGTGTTTTTCTCCTGTTCATCTGTGTTATATCAATTTAATTATTAGAGCAGCCAAAGAACATAGAAGGGAGGAAGGGAAAAGTTTTCCACCCGTACATGTGGATTAAATTAGATACTGCAGGTAATAATCCTTATGTAGTAAATGCTCAGCAGAATCTAGGGTTCTTCTCTCCTGACGGACCCAGAAGGTGGTGGTACCAAACAGATCTTGGGTCCACTCGCCCACCAATGTACTGACACCGCATTGTGGTGAAGGAAAATACAGCATTTATTGCCGGGCCCAGCAAGGAGTATGGGCGGCTCATGCTTGAAAGACCCTGAACTCCCTGGTGGTCTTCAGGGAAGAGTTTTTAAGGCAATATTTGGGGTGAGGGCTGCAGGGTGCATGACCTTCCTCTGATTGGTGGGGGAGTGAGGTAACAGGTTAATGTTTCAGGAATCTTGATCAGCAAGCTTCTGGTTCCAGCCTGTCTGGGGTCTGCGTGCTTGTGTTCAGCATGTAGTCACCATCTACCACCTGGTTGGGGGCCTTAGTTTCTGCAGAACAACTCAAAGACATGCATCATATTGTTAAGTATATCCCTTGAGGAAGAACTAGGACTCTGTTTTATTGCTGAAGTATTTTTTCTTGACTGCTTTTCCTTTGTTTCTGCATTGCCTCACTCCCCCAATTAGTGACAGCTTGAATCTGCTCTTTGGAACTCAGGGAAGGCCTAGGAGACTGAAGCCTTTTTCTACAAACAAGAAATGGGGATCTCAGAGGGGCTTTTTCAGCCAGGAGGACCCCACAGGATCCTGCTTGGTGTCAGGGGGAGAAGAACCCCAAAGTCATGGGGCCTCCCGCTGCCCCTGGCCAAAAACTTCACAGTTTCTGGGCTCTCTCCCAAGCTCCCAGGTGCTGACTGTGGGATTCCTCCAGGAATTTGCTGGTAAACATCTTAATCTGCTCTGAGAGGCACTGAGTCAAAGAGGGAAAATTAACATTTTGGAAACAAGTGCATCTGCCATGGGTCTGATGGAAGATATTTGAAAGCCTCTTTATCAGCCCAACTCTGTACTTTTCCAGGTCAAATTCTTCTCAATTTCCAGAGATCCTGAAAAACCATTCTTTCAGCTTTCCATTGAATAAGCATTTCTTGAGCACCTACTCTGCACCGAGCCCTGCACTAACCACTACAGAGACGAGAGTGCCTGCTTTCTCTCATTTGTTCAAAGCACATTTCCTGAGTGCCTATGCACTGAAAAATTCATTTTTCTTCTACACTTGTGAGCTCTTGGCTGAGACCTCCTGTAATCAAGACAGATGAATAAAAGGGTAAAAGAAAAATAAACAGAAGTTTATTAACATGTATACTTCATGTGTCCATGGGAGATATCCAGAGAAAAATAAGTAGTTTCCCAAGGTGACCTGAGCAAGCCGTTTAAATACCATCATCTTCAGCAAAAGACAAAGGAAGGTGTAGGGTGGCGACAGTCATGGAAGGTGACCAGGAACAGCACAAGGGTAAGGTTTGTCATGTAGATTGAAGTCAAACCTTATTCACTGATAAAAGTTTCTAGAGATTTAAAGCCATCCTTCTTTGTCTGGTACAGAGAGAGAGACATGCTTACAAATGGAGATTTCCTTTAAAATGTGCATGTCCCTTACAAAAGAGTGACCACTATTCTGTTTTCAGAGCTTCCCCTGTATCTTCTGTTTCTCAGAATAACCTTTATGTCAAAGATGGTTGTTTTGGGGTGGCATATTCTCCTACCCTTCAAGTGCAAGACCCAGTGGACACAAAGATGGAACTCCTCATCCCTGACCCTGAAGGATTCCATAGTTCCAAGTACAGACAGCAAGAAATACAACAAACACAGAAAAATTGCTCCTACCACCTGTCCTCCAGAGCCTTCCTTCACACTGAGTGCTAGTAACATGAGAAAAGGAGCAACATTTTAAGCTATAAGCAGTCATGGAGGAATTCCAGGCTTCCCAGTAAGGGTAATGGAAAATTTGGGAGAGGGGAATGGACCTTCCACAAAATCTTTGAAATTGGACCATATAGGTGATACCCAAATGCTGATTCATCCAACCATTTGACAAATATTTACTGAGTGCCTACTATGCACTAGGCATGGTATCTAACTAGTGCACAAGTCTTACTTCTCTTTTCCCTTCACTTCAGACAGAGCAGAGGCCATGACACTGGAAATATGCAGGCACATCCCAGCATTATAAACATGGGTGCCCAAGAAGTATATTGGATACCCTTTTAAGAAAACAACTGCCTTCCTTTCAGGAGAACCATTGCCATTATTAATTCAAGAACGTCTTAGAGAAATCACTCCCTGTCAGCGATGTCAGTGTAGGGATGGAAAATTTCCCCTATTTTCCTTCTAGTTTCTTTGGCTGGTCTAATAATTAAATTGATGTAAGACAGATTAACAGGAGGAAAACGAATTTAATTTTGTATGTACCGGAGCCCCATAAATATATGAGACTCAGAGAAATGACCAAAGCAAGAAACTTTTATACCTTTTAGACAAAGAAATAATAAATTTGTGACGAATTGAAAAGACAGATGGGTTTGGGCTTGGGATGGTAAACTGGTAAATAAGTGACAAGTTTTGTTTATATAACATTCTTGGCCCTAAATTCCCTGTATCTGGTGATAAGGTTGCCTCCTACCCTCCTGCTATAGGAAGGGTACCTTCACAAGGAAGATTTATCTCCTGCTTTTGGGACACAAAGGAAGGTCAGAGTGCCCTCTTGTACTGGCTGTTTCTCAAGTACCTATAATTCAAAATAATCAATATGCCAAAATGGCATTTTTTTGGGTGGCATATTCTGCTCCCTTTCCTCAGTTTAGGAAGAAAGTCACTCCCTCTCCTGTCAAAAGCCAGACTGTGTTGCATGATCATCTCCTGCTTGTCTTTACAGCTCTTGGATAAATAAGCCCCAAACCAGCTTGGCCTCCATTTTCAACTAATGAGCTACGCTAACTTAAGAATGCACTAAAACCTAGCAAGACCCTGAAGGGCCCTCCTGGGTACAAAGGTCTCTCCATGCCCCCTCGTCTCTTGTTTGTAGAAAAAGGCTTTATTTATAGTCTCCTAGGCTTTCCGTGAGTTCCAAAGAGAAGACTCAGGCAGTCACTAATTAGGAAAGTGAGGGAATGCAGAAACAAAGGAAAAGTAGGCAAGAAACAATAGTTCAGGGACTTCCCTGGTGGTCCAGTGGTTAAGACTCCACGCTCCTAAAGCAGGGGACCTGGGTTCAATCCCTGGTCAGGGAACTAGATCCTGCATGCCGCAACTAAAAGATCCCACATGTGGCAACGAAGATCCCACGTGTTGCAACTAAAACCTGGCACAGCCAAATAAATAAATTAAATTAAATAAATAAATATTAAAAAAAAGAGAAACAATAGCTCGGAAATAAAACAGAGACTCCTAGTTCCTCCTCAAGGGATATCCTCAACAATCTGATGTGTTTCTTTGAGTTGTTCTGCAGGAACTAAGGCATCCCCACCAACCCAGGTGGAGGATGGTGACTACATGCCAAACACAAGCACATAGACCTCAGACTGGTTGGAACCAGAAGGTTGATGATCAAGATTCCTGAAACACTACCGTTACCCCACTCTCCCACCAATCAGAGGAAAGTTATGCACCCTGCAGCCTTCACTCCACACGGTGCCTTTAAAAGCTTTTCCCTGAAAGCCATGGGGGAGTTCAGGTCTTTGGAGCGTTAGCTGCCCATTACCTGGTTTGGCCCTGCAATAAATGCTGTACTTTCCCTCACCACAACCCAGTGTCAGTACATTGACTTTGCTGCATAGCAGGCAAGTGAGTGAACCTAAGTTTGGTTCAGCAACAGTTAGGCCCTCTGATCTATAGCCAGTTGGCCACAAGCACAGATGACAACCTGGACTTGCAGGTGGTGTATGAATTTGGGGTGGGGTGGGGTGGGGTGGGCGGGTGTGGTAGTATTGTAGAACTGAGCCCTTATCCTTTGGGATCTGATGCTATCTGCAATGTCAGTACTGAGTTGAACTGTAGGACACCCAGCTGGTGTCGGAGACTTGCTCGGTGGTGTGAGGAGGGAAAACCCCACACACTGGAATTGGTGCAGAATCCTAAAATGACATCTTTTTTTCTTTTTGACTCAGTTCTTGCCCAGCCCTACCACATAGCCAGGCCCAATGAGTTTGCTAAAACAAGAATTGAAAAGACAGAATAAGGCAGCCCACAGTTGCATGTCAAGGCATAGAGTCAAAGCACAGTATTGTACAGATGCCAGAGACGGGAGCAGACAGGAAAAGCGGTCTTCCTGGGGCTCCTCCCATCTGTCCACAATGGCTCCCGGCTTACCTGGGCTTTGTACTGGGATACTTTGTTCTTTTTATCATAGAATTTTCAAAGTAAACATAGAAGTAGGGAGAATCATGTAGTGAACCCACCCCCCTCATCCATGTATCTATCACTGGCTTCAATAATTACCCACATTTTGTTCATCTAATTTCACCCTCTTTTCTTTTCCCAGAATATTTTAAAGCAAATATTTCACCATATCATATCATTTCACCCATAAATACTTGTTTGTATTACCAACAGATAAGGCCTTTAAAAGTATATGACCACAAAATTATTATCACGTGTAATAAAAATAAAAGTAATTCTTTCAAGGGCCAAATTTCTCCAACTGTCTCAATTTTGTTCTAATAAGAATCCAAATATAGTCATTGCATTTGGTTGATACGTCTCTTAAACCTCTTTAAATCTGTAGCAGTCCCTTTCTCCCCTTTTTCCTCTGGAAAAATCAGGCTATTTGTCTAGTAGAATTTCCTACCTCCTTGTAAAGTCCTTTAATGGGTTCCTCTAACCTTTGGATTTTCTGTGAGCCAGAAATTCAATCTGGATGCTTGATTATATTCAGGTTGAATGATTTTGGCAGAAAGCATTCATCGGTGGTCCTGGGTATTTCCTATTGCATCACATACCAGGAACGTATAATTTGAGTGGGGTTATGTCTCCCCATATAAAATCCCTCATTAACCTTTTACCTGTTGGTATTAGCATCCAATGGCGGTTCTTCACTAGGTCGTGAGGGTCGCAAAATTCCAGCTGACCTTTAAAAGACAGAATTGCTCTGAGCTGAGTCTCAGGGCCTAACTTTGTATATAAGGTTAGACACCGGTGTCTCACCCTCTGAATATAGCCTGAAGATGTATTTCATTTAAAATTATTTAAAACTAAGTGTTTTTTGGGACTTCCCTGGCAGCCCAGTAGTTAAGACTCCACGCTTCCACTGCAGGGGGCACAGGTTCAATCCCTGGTTGGGGAACTAAGATCCCATATGCCACAAGGAGTGGCCAATAAATAAATAAAATGTTTAAATAAATAAATAAATAAAAACATAAAATTAAGTGTTTTTTTAAACAGTTGAGCCAATATTTTAATGTGGGGGTATCACACATTTTAAACATGCATATTTCCAGACTCTTTTGAAAAATCAGGAATCCAGCAGTGCTGGGTCAGCCCTTCCACAGGATGGCAGTCTACAGTATCTGACTAGTGGCCGACACCCTAAAAGCAGTGTGTGCTTCTGGGTCTCCATGTCCCTGCCACACCCTACTGTATCCCCAAAGCTGAGACTGAGACTCAGAGGCTTCTACTTGCTGTGCTGTTTTCCTTATGATAGAGAAATTGTTCTCTGTGCCAAGGCCTCCATCAAAAGTTGTAAACCAAAAGATATACCAAAAGGGAAGCTGGTTTCAAGAAAATTAGTAAAGAGAACATTTTCTTGTGAAAATGACTTTTTATTTTTTTAATGAGAATAGTCAAATAAAGCATATCTGTGTTAAAAGAATATGACTTCAGATGCTATTGGCTTTCTGCCAGCCCAGTTTGTTTATTAATTTCTAGGCCATTGAGTTTTCACACCTGTTTACTCTCTCTCTCAATAATATCATTCCCATGACTTCAGCTACTATCTTGTTATGAACTGAATTGTGTTCCCCCCAAATTCATGTTGAAGCCCTAACCCCCCAGTGCAGAATGTGACTATATTTGGAGACAGGACCATTAAAGAGGTGATTATGTTAAAATGAGGTAATATGTGTGGGCTGTAATCCAGTATGACTGGTGTCCTTATAGGAAGAGGAGATTAGGACACATAGAGAGATACCAAGTGATGCCGAAAGCTTGGCCTCTGTGCACTGGTGCCAAATCGAATCTCAGAGATAGAGTTTTGGGTGAAGTAAAAAAGAATAGCTTTATTGCTTTGCCAGGCAAAGGGGGACACAGCAGGCTTGGGCCCCTCAAAATTGTGTGTCCCAACCTGGGGAAATTTGGTGAGGTGTTATATAGCAATGGTTCAAGGGTGGGGGTTCTGATAAGGATCAGGGTGCGTGCAGGGCCTGCGCTCCTTTGATCTGGCCTCACGTGGTCTCCTGATGAGCTTCTCCAGTTCTGGAGGAATGAAGAATGCGACATCAAGTAGTTAACATCTTCCATTTGTTGGGGGTTTTAATTTTGTAACAAGCTCAAAGATATTGTTATGTGTATCCCTTGAGGCAGAGCCAGGACTCTGTCCCAAGGCTGTCTATTGTTTCTTTTTTTTTTTTTTTTTTTTTTTAAAGGCTGAAATGGCCCAAGCCCTTCCTTTTACACATGGGGAAGTAAAACCCAGAAAAAATGGAGGTCATTTGCTCAACTCACACATTCGTCCTTTTTCTTTTCTTTTCTTTTCTTTTAACATCTTTATTGGAGTATTGTCTATTGTTTCTTGGTGGCTTCTCCCCTGTTTCTGTATCCCCTCCCTTCCCTGATCAACAACTGTTTGAACCGGCCCTTTGGAACTCAGGGAAGGTCATGGAGGCTGGGGTCTTTTCCCTACAAAAAACGGGGAACAGAAAGGCTTCCATGCCCAGGAGCCCCACAGGGTCCTGCTCGGTTTTGCTTGGTTTCACAAGAGTGTATGTTCACAGAGAGATGATCATGTGAAGAAGCAGCAAGAGGGTGGCCGTCTGCAAGCCAAGAAGAGAGGCCTCAGAGGAAACTAACCAAGTGACACCTTCATCTTAGACTTCAAACCTTCAGAACTATGGGCAAAAAAGTTTCTGTTGTTTAAGTCACCCAGTCTGTGGTATTCCGTTATGGCAGCCCTAGCAAACTTATACACAGCTCTATGATGAAGATCCCAAATCCATGTCCCCAGCTCACATGACTGTCCTAAGCCCCAGACCAGAATATCCAACAGCCTGCATTGTAGCTACAAGCAAAACTCTCACAGATTTGAGCCAAGGTGCAGAGGCAGGAATTGACTATGTTGGGAGGGTACAGGGGTAGATAGATTAGAGAGTAAAGAGAAAGAAGTCTGGACAAGTAGGTTGCAGGGAGATTGTGAAGTGCCAAGTAGTAGTAGGTTTTCTGGAGGCCACCAAAGATTTCAAAGTGCCTTTTGTGTGATCAAACAACTGGGGTACTGCTGCTTGCCACTTACGAAATCAATACTCACAGATATTGGTAGAAAGGAAAGGTGCCTTTAATCAGAATGTTGGCAACCTGGGGAGATGGTGGACCCAGCGTCCCCCCAAAACCACCTCCGAAGATTCTGCTCGGGCATGAAAGTTTTAAAGGGAAGAAGGGAAGCAATCTCAGTTAATCATTGAGATACAGGGTCAGAGTCATCACCATCCCCCATTGCGTGCAGGCTCCCATGCAGGCTCGTTGACTTATTGTCTGTGATCTTCCTCTAGCTGTTATCTTGTTCACACAGTTTGTTCGGGAGATTACTGAAGGGGAAGCTAGGGAAGAGGTCTGGCCATCTCTTAATTACTTACTCTTCATTTCTACTTCTTTGATCTACAGAAAGCACGGAAAGGTAGGCAAGGTATTTTATGATCAAAAGATTTGAAAGGTGTGCTTGGGTCAGAGATGAGTAGAGCATGGGGGTAACTAGTTTAAAATTTAGTTACGATATAGCTTTGCTAAAGTGACAAGAAAAGGGGCTTTCTGCTGAGGGCAGTTTCCTGCAAAGAGCTGCTTATATTTGGAGAAGGTTAATCATGTAACTGTTACCTTTCCTTATTAGGAACCGTCTGACATGCTTTAAAAGAATGTTTTGTTGTGTTTTAATCCTCAGCCCTGCCAACGAAACATAGCAGCCTACAATAAACAATTCTTGATTTCAACTGACTGAAGTCATCCCACATGGAAACAAAAGGGCAGCACAGATCTAATTAGCATTTTGCCAGACTGTGCAAACAAACACCATTTCATGTTCTAACTGCCGCAGGGAAAAAAGGCCTGGGTTTGGGCCCAAGACAGGGTGGGTATATAGCCTACAAGCCCAGGGGAAGAGTAAGTGCTACCTGGGTCGGGTTAGGCGTTGGGCCACGGGTGGACATGGGGAAGTTCATACTTGAACACCACTCCCAAACGGGTAGCAATGAGAAAAGAAAATACAAGAAAGAGATACCCAAAGAAAACATAATGAGACTCAAAAGCAAGGGAAGCATCTTTGTGAACTAGAAAGAGAACAGAAATGCAAAGTGCTGAGTGAAATTCAGTGTAACAAGGAGGACGCCTAGAACTAGAACTAGACACAGATTAAAGCCAGCGTTCGGGGTCGGGGGTGATGGGATGAGGAAGAAGATGAGGAAGGCTCAATTTAGAAAAGGGGTAGGGGAAGAAATGGCCCATTGCCTGTGCCTATAGCTTTATCAGAACTTGTGGGGTTAAGGAGTGTCAGCTGAAAGAAATGCACAACCTGAAAGTTGAGAACTATGTTTTATTCGGCAGATTTTTCTGAAGACCTAAGACCCAGAGACAGACTCTCAGATACCTCTGAGGGACTGCTCCAAAGAGGTAAAGGAGGAGCCCGGATTGGTAGGAGTTTTTGCAAGAAAGACCAGGTAGTTGGAACTTCAAAAGATTACTGTTAATTTAAAAAAACCCAGATATCTCAAGTTAACGAATTTAGTGCTTTTCTATGTATGGGAATATGCAAGAGTCTGGGCTCATTGAAATCATTCCTTTGATATGCACCTTAGTTATCTGGGGCCAGTATCCTGTTCTTTTCCATCCTGAGTCCCTTCAGGCTCACCATAGAGGGTGGCTACAGTAGCTGATGGCTTGAAGGCCACAACATCTTTGTTTGCCCCTGTGGCAGGCGGCATTCTTGGTCCACAGGAGGTAGGATGGTAGGGGGGACAAAGGCTCAGTGGCTTGCCCCTCGCTCCCCCACTGCCACTATCTCAGTTGGCTTCAATGGTGAGTTCTATTAAATACTTTAGAAAGAAATAATAACAGTATTACACAAATTCTTTCAGAAAATAGGGGAAGAAGAAACATTTCTTCACTTGCTTTATGAGGTTAGCATTACCTTGATTTCAAAACAAGCAAAGACATTTCCAGAAAAGAAAAGCACAGATCAATATTCTTCATGAATGTAGATGCAAAAATCCATCCTCCAAACAATAGTGTTTGATCAAATGAACAATATGTGTAAAAAAAAAAAAAAATATATATATATATATATATACACTACATCATGACCAAGGAGGGTATATCCTAGGAAATCAAGTTGATTTAATAGTCAAAAAAATCCATCAAAGCAATCACTTTGAGAAACAGCCTGGCAGTTTCTCAAAAAGTTAAATATAGTACTGTCATGCGGCCCAACAATTCCACTCCTAGGTATCTATCCAAGGGAAATGAATATGCTCACACAAAAATGTGCTCATAAATGTTCATAGCAGCATTATCCATAAAAGTAAAAAACTGGAAACAACCCAAATGTCCATCTACTAGTGAATGGACAAAATATGTATATCCACACAGTGGAACATTATTTACCAATTAAAGAACAAACTATTGACACATGCTACATTATGGATAGAACTAAAAAATAGTATGCTAAGTGACAGAAGCCAGATGCAAGAGACCACATGTTGTATGATTCCACTTGTATATGAAAGGTCCGGAAAAGGCCAATGTATGTATAGAGAAAGTAGATTAGTAGTTGCCCAGGAATGAAGGGAGGTCAAGGATTACCTGAAGTGGGCATGAGAGATCTTATGAGGGGAATGAAGATGTTCTAAAAGTCATTTATGGTGACGGTTGCCTTTACCACTCAGCAAAGTTATTCAAAATCATTGAGTTGTGTGAAATTCACTTGAAAAGGGTGAATTTCATGTGAGTGCAAATTTATTTATAACTTAAACTTATTTTAAAAATCAATCAAAATAATTCACATTAATAGAATGGAGAAAAACCATGTGATCTTAATAGATACAGAAAAAGCATTTGACAAATTTCAACATTTATTCATGGTTTAAAATGGAAAAAACAAAAATCAAAAAACACCTCTCAGGAACCTAGTTCTTCAACCTAATAAAGGGCCACCAAGAAAAGACTACAGATTGCATTTTATTTCTGGTAAAAGACGGAATGCTTTCCCCCTAAAATTTGGAACGAGGCAAAAGTGTCCTTTCTCTTCACTTCTACTCAAGGTTTTTACTGGCAGTCCTAGCCAATGTGAAGAGACAAGCAAAAGAAATAAAAGGCATAAATCTTGAAACTGAAGGAAGTAAAATTGTCTCTTTTCACAAAGGACATTATTTTCTATGTAAATGATCCTAAGAACTCTATAAAGTGTCTACTAGAATATGTGAATGTAGCAATGTCACAGAATAAAAAGCCAATATACAAAAATAAATTACATTTCTATATACTGGTGTTGAATAATTGGAAAATAAGACTTTAAAACATTCTTATAATAGCATCAAAAACCACTTAGGAACAAATGTAACAAAATATGTGCAAGGCATGTACATGGAAAGGTGAAAACTTTGCTAAAAAAAAAGAAAGAAAGAAAAAAGACAGAAATATGCCATGGTCATGGATTGGAAGACAATACTGTCAATGTGTCCATTACTCTAAAATTAATTTATAGATTTGACTCAGTGTCAAGAATATTCCAACAGGGGTTTTTGGAGAAACTGACAAGCTTGGTCTAAAAATCTATGTCAAGGATATAGGATAATCAAAACATTCCTGAAAAAGAATAAAGTTGGAGGACTTGCACTCCCTGATATCAAGACACACTGTAAAGCCACAGGTAATCACGATAGTGTAGTACTGACATTAAGTGTAAACACGTAGGTCAGTGAAACGTAAAATAAATGCAGTGGGTTGAATAGTGCCCTTTCCTCCAAAAATTTGTGTCCACCTGAAGCCTCAGAATGTGACCTTATTTGGAGATAGGGTCTTTGATGATGTAATTAACTGAAGGGTCTGGAGATGAGATCATCCTGGAATTAGGGTGGGCCCTAAATTCAATGACTGGTGTCCTTACAAGATGAAGAGGGGACACATAGACACAGGGCAGAAGGCCATTTAAGATGGATGGAGACAGAAATTGGAGTGATGCTGCCATAAGCCAGGAGCCACCAGAATCCAGAAGACACAAGGAGAAATACTCCCCTAGAGCCTTTGTAAGGAGGTTGGCTCTGCAGCACTTGATCTCAGGCTTCTGGTGTCCAGAACTGTGAGAGAATAAGTTTCTGTTGTTTGAAGCCACCAAGTTTATAACCATTTATTGCAGCAGCCCCAGGAAACTAATTTAACAGTGAACCAGAATAGAACCACATATATATAGTCAACTGACTTTCAACCATATAAGTCAATGGGGAAAGAATAATCTTTTCAAGCGATGGTGCTGCAACAACTAGATATTCAGATTTTTTTTTAAAAACCCTCAACCTCTACCTCACAGCATACATAAAATTTATTTGAAATGGATCATACACCTAAAAGCTAAAACCATAAAATTTCCAGAAGAAAATAGAAGATAAAATATTTATGACCTTGTAGTAGGCAAAGAGTTAAGGCACAAAAAGCACTAGCCATTAAAAAAAAAAAATTATATATATATATAGATAGATAGATAGATAGATGAACTGGACATCTTAAAAATTTAAAAAACTTATTCTAAAGACATCATTAAGAAAGTAAGAAAACAAGCTACAGACCACAAGAAAATATTCACAGTACATATATCTGACAAAGGATTTCTATCCAAAATATGCCAAGAACTCTTAAAATTCAAAAGTAAAAAAAAGGAAGATAGCTCCTCAGGACACGAGTCTACCACGAGTCTACACGAGTCTTCTGAAGCCAGCTAGGAGTCCTGCTGCTTGTGGCCTGCGGGACCCAGATTGGGGAATTTGGGGGTAAGGCCCGGGCAGCTGCTGGGACCACTTGTCCTCAGACTCTTCCCTTCAAAATTCCCTGAAGCCGCACTGGCTGCCACTTGGCAAGTGGAGCACGGAATTGACATCTGGGAGCTGAAGGGCTCAATACAGTAGGACTGATGTCAAATCGAGGAAAAGAACCAAAAAACCTGTCTGCTCTTACCCAAAAGTGGGACATTCCCAGGGAGAAGAGAAAGTTTCCACTTGGTTCCTAAAATCACCAAAAGCCCCATCCGAGAATTCAGCCCAGTTGGTTGATGCCAAGGCAAAAAGTCATCCTTTTAATGGTTAGAGATGATCAATTGCTATTTACGGTTTCACAGTGGCCTTTGAATGGCTCTATAGCTATTTTGTGAAGACACAAGGAAGAATGATGAAATCCTCCATGTGAAAGCATTTGTGCTCTTATATCAGGGTGGGAAAAGGTCAGACAATTGTCACATTATGGTAAAAGAAACCCAAGGGAAAATCTGTCATACAGGAAGAAAGGAAAGGGAACAAGGTTTAGGATATGGTGCTCCAACCTCTGGCCAAGCTGGCTGTCCCAGCTGCTCCAGCTGTTATGCCAATATACACACCCCTCCCACTGCCTCTTGTTCCCATCCAGCCCCAATTCCCAACACTGGGGCTCAGGAAGCTGTGGTACTGGCTCCCCCTCATTGTTAAATCCTGTGTTAGTTCCTGGGACACAAGGACCTGGTCTGGTATCGCCATCTAAGACCCAACAGGGCACCCAGTTTGGGCCAGGAGCCACTCCCAGAGCAGGGCAATTTCCCTTCCTTCATTGTCCTATAGGGGCCTAAATGCAGTGCGAGCTTGGACTCCATAACAGCTACACTAAACAACAGATTTTCAATGTAGATGAAATGCCTTATATTGGAAGAAGACGTCATCTAGGACTTTCATGGCTAGAGAGGAGAAGTCAATGCCTGGCTTCAGAGATTCTAAGAACAGGCAGACTGTCTCCTTAGGCTAATGCAGCTGGTGACTTTAATTGAAGCCAATGCTCATTTATCATTCCCAAAGTCCTAGGACCCTTTAAGATTATGCTAAATCTGCCCTGCCTGTGCTCTATAAATGGAACGACAAGGCCTGGATGACATGACATCTGTTTACAGCATGGTTTACTGACTATTTTAAGCTCATTGTTGAGAACTACTGCTCAGAATAAAAGATTCCTTTCAAAATATCACTGCTCATTGACAATGCACCTGGTCACCCATCATCTGATGGAGACATACAGTGACGTTAATGTTGTTTTTATGCCTGTTAACACAATGCCTGCAGACTATGGATCGAGGAGTCCTTTCAACTTTCAAGTCTTACTATTTAAGAAATACATTTCATAAGGCTATAGCTGCCATAGATAGAGATTCCGCTGATGGAATTGGGCAAGGTCCATTGAAAACCTTCCAGAAAGGATTCACCATTCTAGATGTCATTAAGAACATCCATGATTCATGGGAAGAGGTCCAAATATCAACACGAACAGGACAGTGGAAAAAGCTGAGTCCAGCCCTCATGGATGACTTGGAGGGTTCAAGACTTCAGTGGAGAAAGTCACTGCAGATGTGGTGGAAACAGCAGGAGAGCTAGAATTTAGAAGTGCAGCCTAAGGATGTGACCAAATTGCTACAGTCTCATGATAAAACTTGAATGGATGAGGATTTGCTTCTTATGGATGAGCAAAGAAAGTGGTTTCTTGAGATGGAATCTGTGAAGATTGTTGAAACAACAACACAGGATTTAGGATATGACATCAACATAGTCGATAAAGCAGTGACAGGGTTTGAGAGGACTGACTCCAATTTTGAACGAAGTCCTGCTTTGGGCAAAATGCTATCAAACAGCATTGCAAGCTACAGAGAAATCATTCATGAAAGGAAGAGTCAATGGATGCAGCGAACTTCAGTGCTGTCTTATTTTAAGAAATTGTCACGGCCAACCCAGCTTTCAGCACCCATCACCCTGATCAGTCAGTAGCCTTCAACATAGAGGTGAGACCCTCTACAACAAAAAGATTGTGATTTGTTGAAGGCTCAGATGAGGGTTAGCATTTTTTAGCAAGAAAGTATATTTTTAGTTAGGGTATGTACATTGGTTTTTGGTTTTTTTTCCATACGTGGGCCTCTCACTGCTGTGGCCTCTCCTGTTGCGGAGCACAGGCTCCGGACGCGCAGTCTCAGTGGCCATGGCTCACGGACCCAGCCGCTCCGCGGCATATGGGATCCTCCCAGACCGGGGCACGAACCCGTGTCCCCTGCATCGGCAGGTGGACTCTCAACCACTGCGCCACCAGGGAAGCCCTGTACCTTGTTTTATTTTATTATTAGTATCTTCTTTTTTGGCTGAGCCACACGGCTTGTGGGATCTTAGTTCCCCAACCAGGGATTGAACCCAGGGCCCCAGCAATGAGAGCGCAGAGTCCTAACCACTGGACTGCCAGGGAATTCCCTGTACATTGTTTTAGACTTAATGTTGTTGCACACAAAACAGACTGCGATATAGCGTAAACGTAACTTTTATATGCACCGGGAAAAGAAAATACTTCACGTGACTCGTTTATTATAGTATTTGCTCTATTGTGGTGGCCTGGAACCAAACCCACAGTACCGTGAAGTATGCCTGTACTAAGTTTTGCTGTAATCGGTTGCTCATAATGTAGTTAGCGATAGGCAAAAGCACTAAACCTGAGACCCAGGGCTAAGTTTCAGTTCCTGCTCTTCCCCTGGTTGTTGTGTCACTCTACACTTTGAGCCTGGTTATTGTCCTAGTCAATTCAGAATCAATAACAAGGATACCATAGATTGGGTAGCTTACCCAACATTTACTTCTCATATTTCTGGAGGCTGGAAACCCAAGACCAAGGTGCCAGCAGATCCAGTGTCTGGGTGAGAGCTGCCTTGTCACTGTGTCCTCACGTGCTGGAGAGAGAGCTCTGATCTTTCTCCTATGAGGACACTCAACCCATCATGGGGCCCTCAATCTCATAATTTTATATAAACTTAATTATCTCCCAAAGACCCCACCACCTAATACCATCCACTGGGGGTACGGACTTCAACATATGAATTTGGGGGGTGGAGGGAGGAACATAACAGTTGTCTTTTTTCTTTTTTTAAAATAGCATGAAAATACTACTTGCCTCACAAGTTTGTTTAAAGGGTCAAAAGTGTGTACAGAGCACCCAGTGCAGGGCAAGGCCCAGGAAAGAGACTTAATAAATAAATGCCAGTGTCTTCTCTGGCCACACTTTTCCCACCCCATTGTCCCACCTGGCAATGGACTGTCCCCAGCGTCAGATGGACTTGGAGTGGCTGCCTGCAGGGTTGCTGCAGGAATCATATGGGAGTGTGTCTGGGGAGGCTTTGTAAACAAACGCACCACGTGAGGACCTTCATTAGCGGGTCAGGGCCTGTCTCAGGACAATGTGCACTGTGGGTTCCTCTAGGGAGGCTCAAAATGGGGCACCCCAGGAGTCACTGCGCTCACGTGGACGGAAAGAGAGCGGCGGAGAGACTTGTCCACACTGCTGACATCAGGCCCACGCGTTACCTATTGCCAAAGAGTTGGGGCTTTATAAAGCTCAAACTTCAAAGTAGAGAAAGGCATGTGACTCCACAGTTAGGAGACACTGAGGTCACTGCATGGGCCAAAGATGTAGAGAGGAAGCAAAAATGCCAGAAATAAAAGACCCTTCCTAACCACTTCCGAAGAAAGCAGCGGAGTTTCGCTGCGCTGTGAGGTCTGCTCCCTGCCCTGAGCCGTCCAGAGGCTCTGCCCTTGGGTCCTCCTGAAATGGGAGCCGGGCTGGGCAGGCTCAGGTCCAGTAAGCAAGCAACCCTGTGAAATCATGTCCTGGGAGCAGGCGAGGAAATACGCAAACCGGGAGGGAAAGAGGAAAGAAAACAACCATGACTTGGTCAAATTATGCCACAAGTCCCTATTTGCAAAGTTTGGTTCTCTGAAAATTTTGTCTGAAAATCTGATTTTCCTTCTTCCCCACCTCTATTCCTTTATTCCCAAATACCTGGACAAAGCCATGAATGAATACTCTTTAAGCAGAGGCTCTACAGCAACGAAACTGAATGAAGAACAACTATATAAATCAATATGGATCAACGTTAGGCGTATAACATTGAGCCAAAAAATATGTCACAAAACCAGGATGTACAACCATTCTAATAAACCTCAAAATAAATAGGACCGAACAATTACCATTTACAGATTCATAGTCACGACAATACTATTTTTAAAAAGGTAAAATAGTGATATAAGTTCAACTTTGAATATTTGTTACCTCTGGGAGGGAGGGGGTAGATAGGGAAAAAGTATACACGTGATGTACTTTTATGGCTAACACTGTTATTCCTGGGTGGGTAGTGGGGTCACAAACTCACTTCATTATCATGTTCCATAACCTACATGTTTCACATACTCTCTTAAAACCTGTATTCCTGTTATGCAATTTTCCTATAATATTTTCCATAGAAGTGAATATAAACATATTAAAGAATTTTGAAAAAGTAAAAAAAAAAAATTAACAGAGAGATGGCAAAAGATGTGAAGAGAGATGTCAAAAAAGAAAATATATAAATGGTCAATAAGTCCACGAGAAGATGTTCAGCATAATTAGTCATCAGGGAAGTGCAAATTGAAACTGCAGTGAGATACCACTGCACACCGAATAGAATGGCTAAAATTTAAAAGACTGATAATATCAAGTGTTAGTGAGGATAAGAAGCAACTGGAACTCTCATTCACTACTGGTGGAGTGTAAAATAGTATAAACATTTGGAAAACAATTTGACAGTTCTTATAAATATATACTTACCATACAATCCTGCAATTATACTTTTAGGTGTTTACCCAAGAAAGATGAAAACATATGCACACAGACACCAAAAAAATACTTATACACAAATGTTCCTACCAGCTTCATTCATAACATATTCATTAAAAAACTGGAAACAGCACAGATGTCCAGCAACAGATAAATGGATAAACAAATTGTAGTATAGCCATATAATAGAATATTACTCAGAAATAAAAAGGAATGAACTACTGATACACACCACAGCATAGACGAATCTGAAAAACATTATCTTAAGGGAAAACAGCAGGTCAAAAAAAGGTGTATATTGAATGGTTGCCTTCCTAAGAAGTTCTAAAAACAGGCACAGTTAATCTGTAGTGATGGAAATCAGATCAGTGGGAGCCTGGAATGGTTGATGGGGTGGAATGACTGGAAGGGGATACAAAGAAAACTTATGGGGTGCTATAAATGCAGTTATCCTGACTGACGTGGTGTATGCAATTATCAAACTCATCAAACTGTATATTTGTGGTATGTAAATTATACCCCAATAAGGTTGATTAAAAACTGATTTCATCCGTGAGTTTTTTGTTTCCTTAAGGACCCAAACTAGTAGGCACTTTACATAATGAATGTCTTGGATGTCATTTACAGGCAGACCTTGGAGATATTGTGAGTTTGGTTCCAGACCACCACAATAAAGTGAATGTCACAATAAACGTGAGTCACATGAATCTTTTTGGTTTCCCAGGGCATATAAAAGTCATGCTTACACTATAATGAAGTCTATTAAGTGTGCAATAGCATTATGTGTAGTAAATGTACATACCTTAATTTAAAAATACTTTATTGATGAAAAATGCTAACCATTATCTGAGCCTTCAGAGACTCATAATCTTTTGGCAATAGTAATATCAAAGATCACTGACCACAGATCACCATAACAAACATAATAATTATGAAAAAGTTTGAAATATTTCAAGAACGAGAACAAATGCTGTTGGAAAAATGGCACCAATAGCCTTGCTCGATGCAGGGTTGCCACGAAACTTCAATTTGTGAAAAATGCAGTATCTGTGAAGCAGAGTAAAGTACAGTAAAAAGAGGTCTGCCTGTATGTGAATTGCTGAAGATAACACAGAGCATCAGCAAAGCAGAAAAAAAAAAAAAAAAAACCCACAGGCAGCATCATGACCTTGATGGATTTTGCAAGTCCTATAAGTCCTGCTAAGGGATTTGAACTTCACCCAATGTTAGAGGCAGTAGTATGATAGCTAAGTTTTATGGGTTCTTTTTGAAACATTACATTTATATTGTTGACAGACGTTTTCAGGGAAATATATTTATTTAAAAATATAAGCTACGGACACTGAAGCTGACACATTCTAACCAAGTGGTATGAAATTTATACCCAGCTGGATTAGCAGCTCATCCAAACAAATTCTGCTCCTCAGTGTGTATTGACACAAGTGTTTTATGTATAGTGTCTAATTTTATTTACAAAACAGCACTGAAATGTAAGTGTGTTATGTCAGCTTTTACTGCATAACAAAACTACCCCAAAACTAGTGGATTAAAAAAAATATAACCACTTACTTAGCTCACTGTTCTGAAGGTAGATAATTTGGGCTGGGCTCATCTGGGAGATTCTTCTAGCCTCAACTGGGTTTGAGGCAGGAAAGACAGGGCCAGGTCCAAGGATAACTTCCTCGTGCATAGGCATCAGGCAGAAAGCAAAGCCACCTCCTTGTTTTGCATTTAATGAGGCCATGATGCATGGAGGAATAGCATCAAAAACAGAAACTTTGTAGCACTGAGCAAGAAACTCTGACCTTGAAAACCCTGGAACATGAACAAATAAAAATGCACAGGTTGCTGATACATTTAAGCCCCCTAAATATGAACCTTCAAGTTGCAAACTTTCAAAGATGTGAACGTGCATCTGGTTCCAGCAAGGAACCAGAACCTGTGTCATCAACGTCAGGCGTGAGTGAAATTGCAGCTTGCCCTCTGTCTCCTCTGGCTGATGATCCTTTAGCTTTACCGTCTTCCACCTCCTCTCCCTCCTCCAGTCAGTAACTCTTCTTGCCTGTTCACTCGATGCCAGCCTGTGTGCCAGCTGTTGTACTGTACTACTGTAAGATTTAAAATGCTTTTTTTAAATTTTTGTGTTTGTTTTTTATGTATTGTTTGTGTGAAAAGTATTATAAACCTATTGCAGTGCCGTACTATATAGCCATCTGTGTTAGTTGGGTACCTAGGCTAACTATGTTGGACTTACGAACAAACTGGTACAAATGCACTCTCAGAATGGAACTTGTTTGCACGTAGGCGACTTACTGTAATTGGCTGAAAGACAAAGCAGCTCACCTCAGCCTCCTTATTCTTGTGGTCAAGGAGACTTCCCAGCCTGACACCCATGCAGAGGAGGTCTCAAGCTGTCTTCTAGTAACCTTGGCCACATTGTCATATCATTATAATATCATCAGCATTGAGGTTTTGACACACACCTCCCCCCCCATGGGTTTCGCTTAGGTGCTCACAGGAACGATTCAAAATGCTGCCCGCCCCCTTTGCACACTCCTCACTAGCAAGGATGCCCACACTGTCTTCTCCAAGTGTGTAACTTTTGCTTCTTCCCTCAATAGACTGTTTCTTTGTGTGCTCTCCCACGTACACTGTGCTTCTAATAAATGCTGTGCCTGCTTTACAATCTCTGCCTCTTTGTGGAATTCTTTCTTCAAAGAAGTCAAGGACCAAGGTCCTCTAGCTGCAGAAATCAGGTTCACTTATGCCTCTGTACTCAGTGGCTGGGTAGACCGAAGGCTGGCTGATCTAGAATGGCCTCCACCCGAGTGGCTTATTTCTGTTCCATATGTCTCTTGTCCTCCAGTAGGATATCTTATATTTTCTCACACGGCAGCTGAGCTGAGTTCCATGAAGGAGCAGAAGTGTACAAGCCTTCGTGAACATAGACTTGGAACTGGCACCCACCATTCTCTTGGCCAAAACAAATTAAAAGGCCCAACCAGATTCAGAGGGATGAGAAATAGACACCACTTCTTGATCCGAGGACATGCAAAGCATACTGCAAAGGGTGAGATTTGGGGAGAGGAGGATTGTGATCACTTGTTAATCTACCACAGTTATTATCTCCTTTTTATATAACAAAATCAAGTTTCAGAACAGTTAAGTAACTTTCCTGTGGTCGCATAGCCAGTAAATGACAGAGCTGCCAGGCTCCAGTTCCAAATTTTTCCACAACAAAATGTGGGCCGTCATTTTAAGGAACTTAACAGTATTTCATGCTGTCGAAACCATTATTCCCTCCTTCTGTAATGTTATGGAATCAACAGACTGGAAGAGAAAAGAGCAGGAAGTTTACGTGCAGTAAATATTTCTGAAATGATTTCAAATGTGACAGATTATTTCCTGAGACCCAAACAGAAAAGAATTTCACTTCCTTTGGCAACATCAGGAGCGAAGAATTTTCCCCAAAAATATTCCATTTAGCCCCACATTTCCTCATCCTTTAGAAAAAGAGGAACATACAAACCCAAGCAGTCTATTTACCAAGAGCTGTTTGGGATACAGGAGCACGTGTCCATGGACGCGGCTACAATGTTTGTGAGTGGCCACAGCGTCAGGAGAGAAGGAGGGGGGAAAACGCCTTCTGTCTGTAACTATGCTACCCATTCCCGAGTAGCAATCTAAACATTCAGTCAAGAGAACACATGGAAAATTTCCCCGTGTTTAGGAACGTTATCAGATCCATTGTTGCCCAAACAAGACAATTTGGGATTGAGCTCAGCAAATAGACATTTGGAGTTGAATGCCAGCAGGGGAGCCCACTGTTTCTGAGATCCCAACAACGGGATAGGGAAAGGCAGAGCAATTAGAGATTGAATTGTTGAATTCAATTGAATTCCACCTAATGCCCTGTAGCCACCCAGGCCAGTGCAGGAAGTGGGGCGGGACCAGAAGTCTGGAAATGTACAACATATATATTGACAAAGGGAGGAAGTGCTTGTAGGGAAGTGGAAAGCTTTAGAGCCACAGGAGCTTTTGTCTATAAAGTTGTTTACGTGTGAGAATTAGAGTTATTTACTGTTGCACACCCAAATCTGAATGAGCCAGTCCTTCTTACCAAAATCAATGGAATGGCATAGTGATCCCCAAACTTGCCCAATCATGGGACTTGCCTGAGAGTTTGTGCAGGATACACGGTCGTCCCTGGGCCGCTGCCTGGAGCTTCTGATTCTGTAGTAGGTCAGGGTGGGTCCAAGAGTCTGTTTTCACAAAGAGCTCCAGATGATTTTGATGTTCAGGCAAGTGAGGACTAAACTGGGATGCGTTGGGCAGTTTCCCAACCCTTCTGGAGAGGGGAGCATTTTTCCTGGCAGAAAGCAATATGCTCAGGGGCTCTGGGCCCCTGGCTTGGGATAATTAGGATCTTTGCACTTCTCTAAGAGGTGGGATTAGCCAAATCTGAAGTTACAATAGGGCACAGTCTCTGTCCTCTAGGACTGGAGCAGGATGCTAGAGGACCCCTGCTCCAGCCAAAGTCTGCCCTTTTGTTGCTGCACTGTCTGAAGGCTTCCAGGGGAGGAGCTGGGGCAGCAGGATAAGGCAGGAGGCCTTGGGACATATAGGGTCTTTGTTAATTGTCACCTTATAAGGAAGAATTTCTGCATCAACACAGCTGTACTGGGGCATCTGGCTGAATAACAGCACTACCTGACGTGCATTCACTTGGGAGTTTTTGAGGCTATGGAAGGAGTTTGGCATTTGGATTCCCAGGTAGGCACCAACATGTACTAACTGTGAGATGCTGGCCTCAGTTTTCTCATCTGCTAAGGGGGGATGATGATGGGTCACCCTCATCAGGTTGTCTTGAGGATCAAACACACAGTGGAGGCCCTGCCTGGTACTTTTGCCAGGTCTAAACCTTTGGACAGGTGCTGGTTTCTCTCTCCCAGTCATGAAATTTAAGAATGTCTCAGGTGCCTCTGTTTAAAAGTTGTTTGGCATTTTTGTTTTGTTTCTTTTTTCAAGTCAATGAAATATTCTGAGAGCACACACATCCACAGTCCCGTACCTGCAATGCCCAAGTCCAAAAGCCCTGAGTTCCAAAAGACGTCCCATATTTTGTGGGACAATCTGACCTGTTTGAGCTCCTTTCCCAAATCCTGACATGAGTCTCTTCATGGTTTATTTATCATCATCATATGGCTGGCTCCAGAAATACAAGCGTTTCATTTTAGGGGGTTTCTCAAGCTCCCCTAAAGGTGTTACACAATGTATGTTTTACGTACAGTGTTTTCTTTCGAAAAATCTGGAAAGTCCTGAGTTCTGGAATTATCTGATCCCTGGGTAAGCTGTACTGATTTACAACACTTATGACACCAAATGTGTGGGTTTTCTTCCCCACACCAACCAATTCTCCACCTCTCTAGATACCAACTGGGTGTCCTACGATTCAGTTCCATTCTGACACCAGTGACTCAGAATCAGCCTCAGACCCACAGTTTAAGAGCACGGCCCCACAGAACTGCCCCCACTTCAGATTCCAGTCACAAGTTACCTACACTTCTGTCCATCTTGGCTACAAAATCGAGGGGTTCCAATAACTTCCCCTCCCTTTGAGGTTTGACAGTTTGTTAAAACAGCTCACAAAACTTCAGAAAATACTTTACTTACTATTACTTGTTTATTATAAACGATATTATGAAGGGTACAAATGAACACCCACATGAAAATGTATGTAGGGCAAGGTCTAAAAGGACCCTGGGCACAGGACTTTCTGTCCCCATGGAGTTTGGGGTACACCACCCTCCCAGCATGTAGATGAGCTCCCCAACTCAGAAGCTCCCCCACCTCGATCCATCATTTACAGGTTTTACGGGGATTCCATTTTGTTGGCATGATTGATGAAATCATTGGCCATGGGTGACTGAATTCAGTTCCCAGCCACTCTCCTACCAGGAGGTCCAAGGGTGAGGCTGAAAGGTCCAACCCTCTAATCACGTGGTTAGTTCCTCTGGCAACCAGCCCCATGCTGCAGCTATAAAGTGTCCACCAAGGGTCACCTCGTTAGCATAAAGTCTGGTAAGGTTATGGATAACAAAAGACACTCCTATCACTCAGGAAATTACAAAGGTTTTAGAAGCTTAGTGTCAGGAACCAGAGTTAAAGACCACCTGTCTGTTTCCTATTCTGTCACACAGAAGTTTCAGAGAAGGGACTGTTGAGTCTGTCCTCTCCCAACTAAAAGTCCTAAAGGTCACAGAATTGTTAGCCTTAAGGAAGGTGTCTGAGATCACTTGCACTCCTGTCAGAAATCTCTTCTACTACATTTCCTATAGATATCTTCTAATTTCTGCTTGGAATCTTCCAGAACCAGAGACCTCACTATTTAAGTCCGGGAAACTCATTCCAGTGTGAATCAGTTCTTCTCTTCAAAGGACTTCTGGAATCTCCACCAAATCTGTCTCCTTTGTCCCCGCTCAGTGGTCCCTATTCTGTCATCTGGAGCCCAAAGAATCCAGCAACCTCTCTTCAGTCAAGGCCAGCTCTCAGGACTGGCTGCATAATTTATTGTATCTAGTGCAAAATGAAAATGTGAGAACTTATGCCAACCCCCACCCCCGAAAAAATAAACAGCAGAAGAGTGCCTTTGTAACATACTGAAATACAAAGTTTTTCCTTTCTTTCACAGTCTCGGTTTGTTATGGTGGTTTTTACTTGCTGTTTAATGTTTTTCTAAGTAAAGAAAAATTAAAATGTTAAATTATTGACATGAGTTTTGTTCAGTTTTACAGTGTGTTTCTGCGAGAGGAGGTGAGCTCGAGTCTTTCTACTCTGCCATCTTGTGTCCTCCACCTACACTGTGCATTTCCCGTCTTAAATGCAAATATAAGAACATTGAACTCATATGTGGAATCATTGAAAAGCCACAGTTCATATTTTATAGCTTGTAGGTACATATGTACTTCTCTCTTTACCAGAACAGGTGAAACACTACAGAAAATTAACTCAACTGTTTTCACTTCATTTCTTTTGTTTTTTCCTCTGGTGATTCACTTTATTTATTTATTTTATTAATAGATTAATTATTTAGAACAGCTTTTAGGTTTACAAAATATTGAGCAGAAAGTACAGAGAGTTCCCATAAAACTCCTCTCTCTTCCCCAGTTTTTCCTATTATTAACATCTTACATTATGTGGTATATTTGTTACTGAGTCCAAGCTCATACTGCTTGCCAATTAATAAGCAACAGGCCAATAAGTCGAGAGATGAGTTGTTGGGCAAGGAATAGCGAATTTATTCAGAAAGGCAGCAGACCATAAAGAAGGGGGACTCGTGTGCCAGGGAACCATCTTGCCTGAGTTAGAATTCAGGCTTCTGTTATACTAAAAGGGGAGGGAGTAAAGTCAAACATTTCCCTGTTCTGGTCAGCCTCTGGAAGGGATGTGTTAATTTCTTCCTTCCTGCAGTCATTCACAGGCGGGCCTGGTTGGGATGTTTCCCATGAGCTAAACAAAGGTATTTTTTTTTTAACATCTTTGTTGGAGTATAATTGCTTCACAGTGGTGTGTTAAACAAAGGTATTTTAGCTTAATACTCACTACCTGGGAGATAGGGTGCTCAGAGAGGGCCATTATGTATAATTTAAGTTTATAGGCAAAAATCCCTTTAGTGATTAACTTGTAATATAGTACAAAGGTTCTTCCCTATCTCATATTTGTTAGAACTGATTAGCCAATATTGATACATTGCTATTAACTAAAGTTCATAGTTTACATTAGGGATCGATTCACTTTATTTCTTCTACCTACACTCTTTACTTTGAGCTCACTGATGGGTAAGGAAGGACTGAAAGGAAAAGGAACTATGAGGTACCCTATCTTTCCCTTTTCTTCTGTCATTGTTTTCACCTTAACTGAATACGAAAGGACACAATAGGGTTCCTTGGCTCCTCTTTCTTAAAACGCCATCACCCTACATTCTGCTTCTGAAGCAAGTTCTGATTAGAAAGGAACGTGTGACCTCTTGGGGGTGTCAGAGCACCCTCTTGTCCAGTTGTAGCTGTAACACACTCACCTTGTACTCACTTTGAGTCTCTCTGAACTCGTGCTTATCATGGTTCATGAGTATAAGAGCACTATGTGTGAATAGGGTGCAAGGAACAGGGAGCTGGTACCTGAAAACTGGGTTTGCCTCTTGGTGGGTGTTGAGCCAAAAGACACAATCAAGCCAAAGCATGCGAGAAAGAAGGATTTATTACTTGCAGCAAAAGTAAAGAGAACACTGGGGATCTTTCCCAAAGCAGTGCCCCCTGAGCAACAAAACTGGGGAAGTTTTGGGTTTGTTTTTATAAATTTATTTATTCATTTATTTAGTTTTGGCTGCGTTGGGTCTTCATTGCTGCATGCAGGCTTTTTCTAGTTGTAGCGAGCGGGGGCTATTCTTCGTTGTGGTGCGCGGGCTCTAGGGGAGCACCTTTCAGTAGTTGTGGCATGCGGGCTCAGTAGTTGTGGCATGCGGGCTCAGTAGTTGTGGCTCGCAGGCTCTAGAGTGCAGGCTCAGTAGTTGTGGTGCACGGGCTTAGTTGCTCCGCGGCATGTGGGATCTTCCTGGACCAGGGCTCGAACCCGTGTCCCCCGCATTGGCAGGTGGATTCTTAACCACTGCGCCACCAGGGAAGTCCGGGGAAGTTTTAAGCTAAGGGAACACGCATGTTCAGGAAGGGGCTTGGGTGGTCGACAGAGTCCAAGCTGTAGTTGAGTGAAGTGAGGTTCAGAAAGGGTCAACCCTATCCTCCTTCAGGTTCCATTTGATCTGGTGGTTGAGGTTTCAGGCTAATCTTTACCATTGAAACAGAACTGGGAGTCTTTACAACTGATATAGTATCTTTGCTATAGTTACACCTCTTACCTGCTAACAGTTGTTTCTTTCTGCATTCTTTTGTTCCCTTAAGATCATTAATTACTGAGACTTGTTCAAGGGTAAGCACTGTGGCCAGGCTCAGATCACGAAATGGCTTAGGTGAAAAATGGCTTCTCTTCTCTCAGGAAAGCCATGCCTGGTTCTCTTTCTCCAGGGACCCCCTATCCTATCTGACTATAGACACACTTACTGTGTGTATTTCCTATACTCACGCACTCCAGGGTCCTATCAGACTTCACTTACAGAGCACAAGTTCAAAGATAAAACTATTAAGAAGTTCAAGACAGCCACCACAAAGCATTAAACCAGCGTGAGGTCATTTCTAGTGCAGGGCCCTATGGGACTGCACAGGTCACCCCCCCGCAATGAGGCTGTCAATTATATCTTGATTTTTTTGTTTTGTTTTGTTTTGTTTTTTTGTTTTTGTTTTTGCAGTACGCGGGCCTCTCACTGTTGTGGCCTCTCCCGTTGCGGAGCACAGCCTCCGGACACGCAGGCTCAGCGGCCATGGCTCACGGGCCCAGCCGCTCCGCGGGATGTGGGATCCTCCCGGACCGGGGCACGAACCCACATCCCCTGCATCGGCAAGTGGACTCTCAACCACTGCGCCACCAGGGAAGCCCTTGATTTTTTTTTTTAAATGGAGTACTGACACATGCCGCAACATGGATGAACCTTGAAAACATTATGCTAGGTAAAGTCAAACACAAAAGGTCAAATATTATAGAACTCCATTTACAGAAAATATCCAGAATGGGTAAATCCATAGACACAGAGCGCATACTAAAGGTTGCCAAGGGCTCGGGGGAGAGAGGAATGCGGAGTAGCTCCTCAATGGGTACAGGATTTTCTTTTGAGGTGATGGAAATGTTTTGGAGCTAGGTAGGGATAATGGTTGCACAACAGGGTGAAGGTACTAAATGCCACCATACTGTACACTTTTAAATGGGTGATTTTATATTACTGTGAATTTCACCTTAATTTCAAAAAAAGAAGAAGAAATATTGCAGGATCTCTTCACGACAGAACAAAACCTGTGTAACTGCTTCAAGCCACTCTGTTGGAACTAGTCATGGCCCTCCGGGCCCCTCCCCTCCCCTTCCCCAAATCTGATTAACGGACTCCCGAGTCCACAACACCTCCCTTAATGACCAGCTCCAAAGGTCTAATTGTCCCTCTGCCTTCTCTTTTCCCCAGTTCCATCCCGGGATGTCATCCTCCTTTCTGGAAGACGCCCTTCCCTTCAGTGAGTAAAACACCTATTTTGGGAACGAGCCCGGAGCGGAGCATAGGAAAACAACTACCAAATAGGGAGAGATTCTCCCACGGAGGCACTCAATTCGCCAGAGGTGGGAGTTGGAACCACTGCCCTGGGGCCCCAGCTTTGAGGAAACGACACTTCAAAGGTTGGCAGGGCTGCTGTCCAGGTTTCCTGGGGCCTGCGGAGGGTCTCAGAAGTCCGTGTCCCTGCCTTCGTCTCCCAGAAAAGGCCCGGATGAGTGGAATTAATCACACTCTGGCTCGGTTTCTAAAGGAGGAAACTCTTCAGCAAATTGATTCTCAACCAGTTTTCCTGGAGAACTGTGGGTGGAGAAAAGGTTAATTTCAACCCCTCCTTGGAATGCAAATGGTAGGCTGGATGGCGGGGAACGTCGGGTGGAGGGACAGGGAATTTATGGGGGGAGGGGCTGAGCCGGAATTGAACAGCTAACTCATTGGGTGACCTTGAGCAAAGCCCTTCACGTCAAATTTTATTTGAGGGCTTTGCCTTAAACAGAGAAAATGAAGGGAATTAGTAGGTCCCAGAGCAGATGAGTGTGCAGTCAATACGTGCAGTCATGCATCAGTGCTGATGCTGAAACTGATGTGGTCCTTGGGAAGGGTAACATGCTGTGACCTGGGTGTCCCCAGGTACCATCAACTGAAAGGCGTCAGGGGTCAATGTAGTCGCAAAATATAACACCAATGAGCAATTAAAGTTGATTTCAAGACGAGGCAGTGAAAAGAATGCTGGAATCCAGTAGATCTGGGTTTGAATTACTGGTTTGATCACTTACCAGTTATGTGGCCTTACTTTCTTTTTTTTCTTTTACTTTCTTTTTTCTTTTAGTTTCTAATTTTTAAAATATTTAAAAAATTTTTATTTTCTATTGGAGTATAGCTGATTTACAGTGCTGTGTTAGTTTCAGGTGTACAGCAAAGTGATTCAGTTATACATATACATATGTCTATTCTTTGTCAAATTCTTTTACCATTTAGGTTATTACAGAATACTGAGCAGAGCTCCCTGTGCTATACAGTAGGTCCTTGTTGGTTGGCCTTACTTTCTCCATCTATAAAATAGGATATATGTATCACATATGTATCACATATGTATCACATATATATGTATCACATACACACGATACTTATAAGAGTTGTTTTAGGGCTTCCCTGGTGGCGCGGGGTTGAGAATCCGCCTGCCGATGCAGGGGACACGGATTCGTGCCCCGGTCCGGGAAGATCCCACATGCCGTGGAGCGGCTGGGCCCGTGAGCCATGGCCGCTAAGCCAGCGCGTCCGGAGCCTGTGTTCCGCAACGGGAGAGGTCACAACAGTGAGAGGCCCGCATACCGCAAAAAAAAAAAAAAAAAAAGAGTTGTTGTAGGGATAAGAAATCATGACTGTAACATGCCTAGAACACAGTAGGTTGTCAATAAATAGTGGCTGTTATTTCTCTGGCTCAGCCCTCCACCCACTGTCAAGGTGAGTTTTTCCTAGAGGCCAATCATGTGTCAGACATCTGGAGGGGGCACCACTCTCTGAACCTCCAGTATGTCAGAGTTTAGGATGGACAAAATTAAGGCACCTCCTCTGGCACTCCCTTCTCCATATATCAGGAGCCAGAAAATATATCATTAATTCTTTCCCAAGACTGTATACAAAGGAAATGACTGGGGGGAAATGGAAAGATCATGTATATCAGTGTTTTTCATAATGTTATTTATAACACACAACAAAAATGTTTACTATAAGACCTGAGAAACATGACTCGTTGTTACCATGGAATACTAACATTTTAAATGACCAATGTGGTATCTATGTAGAAAGATGAAAATGTGTAAATGAAACCATGTCAACTTTTAAGAAATTGGCCACAAATTGCATACCGGCCAGGATAATAAATAAGATAGTAATTATTCAGCGTATAGCCAGCATGGAAGGGACTGGAGAAATGCAAATAGTTGACATGGTGGGGGAATGGCCTTATGGGTACAATTTTTTTTGATGATGTAAGCCTAGTTAATAACAAATATTCTTTTTACTTCTCTCTTTAAATGATGCAGTTGAATTGATGATTTCTAAGACTTCTCTCTCTAGCATCTATGGTTGTATATCTATATTTCAACTTATGTTTTCCCCATCCATAAAATTACATAGACGTTTTCTAGTGAGAAATCTTTAGACGTATCTGTGTTAGTTATCTATTGCTAGATAACAAATTACCCCCAATTTAACAGCTTAAAATAATAAATATTTATTGTCTCACATAGTTTCTGAGAGTAAGAATCTACAGGAGGCTTAGCTGGGTGGTTCTGACTCAAGGTCTCTCATGAGGCTGCAATCAGGCCATTAGCCAGGGCCTCAGTCATTGGAAGCCTCGACTGGGCTGGAGAAGCCATTTCCAAGCTCCCGTGTTGTTGGAGAAATGCATCAGCACCCCACTACATGGGCCTCGACACAGGGCTGCTCACAGCATGGCAGCTGGCTTCCCTCGAAGTGAAAGACTCAAGAGAGAGAGAGGGCCCCAGGCCAAGACCACGGGCCTCTACAACCTAACCTCGGAAGTGACCTACCATCACTTCTGCCACTTGCTATCGGTCACACAGGACAGCTCTGACTCAGTGTGGGAGAGAACCACACGAAGGTATGAACCCCAGTGGGGGGGCTCATTGAGGGCCATGTTGAGGGCTGGGTCTCACATCATACAACAAAGTCATGCTCTGTCTTGCACATTCTGGCAGTCTGCCTACACCTCCTGTACACTGCTGGCCTATCAGACATCACATTACCAGCACACTGGACCTAGCAGGTACCAAAGTGAATAAATGCTTTTCTGCATTCATTAAATGCATGCAAGAATTATAGAGAGTGTGTACAAAGTACCTGGCTCACCAGATGTGTTACCGAACTCAGGGTCGGCTGCTCACTGCTGAAGAGCCCATAATTCAAGAGGCAGGTGTCAGTAGAAAGGAAAGATGCTTTAATCAGGAAAGCTGGCAATCTGGGGAGAAGGTGGACTCGTGTCCAGAGACCAAGTCAGAAGATTGTGCTCAGCCATGACAGTGTTGTTTTTTTTTTTTTTTTTTTTTTTTTG
>NW_006772141.1:2548073-2551794 GCF_000442215.2 Lipotes vexillifer
ACGGCATGTGGGATCTTCCCGTACTGGGGCACGAACCCGTGTCCCCTGCATCGGCAGGCGGACTCTCAACCACTGCGCCACCAGGGAAGCCCCAGCCATGACAGTTCTTAAAGGTGAGAAAGGGGGAAGAATCTCTGTGAATCATCAAGGAAGGAGGTTAGATTTTATATCTTTCTCCATTGTGTGCAGACTGGCTGACTCTTTCTTCAGATGTTATCTTGCCTGTGTGATCTGCCTGCAGGATTGCTAAGGGGGCCCTTGGAGACAGAAACCTAGTCATTTTTTTAACTGCTTCATTCTTCATTCTTCTTTTTATGTAGGAAAAGAATGAACAGGTTAAACAAGGCATGGTGTGCATTTAGGAGAGCATAAGTCAGGAGTTAGGGTAAATTGCCTAGTGATCTCATTCCTATAATTAGGTTCTTTTAAGGTTAGAGGGGAATAGAAAGGGGCAAACAGGAAAGGGGCAAAAGAGCTGCTTTCAGATGCAGCCCCTGAAGAGACAGATACCACTGCCATCTCCTCTTCATACAAATGAAATTGAAGCTCAATGTACCTAAGGATACAAGCTGATAGGTAGCAGAGCTTGGGTCCAAACCCAGGCAGACCTGTCTGACTCATAAGCCCATACTCTTCCCACGATTTGATACTGCATTTACAGACAACAGTAATCTCTCTTTCAGGCCAGGGTTACAATTCGTTTTTAGTTGGCTCAGGGGTCTCCCTCTTTCCTACATGCCTTCCCACTACCCTTACCTGTTGCCAGTGATGTGCTGATAAATGCTTAACAGCCATCTCTGTGGGAACAAAAGAGGTCCTGCTTTGTAGCTATTGCTGATTGCCATGGTGTAAATATTCCCACCATGGCCACTTTCAAGCCGCCCATCTGACATTATTAAATGCAGAGTTGGGAAGAGAGGCATAACCAGTGTTGTGAGCCTGGGCAAGCCATCTCCAGCACACTGCTCCCCCTCTCCAAGTATATGAAGCTTCCAGAAAGAACACAGAATGGTCCCCAACCCCATTTTGGACCTGTTAAAGGTTTCTGCCTTTCTAGTTTTTCCTACTGTGCCTCTTCCTATGTGAGCCACCTGGTCTACAGATGCGCACATGGCATTTGGAGCCTATTGAAATGCAACTTGAGGACCGTCTGGTTTTTTCCTTGAGGAAAAACCCTGAATCTTTTTGCATCTTGAGTTTTCATTTTCTATTTTTTTCCTGGCACTTTATTTTTCCCCCTCTAGATTTCACAAAAAGAATTTCTCTCAAGAAATTCTCAAAAGGAAACAGAGGCTATTGATTTCAAAATAAAGCCTCATGGAAGCCCTTTGACATTCTAATTTAGGAAACCATGCACTGTCTGGTGTTCTCAACATCTGAAATCTCTGTTGGAAGGAAGACCTCTATGGAACCTTTGCAATAAGTCAGCTTCCTGAAAGGTACTTCCCTTGCAACTGAACTCGGCTTTTCTGCTCCTTCCAGACCACTCAGGCGCCTTACTGCCTTAAAGAGGAATGCCATTGTTCTCCTTATCTGAGTTTTTGTGTAAAGCTCTCAGAGATGGGAAGTGAGTACCAACAGAGTAAGCATCTCAGGGCACCCAGAAGCAGTGTTTTGGAAACTGAACAAATGTAGCCCAAAGCATCATAGTCTAGACTTTGACAGACTTGGGGGAATTGGCCAGGCCAATGCGGAGGAGACTGGACAGTCCAGCAGAGAAAGGCAGAGGTCTGGGAATGGGTGGAACAGACAGAAGGCCCAGGAGGAAAAGCTAGGGTGGGCGGCCCATGTCCTTAACCAGAGCCCAGTTGGCCTCCTTGTTGTTTTAAAATGTACCCAGGATTTTGTTTTAAATCAGGTATGGTAAGACAACAGCCTTGAAAGAAGAGTTTATCACTTACAAGAGGAAGGGGCATGTCCTGCCATGTAGGGCCACTGGGGGAAGCCCCAGGGGCAGTCAGGAGGCAGAAGGAGTGAGGGGAAAGCACTGGAAGCCACCTTGATGCCCATCAATAGGGATTTATTACATAAATTGTGGACCATGCAAACAATGGAACGTTATGCAGCATGAATAGATGAGGGAACGTGATCAAACGAAATGATATTTATACTTTGTTATTGAGTGCAAAGAGCAGGTGACAGGATCTAAAATTTCATACAATCCCATTTAAAAAATTTTAATTATTTAATAACATTTATTCTGTAGGGATCAGAGTTTTATAATTATTCTTGATATGAATTTCACTGTCAAAGTAATCTTGCTGGTTAAAGCAGCTCATCATCATGATTAAGCCATTAGACCTTTCCTACTTCTCAAACCCTAACCAGTCCTGAGACCACATGCGGAATGTTCTTCTTTCTCAGCTACTACTGGATCCTTCTCGGGTCTTCTGTAACCAGGACAATGGTCTAAAAGTAAACCTGGAAAATGAGGGTTGGGAAGGGAAATTCTGTGGATTGTCAACTTGTTTCCACTTAATCACTGGTCAAAAATGAACACACACACACACACACACACACACACACACCTAGATCCCTGGTTGGAAAGGGAGATTTCTGCCACATGTGCCATCAGGGGCTCTTGTTGCCCCTGGTCCCCAGGGCTGATGGGCTCCCCTAGTGGGAGCAGTGGCTAGGGGCGGGCTAGGGAGCCCTCACTGCTCAGGGGCTCAGCCCTCCCTGCCAGGCCAGGCAGCCACCTGTGATGTTGGAGACGAGGGGATTCTGGATTGGGGTGGACCTCGTAGAGGGGGTCCTCACCTCCTCCTAGGTAATTTAATGCACCTAAAGGCTCAGCCCCTAGGAATTGGACTCAAGGGGGCTCTGGAGCCTGCGAGTCAACCTCAGGGGCCACTGTGTCACTGGTCTGGTCTGAGGAATAGAGTTTGCAGGACTGTGAGTGGACTAATCCCACAGCTAGAATCAGAGGAGCTCAGAGAAGGGCAAGTTCACACAGCCTTGGGCCTGGCAGGCTGGGGGGATGGTAGGGCGGAGGGGGAGGGACATGAGTTTGGCATTAAACATTCACCTGTTTTCAGCCAAAAGTAAATAAAGGCCCCCAAGACCTTAAAAGTTTAGTTTTCACATCCCCCTCACAATATCCATCCTTTACTTCTCACCATCTGGGACAGCTTGGTCAAGCACCATTGCCTCTGCAAGCCTCCATTTCTTCAACTGTAGAATGGGGATGATAATGTCTATTTCCAAGATTATCAAGAGAATTAAACAAGATCCAAAGAAATTATATATATAAATGATATATATATATAACCAGTCCTGAGCACTAAGTATAACTGTCAAGAAGTTTAAAACATGATTCTCATGTAGAATGAAAAAATATATAGAATGAACACATGAAATATTCAACTCATTGATGAGGGAACCACTAAAGTAAAAGAACAGATTCAAGGAGCATTTGAGGGACTGGATAATTTAAATATATAAATATATATAAATATATATATATATAAATATATATATTTAAGTTAGAATAAAATTGCTGGACTAGATACAAAACTGATCTACATCAATAAAGGCATAATCTTTGGAGTTATCTTTTCTACTGAGCCAAAAAATTGGCATTTCTGCCAGATGGAAATCTACAAACCTGTGTGTAACTTCACAAACGGTACATGCGCTAGCCAAGTCAAAGACAGGTATGCTCTTCCTGGGCGAGCCTATTAATCGAGGCCCCAGGAGGATGTTGAAAAGACCTGCTGAA
>NW_006772141.1:2552017-2571291 GCF_000442215.2 Lipotes vexillifer
GCTGAACCCCACAACTTACCTTACTTTCAAGTTTGGGATAATTTTTCTGAAGAGTGCAGAGCAAGTTCCTACAACTGTGGAGTCTCTTCCCCCACTGACCCTGGATCCTCACTGCTCCTGAGCTCTGTCCAGGGGAGAACCGCTTCCCTGAGCTGTTTCATGCCTGATGCTCCCAAAGCATTAGTTATTCTTTGCCTCATTTCATCCCACAACAACTCTGGGAAGCTGGTGTTGCAAATTCCATTTTCAAATTGGAAAACTGAGGCGCAGGGACCTGATGGCTCTGGCTCCTGCTAGAAGCAGAGTTTTCTTGCCTTCTATGGAAAATGGTCCAGGAAGCCATGGTCACTGGGGCAGAGCAGTAGGTCTAATGTCCTCCCAGAAGATGCTGCAACATCAGCCAGCCCATCTGCTCCCCAGCTGCAGGCACCACTGGATCCTTGGCACCACAGGGCACAGCTGTGGCTGGGTTTGGGGAGCTCCAGGGGGCCTCCCTCGTTTCTCTAGGAGAGTCTAGAGCAATGGCCTTCAAACAGGGCTACACATGCCCCTCGGGGCACAGGAAGACTCACCAAAAGGATATTGAGACATGTGTCATTTATGGGAATGAATCTCCAGATCCTCCACTTCCAGCTGATTCTTACTTAAAGCCCATCTGCCCCAGAACCCAGCCTGCAGTCCAAGAGGCAGGCAGCTTCCTCCTCTCTCCTCCAGCCTTCTCCCACCTCACTGAGGGCAGGCAGACCTCTCACCCCTTTTATGTGGTGAATTCCTTGTGTCAATGAAAAATTGTCGCCTGCCATATCCATGAACAAAGATGCCGCAGCTATCAAGCCATCTCTTTACAGCCACCCCCCAGGGTGAGCCCTGAGGAAACTTAGGATGGAAACAGGATGCCCACCATCTAGCAGTAAACTGCTGCAGCCACGCCTCAACGATGCATCCCGAAGGGACTCAAGATGAGAAAGGACAGGATACTGACCCCAGATAGCTGAGGTACATTTCAAAGGAATGCTTTCAATGAGCCCAGACTCTTGCATCTTCCCATACAAAGAAAAGCGCTAAATTTCTTAACTTGAGATGTCTGGTTTTCTTTAATTAACAGTAATCTTTTGATGTGCCGACTACCTGGGCAAAAACTCCTACATATCCTGGCTCCCCGCTGACCTCTTCAGAGCAGTCCTTCAGAGCTATCTGAGAGGCTGTGTCCTGGGCTCATGTCCTCAATTTTTTCTGCCAAATAAAGCATAATGCTCAACTTTTAGGTTGTGCTTTTTTTTTTTTCAGTCGACACTTGGGGTGTAAAAGACTTCAGAATGCCAAACAAAGGGACAGTTAGAAATACCCACGTCTAAATACCCTTTGTGTTAGTCAGAGGGTTTCCATTTTTCCAACTAAATTGAAGATGGACCTAATTGTTCTGATAGAGTATTAAAAATCATTTGTGATGAGAGATAATTATGGGAATTTTGGCACACAACTTGGAAAACAATCCATTAAAAACCAAAAATTCAACCAAGTAAATTGGCTCTATTTGGCTTTATTCAATGATTCACAGATCAGGGAACATCCTACCTAGCAACCGGAGAGGTATTTCAGGAGCTGTACAAAATGGAGGGTTTGTATAGAAGATGGGTGGGGCAAAGAAGTTATTAACAAAAGAAAAGATTGTCTCAGACCTGGTCACCTTCTTTTGGGGGAAGGGCAAGGGTCTACCATGCAGATTATCTCTTCTTCCTTTGGGAGATAGAGAGGGCTCCTGTGACAGATGATTTCACCAGAGCTGACCAGAAAATTCTGGACTGGCCAATTAAGACTACATTCTAGGAGAAGGTTGAAACTGCAATTAGGTCAGGTATTAAATCTGGGTTTGGTATTGAAACTGAGCAGACCCTACGGGGCTCCTGGGCACAAAAGCCTTTCTGTGTCCCCCATCTCTTGACCTTCCCTGAGTTCCAAAGGGCAGGTTCATACAGTTGCTAGTCAGGGAAGGGAGGTTATGCAGAGAAAAGGGAGGAACAGTCAAGAAACAATAATGCAGCCTTGGGGCAGGGTCCTGGTTCTGCCTCAGGGGATACATATTACAGTATCTTTGAGCTCTTCTGCAGAACTAAACACCCCAGCGAATGGAAGATTTTAGCTACTTGATGAAGCATTCTTCATTTCTGGAGAGCCAGAGAAGCTCATCGGGAGACCACTGTGAGGCCAGATGAAAGGAGCGCAGACCCTGCACACACCCTGATCCTTATCAGCAACTCCACCCTTGAACCATTGCTACAAAACTCCTCACCAAATCCCCCTGGGTTAGGACACACCGTTTTGAGGGCATCAGCCCGCTGTGTCTCCCTTTGCCTGTAAAGCAATAAAGCTATTCTTTTCTACTTCAACCAAAACTTTGTCTCCAAGATTTGATTTGGCCCCGGTGCCCAGAGGTTGAGCTTTCAGCATCAGTATCATGGGCTTTAGAACAAGTGGCCATTTGCGGCCTGTGGTTTTTCTCTTTAACAACTTGAAGAATTGGGTAAAGTCTGAAGCAAACCCTCTCCTATTGTCACCTACTTGTTTATGTGAGAAAGCCTTCTCAGAACTTACATCTATAAAAGTGGAAAATAGAAATAGGACTGATGCTGGCCCCTGCTGCATTCTTGTCATAATAAGCACTCATGAGCGTGAACTAACAGAGAGAGAAATCTCTATACATCTCTGTACGTGGAGATGCATTTCCAATAACATTTTACTTTTTTGTTTAATAACTAACATAATTTGCCAAAATGTTCTGTTCCTGAATCAATTGTGAACTGGTGATAATCATAATGATAACTCAGAAGGCTTTTTCTAACACTTAATGCCCATGCAATTATGGTCACCTGCATTTCTATTTACATCCATCTCTTCATGGCAGGGAAAGAATGTATTTCTTACATTGAGACAAGATTGGGAGGAGAGGAGTGGACTGGAAATATGAGTTCAAAGAAAAAGGAACAGTATTAAATGTACAACTTAAAAAAAATATATATATATATATATATATTTATTTATTTATTGGCTGCGTTGGGTCTTAGTTGCGCCACACTGGAGCTTTTGTTGCAGCACACAGGCTGTTCATTGCAGTGTACGGGCTTCTCTCTAGTTGTGGCATGTGGGCTTCTCTCTAGTTGTAGCATGTGGGCTCCAGAGTACATGGGCTCTGCAGTTGCAGCATGTGGGCTCTCTAGTTGCAGCACATGGGCTCAGTAATTGTGGTGTGCAGGCTTAGTTGCCCCACAGGATGTGGGATCTTAGTTCCCCGACCAGGGATCAAACTGGCATCCCCCTTCATTGTAAGACAGATTCTTAACCACTGGACCACCAGGGAAGTCCCTCAAATGTATGACTTTAAAAAATGAATTGTTTATGTATTTATATAAGTGCTTGATAACAGGTATTAAAGGAAACCAGAGTATGTCACCTCAAAATATGCTTTGTTTACATAGGAAAAAGCTCTCTCTACTCCCCGCCCACCCCACCCCCCACCCACCAAAGGCAGGGTGTACATTTTCTTTTACTGGAGACAACTTTAGGCTCTTATCAGCCCAGATAAGTCACCACAGGAATCCGCTAACAAACTTCACTGTTAGTTTCCCCCATATATTTATCTTCCAACAGTTTGTTGCCCTTTGAATCTTAAAACCTTTCCCCTGTCTAGTCATTTCTCTACCAATGTATTGTTCTTTCTTTTTTTAAAGAAAGGCATATTTTAATAAAGTATTTTGGCTTTTAACAAATACTGCAAGTATAAAAAACACAAAAAAGCCTTTATTTAAATGTGAATTTTTTCATCCAATTTTTCTATTAGAAAAGATTTCCCCTCTCAAGAATCACAATGGGGATTTTTCCTGCAATTATTCCTTGTCCCTAAGCCCCAATAAACAAGTAGTTATTATTTTTTAGAATTTTATTTTATTTATTTTTTTATACAGCAGGTTCTTATTAGTCATCCATTTTATCCACATCAGTGTATACATGTCAAACCCAATCGCCCAATTCATCACACCACCACCCCACCCCCCCCACGTCTTTCCCCCCTTGGTGTCCATACGTTTGTTCTCTATATCTGTGTCTCAATTTCTGCCCTGCAAACTGGTTCATCTGTACCATTTTTCTAGGTTCCACATATATGCGTTAATATACGATATTTGTTTTTCTCTTTCTGACTTACTTCACTCTGTATGACAGTCTCTAGATCCATCCACGTCTCAACAAATGACCCAGTTTCGTTCCTTTTTATGGCTGAGTAATATTCCATTGTATATATGTACCACATCTTCTTTATCCATTCGTCTGTTGATGGACACTTAGGTCGCTTCCATGTCCTGGCTACTGTAAATAGTGCTGCAATGAACGTTGGGGTGCATGTGTCTTTTTGAATTACGGTTTTCTCAGGGTATATGCCCAGGAATGGGATTGCTGGGTCATATGGTAATTCTAGTTTTAGTGTTTTAAGGAACCTTCATACTGTTCTCCATAGTGGCTGTATCAATTTACATTCCCACCAACAGTGCAAGAGGGTTCCCTTTTCTCCACACCCTCTCCATAATTTGTTGTTTGTAGATTTTCTGATGATGCCCATTCTAACTTGTGTGAGGTGATACCTCATTGTAGTTTTGATTTGCATTTCTCTAATAATTAGTGATGTTGAGCAGCTTTTCATGTGCTTCTTGGCCATCTGTATGTCTTCTTTGGAGAGATGTCTATTTAGGTCTTCTGCCCATTTTTGGATTGGGTTGTGTGCTTTTTTTAATGTTGAGCTGCACGAGCTCTTTATATATTTTGGAGATTAACCCATTGGCCACTGATTCGTTTGCAAATGTTTTCTCCCATTCTGAGGGCTGTCTTTTCATCTTGTTTGTAGTTTCCTTTGTTGTGCAAAAACATTTAAGTTTCATTAGGCCCCATTTGTTTATTTTTGTTTTTATTTCCATTACTCTAGGAGGTGGATCAAAAAAGATCTTGCTGTGATTTATGTCAAAGAGTGTTCTTCCTATGTTTTCCTCTAAGAGTTTTATAGTGCCCAGTTGTACATTTAGGTCTCTAATCCATTTTGAGTTTATTTTCGTGTATGGTATTAGGGAGTGTTCTGATTTCATTCTTTTACATGTAGCTGTCCAGTTCTCCCAGCACTGCTTACTGAAGAGAGTGTCTTTTCTCCATTGTATGTCCTTGCCTCCTTGGTCATAGATTAGTTGACCGTAGGTGCGTGGGTTTATCTCTGGGCTTTCTATCCTGTTCCATTGATCTATATTTCTGTTTTTGTGCCAGTACCATATTGTCTTGATTACTGTAGCTTTGTAGTATAGTCTGAAGTCTGGCAGCCTGATTCCTCCAGCTGCATTTTTTCCCCTCAAGACTGCTTTGGCTATTCAGGTCTTTTGTGTCTCCATACACATTATAAGATTTTTGGTTCTAGTTCTGTAAAAAATGCCATTGGTAATTTGATAGGGATTGCATTGAATCTGTAGATTGCTTTGGGTAGTATAGTCATTTTCACAATATTGATTCTTCCAATCCAAGGACATGGTATATCTCTCCATCTGTTTGTGTCATCTTTAATTTCTTTCATCAGTGTCTTTTAGTTTTCTGCATACACATCTTTTGTCTCCTTAGGTAGGTTTATTCCTAGGTATTTTATTCTTTTTGTTGCAGTGGTAAATGGGAGTGTTTCCTTAATTTCTCTTTCAGATTTTTCATCATTAGTGTATAGGAATGCAAGAGATTTCTGTGCATTAATTTTGTATCCTGCAATTTTACCAAATTCATTGATTAGCTCTAGTAGTTTTCTGGTGGCATCTTTAGGATTCTCTATGTGTAGTATCATGTCATCTGCAAACAGTGACAGTTTTACTTCTTCTTTTCCAATTTGTATTCCTTTTATTTCTTTTTCTTCTCTGATTGCTGTGGGTAAGACTTCCAAAATTATGTTGAATAATAGTGGTGAGAGTGGAAATCCTTGTCTTTTTCTGATCTTAGAGGAAATGTTTTCAGTTTTTCACCATTGAGAATGATGTTTGCTGTGGGTTTGTCACATATGGCTTTTATTATGTTGAGGTAGATTCCCTCTATGTGCACTTTCTGGGGAATTTTTATCATAAATCCATGTTGAGTTTTGTCAAAAGCTTCTGCTGCATCTATTGAGATGATCATATGGTTTTTCTTCTTCAGTTTGTTGATATGGTGGATCACATTGATTGATTTGCATATATTGAAGAATCCTTGCATCCCTGGGATAAATCCAACTTGATCATGGTGTATGATCCTTTTAATGTGTTGTTGGATTCTGCTTGCTAGTATTTTGTTCAGGATTTTTGCATCTTTATTCATGAGTGATATTGGTCTGTAATTTTCTTTTTTTGTAGTATCTTTGTCTGCTTTTGTTATCAGGGTGATGTTGGCCTCATAGAATGAGTTTGGGAGTGTTCCTTCCTTTGCAATTTTTTGGAAAAGTTTGAGAAGGATGTGTGTTAGCTCTTCTCTAAATGTTTGATAGAATTCACCTGTGAAATCATCTGGTCCTGGACTTTTGTTTGCTGGAAGATTTTTAATCACAGTTTCAATTTCATTACTTGTGATTGGTCTGTTCATATTTTCTGTTTCTTCCTGGTTCAGTCTTGGAAGGTTATACCTTTCTAGGAATTTGTCCATTTCTTTCAGGTTGTCCATTTTATTGGCATAGAATTGCTTGTAGTAGTCTCGTAGGATGCTTTGTATTGCTGTGGTGTCTGTTGTAATTTCTCCTTTTTCATTTCTAATTTTAATGATTTTAGTCCTCTCCCTCTTTTACTTGATGAGTCTGGTTAATGGTTTATCAATTTTGTTTCTCTTCTCAAAGAACCAGCTTTCAGTTTTATTGATCTTTGCTATTGTTTTCTTTGTTTCTATTTCATTTATTTCTGCTCTGATCTTTATGATTTCTTTCATTCTACTAACTTTGGGTTTTTGTTTGTTCTTCTTTCTCTAGTTCTTTTAGGTGTAATGTTAGATTGTTTATTTGAGATGTCCGTTGTTTCTTGAGGTAGGATTGTATTGCTATAAACTTCCCTCTTAGGACTGCTTTTGCTGCATCCCATAGGTTTTGGATTGTCATGTTTTCATTGTCATTTGCCTCTAGGTATTTTTTGATTTCCTCTTTAATTTCTTCAGTGATCTCTTGGTTATTTAGTAATGTATTGCTTAGCCTCCATGTGTTTGTGTTTTTACATTTTTTCCCCCTGTAATTGATTTCTAATCTCATAGTGTTGTGGTCTGAAAAGATGCTTGATACAATGTCAATTTTCTTAAATTGACTGTGGCTTGATTTGTGACCCAAGATGTGATCAATCCTGGAGAATGTTCCATGCGCACTTGAGAAGAAAGTGTAATCTGCTGTTTTTGGATGGAATGTCCTATAAATATCAATTAAATCTATCTGGTCTATTGTGTCATTTAAAGCTTGTGTTTCCTTATTAATTTTCTGTTTGGATGATCTGTCCATTGGTGTAAGTGAGGTGTTAAAGTCCCGCACTATTATTGTGTTACTGTCGATTTCCTCTTTTATAGCTGTTAGCAGTTGCCTTATGTATTGAGGTGATCCTATGTTGGGTGCACATATATTTATAATTGTTATATCTTCTTCTTGGATTGATCCCTTGATCATTATGTAGTGTCCTTCCTTGTCTCTTGTAACATTCTTTATTTTAAAGTCTATTTTATCTGATATGAGTATTGCTACTCCAGCTTTCTTTGGATTTCCATTTGCATGGAATATCTTTTTCCATCCCCCACTTTCATTCTGGATGTGTCCCTAGGTCTGAAGTGGGTCTCTTGTAGACAGCATATATATGGCTCTTGTTTTTGTATCCATTCAGAGAGCCTGTGTCTTTTGGTTGGAGCATTTAATCCATTCATGTTTAAGGTAATTATAGATATGTATGTTCCTATTAACATTTGCTTAATTGTTATGGGTTTGTTTTTGTAGGTCCTTTTCTTCTCTTCTGTTTCCCACTTAGAGAAGTCCTTTAGCATTTTTTGTAGAGCTGGTTTGGTGGTGCTGAATTCTCTTAGCTTTTGCTTGCCTGTAAAACTTTTGATTTCTCTGTCAAATCTGGATGTCGTCCTTCCCACGTAGAGTAATCTTGGTTGTAGGTTCTTCCCTTTCGTCACCTTAAATGTATCATGTCACTCCCTTCTGGCTTGTAGAGTTTCTGCTGAGAAATCAGCTGTTAACCTTATGGGAGTTCCCTTTTATGTTACTTGTCATTTTTCCCTTGCTGCTTTCAATAATTTTTCTTTGTCTTTGATTTTTTACAATTTGATTACTATGTGTCTCGGTGTGTTTCTCCTTGGGTTTGTCCTGTATGGGACTCTCTGAGCTTCCTGGACTTGGGTGGCTATTTCCTTTCCCATGTTAGGGAAGTTTTCTTCTATAAACTCTTCAGATATTTTCTTGGGTCCTTTCTCTCTCTCTTCTCCTTCTGGGACCCCTATAATGCGAATGTTGTTGCATTTAATACTGTCCCAGAGTAGTGAAAAGTAGTGTCTTCCAGGTTACTTATCTGTTCTTTTGCCTCAGTTATCTTTCTGTTGATTCCTTCTAGTGTAGTTTTCATTTCAGTTGTTGTATTGTTCATCTCTGTTTGTTTGTTCTTTAGTTCTTCTAGGTCGTTGTTAAACATTTCTTGCATCTTCTCCATCTTTGCCTCCATTCTTTTTCTGAGGTCCTGGAGCATCTTCACTATCATTATTCTGATTTCTTTCTCTGGAAGGTTGCCTATGTCCACTTCATTTAGTTGTTTTTCTGGGGTTTAATCTTGTTCATTCATGTGGTACATAGCCCTCTGCCTTTTCATCTTGTCTGTCTTTCTGTGAATGTGGTTTTTGTTCCACAGGCTGTAGAATTGTAGTTCTTCTTGCTTCTGCTGTCTTCCCTCACCGTCTTTCGAGCTGTGAAGCTGGTGTCATCTCCTCATGTATTGTTCTTTGTTGGAGATGCTAGATAAAGCCACATTTTCATCACCCCTTTGAGTTACCCATCCCTGAGTTTGTCTCATGCAGAGATGAGATAAGCATGCTAATAAATTTCTGTTTGTTTTTCTTTTGTTAATCTGTCTTTTTTATAGAGTCCCAGCTGAGAACCTAGAAGATGGAAGGAAAAAAGATTTCTTTTCCCTCCCTTACATAGCATTAGATTGCTATGGCCTTTAGATCCCCTGAGATACTTTTAGGGAGAGCTATAATTTTTATTTTTTAAATACCAATATTTACAAATTTTGGAAATTATAAGACTTTGCGACTATCTCAAGATGAGTTTTAGGTGTCAACCTAAGTATGCACAGAGGTGTCATTTTCAAAATTACCTTAAGAAGTTCACAATGTTGGGGACCCAGGGCAGGCCATCCCCAAAGATGCCTCAATATTGACTATTTTGAAGTAAATTATGTAAGAAAGAACTGATACAAGAGGCACACTTTCACCCTTCTCTGTCTCCCTGAAAGCAGGGAATTAATCTCCCATGTGAAAGGTTCACTTCCTGGATCTGGAAGTAGAAGGACACCCTTATCACCAGAGACAGGAAATTTGGAGCTGAGAAGCCCGTATAAACAAACCTTGTTACTTCTTTCATTGACTCCCCCAAGCCTAAACTCTGTTTAGATTCATCACTAATTAAGCAGCCAAAGCCTAAGTTTCTTTGTCTTGTCAATTCCTCACACGTTTATTGTTTCTTTGTCTATAAAAGTATAAAAGCTTTGGCCACTTCTTAGGTACCATTTCTGTGAGACCTCCGTGTGCACAAATTAAAATCTATTTCTTTTTCTCCTGTTAATCTGTATGTTGTCAATTTTATTATTAGTCCAGCCACAAGAACTCAAGGGAGGTAATGGGGAAAATTTCCCCTTCCCAGCAACCAGCAAAAAAGTTTGAAGACATCTGCCCTGGGTAGTGGTTCTCAGCAATGGCTAGATATCAAAATCACTTGGGAAGCTTAGGAAAAATCCCTCTGCCTGGGCTTGCACCCAGTGGTACATGATGACTAGCTTTTACTGGCCTATGACAGCTGGTTATTAAATTTTCACAAGTGTTGCAGGATATAATCAAACATTAAGCTATATAAGATTATAATTAAGTAAATTACATTTTTTAACGGTAGAAAATACTCAAAAGCCGTGATTTCCAAAATACTTTACTACATTTCACTATTACCTATGTTTCTGAGGTCTGTTTTATCACTGCCGTGGAAATTCTATACAATGAGGCATTGCTGCACACCTCCTTCCAGCTCCGCACGTAGTGCTGTCACATCAGTGGTTCGAAATTGGCCACAGGAGAATCCACACCATAGGAATCAGCAAATACTACAAATCAGTGCTTGATTTGTTTTTACACTGAACGCCTACACTCAAGAAATTGATGGAGAAAATGTAAATAGTGCAGATTAAACTACAGAAAGTACCATTTTTTGTAGCTGTTATATTATGAATCGTACCCAAAAAAGGGGAGAAAATATTCTTCCAGTATTCAAAAACCATCATCCAATCCAGCAGAAGTTGCTCATGTCACACTTTTTTGTTGGTTCACTTTCATCGTACTTATTTTTTTTTTTTAATTTAATTAATTTATTTATTTAATTTTGGCTGTGTTGGGTCTTCGTTTCTGTGGGAGGGCTTTCTCTAGTCGCGGCGAGCGGGGGCCACTCTTCATCGCAGTGCGCGGGCCTCTCACTATCGTGTCCTCTCCTGTTGTGGAGCACAGGCTCCAGACTCGCAGGCTCAGTAGTTGTGGCTCACGGGCCCAGTTGCTCCGCGGCATGTGGGATCTTCCCAGACCAGGGCTCGAACCCATGTTCCCTGCATTGGCAGGTGGACTCTCAACCACTGCGCCACCAGGGAAGCCCCTCATCGTACTTATTAATGTTATTGAATGAATTGGGTGTTGTTGCTCACCACCTACAAAATCAGTACTCACAAACGTTGGGAGCAAAGGAAAGGTGCATTTAATCAGAATGCTGGCAATCTGGGGAGATGATGGATCAACCACCTCTGAAGAGTCTGCTCGGCCATGAAAGTTTTTAAGGGGAAAAAGAGAAGCAATCTCAGTTAATCATTGAGATGGGGGGTCAGAGTTGTCGCCATCCCCCACTGTGTGCAGGCTTATGAGCAGGCTTGTTGACTTGTGATCTTTCTTTAGGTGCTGTCTTGTTCACACAGTCTGTTCGTGAGATTACTGAAGGGGAAGCTAGGAAAGAGATCTGGTCCTCAGTTAATTACTCATTCTTCATTTCTACTTCTTTGATCTATGGAAAGAACTGAAAAGTTAGGCAAAGTATTGTGTGGCTAAAAGAATTGAAAAGTGTGCTTGGGCTGGAGATGCGTAGAGCATGGGGATGCCTGGTTTAAGGTTAAGACAGAAGGGTGCCTCCTGCAGAGAGCTCTTTCCTGCCAAAAGCTGCTTACATTAACGTAAATGAAAATATAAACCAACATTCATGGGAAAACTATATTCCTTTGTCATTCGCAAACCAGAGGTTGACTCTGGTCTGGCAAGAACTTTCTGTAAGAATCAGCTGTTATTATGGAATTTACAAGAAGGAGTGTTGCATATTTTAAATTATTTGTAAGTTGTGTCCTAAACATCTTTTGTACCGGTAAAATTTATAATAAGCATACTTTATGTATCAATATGCATACTTTTTTGAGAGATGATGGCTCAATATTTACCAGCACACCACCACTCAAGCCCCATTCCTGGTTATTATTACTCAGCCTGGGCATTGGCTTCTTAAAAAATCTACCATCTGAGACTAGCATGCAGAAGGGTTGATACCCATTCTCCTAGCAGAAGGTGGAAAGGAGAGGAGACTGCTGGCACCTGGCCCAAGGTAAGCCTCCCACCTCTGACAGGTGCAGCTCAGGGCCCGAGCACTTTGGAGTGAGAGAGGATAGCAGGCTTTAGGGACAGTCCCAACCCATTAGAGAAGTCTGGCCTGTGGCCTGTGCCATGTCCATTATTCTGTGAGTAGAATTCTTCCTCTAGCACAGTTTATCATAAGATCTTTGCCCCAGAATGGGAGCTTCTTAAGGACCAAAACTGTGTCTTATTTATCCCTAGAAGGCCTGCCATGTGTTTGATGCCTGCTGGATATTTGACAAATGAATTAATAAATTATCTTAAGATATAATTATTCCAAGCATCCAACAATAATATTTTAGGGAAATAAACTATGGGACAATCATTCAATGAAATACTCTGCAACCATTAAAAATGATGGTGGAGGAAACTAGTTGATGACACAAGAAAATACTCATAATATCTTGTAAGTGCAAGGAAAACACTACGAAATAACATACAAATTACAAGCAATTTTGTTTAAAAATATATATATTTCTTAGCTTGACAAGGCATCTACCAACTCCTGGCCTGTGTCCGATTCATTCTGGGGAAACAAGTATTTCATGACTCTTTGTTTGGATTTCTACTGAAGACTCATCCTCCAAGGGAGGAACTTGTTTAGCCCATGATTATTTTTAGAGCCATGGTGCAGACTAGAAAGGGGGCGTATTACGCAGGGATTTGGAGGAATGTTTTGCTACTGTGGTGTAACAGAGTTCTCCCCAAAGATTAACCCACACCCTGCAGTACATTTAGGTAGGACATCTTGCCAATTTAGACATTTAGACATGACATCGACACGGTGGATCAGAACAAAAAGAACTATGATTCTATTACAGAATGGATTAAGACTCATTTGTGATTAATCTTTAAATATTTTAATCTATGGAATTTTTAAATTTAATTCTTAAGATATTCATAACATTGACCACTCATGGCTAGAAGGTTGAGAGGCACAGTGATCATTTTCCAAAGGCTAGGGAGATTGAAGGGAGAGATAAAACACACCTTGAAAATATCACAGAAACTAAGTGAAATTCCTCCTGGATAAATGTGGAACCACTGGTTGGGTTTGAAAAGGGAGGACAGCTACTTAATATGCTTAGCAACCCTTTGAAACTCAAATAAACTTTACCAAATAAATCATTCACCATTGTTTGAGGCCTGCAGCTGCCCTGGACCTGGCCGGACAAACACTTCCAGGAATGGGAAAACACATGCCAGCCCGTTTCTTCTGGACCAATACATTAATGGGTGGTGTGTGAGATTGGCCTTGGACCATCCCTCGGTCCCTTCCCTGCCCATCACCTAGTGTGTGGAGGAGGGAAGTGTTTATCAAGCAGGGCAGTGCCAGCTTCCAAAACAGGGTTAACAACTCCCAGGTGACCCCACCCTGCATCCTGTAGCTACAACCAAGGGAACTCAACAAGGGCAAAATGCCAACAAGAATTCCAAGATACAAGTCAGAAGTACGTCTGACCTCACATTTCCCCTGGCATGCTGCAGCTCAGGCAAACACATTCAACAAATCTGCAAAAATGTTTCTCTGATAGAATGCTTACCCTTCTGGCTGAGTCCAGAAATTGTGGGTCCTTTACAAATGAGATAGAAATGTGTTTTCATGTTTCAGTTTTAGGGCCTGCTTCATCTCCTTTTGCATTTTAAAAAGACATTTGCTGAGTGCTTATTAGGGTCTAGGGGTACAATAGATGTTTGAGATACAGAAAACAAGACACAATTTCCTTCTTCTAGGAGGTTATAGTTTAATAGAGGAGACAGGTGAAAAGAACCTATAATTCAAGACAGAATCAACCAAGTAATCAAGATCATCGTCACCCTATCGTCAACATACCTCACATGAGTTGAGTGCCTGTTACATGTTAGTGCTGCGGTACTTTACAGGTGTAACCTCATTTAATCCTACAACAACTTATGAGGGAGTTCCAATTATTCACTTTACAGATGAGAAAAACTGAGGCTTATAAATGTTAGGTAATTGGGCCAGCATCTTAAAGCGTACATGTGGCAGACCCAGGACAAAAACTTGAGTCTGTTTCCAAGCCTCTGTTTACTTCCATTACTTTACACTAAAATAGGATATGAGCAAACTCTCATGGGGCAGGGGAAGCAACCCTGAGAAGAAAATCAAGGAAGGCTTTATGGAGGAGGAGGCATTGAAGCAGGGTTTTGACTGATGAGCTCAATTCCAAAAGGTGAGGAAGAAGGGGCATGGCGTCCTCCACTGAAGGAGCTGCCGGAACAAGTGCCCAAGGGCTGGAGTCTGGAGGCCCTACTGGAGAAACTCCAAAGTTTGGCAATGGCAGAAGAAATCAACTCTACTTAACTGTTGATGGCCACTTTACTGGTCTTCAAAGAGGCCTCTCCTGTATCTACTCACCGGTTCTGCAACTTGTATCACTTGTATAAATAAAATCTCAAATTCCTCTTCAGAAACTGGAGAGTAGCCCATGTTCTGTGTGATATCATGGTGTTACATTGCTTCCTTTTCACTGCCTATTTCAGTTTGACAAATAACCAGAAACCAAAGGTTGACACACACCATGAGCATCTTTTTACCTGTTGAAAACTACCAGTTTCTAAGTGACACTCTTAAGCTGCTGTTCCAGTGAGGTGCTTTCAAAGGGCCAACACAACTGAAGCTCTTGGGATGGCTGAGGTGTGGCTTGTCATGCTCCAGGGAAGCCTGAGAGAGTAAGTTCTTCTCTCTGACACTTGCCATGCTTCTCCGCATGTTCATTCATGCACAAGACCCTTCATGAACACCCTGATCATGCTGCAAGGTGAAAGGTGAGGCTGGAGAAGCAAGCAGGGATGGAGCCTGGAGGGCCTGGAAAGCCATGCTATTGGGTTTGGCCTAGCTGCACACACTGGGCACCCTTTGCCAGTTTTTGAATGGAAGGGTATTGTGATTTAAAGCATGTTTTGGGAAGGGAACTCTGGCTGTAACCTAAAAAAGGCGAAAAATCTGTTACCAAACTTAGGTCTTTTGCTCGCTACTCGAAAATCAATACTCGAGAGGCAGGTTTTGGTAGAAAAGAAAACACTGCTTTTAATCAGAAAGCCGGGAGAAGGTGGACTCCGTTTCCCTGAAAACCGACTCTCAAGATTCGGTTCAGCCATGAAAGTTTTAAAAGTAAAGGGGGAAGTAATGTCATTGAGATGGGGATGAGACTCATAGCCATCCCCCCACGGTGTGCAGACACGTCGACTTCTTTAGATGCTATCTTGTTTACACAGTTAGTTCACACAGTTTGTTCATGAGATTACTGAAGAGGAAGCTAGGGAAGAGATCTGGTCATCTGTTAATTACTCGCTCTTCATTTCTACTTCTTTGATCTATGGAAAGAACCAACAGGTTAGGCAAGGTACTGTGTGATCAAAAGATTTGAAAAGGGGCTTCCCAGGTGGCGCAGTGGTTGAGAATCCGCCTGCCGATGCAGGCGACACGGGTTCGTGCCCCGGGCCGGGAAGATCCCACATGCCGCGGAGCGGCTGGGCCCGTGAGCCATGGCCGCTGAACCTGCGCGTCCGGAACCTGTGCTCCGCAACGGGAGAGGCCACAACAGTGAGAGGCCCACGTACTGCAAACAAAAAAAAAAAAAAGATTTGAAAGGTATAAACAACAAGGTCCTACTGTATAGCACAGGGAACTATATTCAGTATCCTGTGATAAACCATAATGGAAAAGAATATGAAAAAGAATGTATGTACATGTATAACTTAGTCACTTTGCCGTAGAGCAGTAATTAACACGATATTGTAATTCAACTATACTTCAATAAAAAATAAATTTAAAAAAAGAAGAAAAGAAAAAAAAAGATTTGAAAGGTGTGTTAGGGCCCAAGATGAGTAGAGCATAGAGGCACGTGGTTTAAAAGTTAGTTACAGTGTAGCTTTGCTTAAATTGTCAAGAAAAGGGGTTTCCTGCAAAGAGCTGCTTACAATATCCTTCCCTCAACAACTGATAAACAAAACGAAAAGACAACCCTCAGAATGGGAGAAAATATTTGCAAATGAAGCAACTGACAAAGGATTAATCTCCAAAATATACAAAAGCAGCACATGCTGCTCAATATCACAAAAACAAACAACCCAATCCAAAAATGGGCAGAAGACCTAAGCAAACATTTCTTCAAAGAAGACTTACAGATGGGCAACAAATACATGAAAAGATGCTCAACATCACAAATCATTAGAGAAATGCAAATCAAAACCACAATGAGGTATCATCTCACACCGGTCAGAATGGCCATCATCAAAAAAACCTACAAACAATAAATGCTGGAGAGGGTGTGGAGAAACGGAACCCTCCTGCACTGTTGGTGGGAATGTAAATTGATACAGCCACTATGGAGAACAGTATGGAGGTGGCTTAAAAAACTAAAAATAGCACTATCATACGACCCAGCAATCCCACTACTGGGCATATACCCTGAGAAAACCATAATTCAAAAAGATACGTGTACCACAATGTTCATTGCATCACTATTTACAATAGCCAGGACATGGAAGCAACATAAGTGTCAATGAACAGATGAATGGGTAAAAAAGATGTGGGATGTGGCACATATACACAATGAAATATTACTCAGCCATAAAAAGAAATGAAACTGAGTTATTTGTAGTGAGGTGGATGGACCTAGAATCGTAAGTCAGAAAGAGAAAAACAAATACCGCATGCTAACGCATATATATGGAATTTTAAAACGCAGTACTGATGAACCTTGTGGCAGGGCATGAATAAAGATGCAGACATAGAGAATGAACTTGAGGGCACAGGGGTGGAAGCGTAAGCTGGAATGAAGTGAGAGAGTAGCACTGACATATATACACTACCAGATGTAAAATAGATAGCTAGTGGGAAGCAGCTGCATAGTGCAGGGAGATCAGCTCTGTGCTTTGTGACCACCTAGAGGGATGGGATAGGGAAGGTGGGAGGGAGACTCAAGAGGGAGGGGATATGTGGATATAGTATACATATAGCTGATTCACTTTGTTGTACAACAGAAACTAACACAACATTGTAAAGCATTTATACTCCAATAGAGATGTGAAAAAATTTAATAAAACAAAACAAAACAAAAAACCCAGCTTGACACAAAATTTGGTGAGACATAGACCATCTTAACAACACTATCAATTACTATACTCAGCAGTTGCACAGTATCCCTTTATTTCAAGTGCTCAGGGGTTACATTCTAGGGACTGGAAGGAAGAAACAATGAGCTGATGGAATATAGATATATTGCTCTTCAGAGCAGAAAAGCAGAGTGGGGTAGAGGAGGGAGGTGCAGTGGTGGTAAGGCCTGAAAGGAGAGGAGGAAAGAAATAGTGCTGATGGTGGGGTTGGGCACAAAATGTCTATTTACCAAAATGGACCGGATGATGTGTCATAAACTGTCTTAATAAATTTATAAAGATTTAAATCATGAAGAGTGGAAGTAAATGAAATTAAACTAGAAATCAATGATAAAAATATATCTAGAGAATCAACAACTATTTGGAAATTAAACAAAAAAATGTCTAAATAGTATGTAGGCAAAAAGAAGTCACAAATTAGAAAATATTTTAAATGGGAAGAAAATGTGTGCAGTGAGGTTAATACAGCACTTGGGAGAAAATTTATAGCTTTAAGTGCTTATATTAAAAATAAAGAATGGTCTAAAAATTCATATTGTAAACTTCTATAGTAAGAAATTAGAAAAAAGAGCAAAGTAAAATCACACTAAGCAAAAGGAAGAAAGTAATAAAGATAAAAGCAGAAACTAATAAAATAGAAACAGACATATAGTAGAGAAAATTAGCAAATCCAAAAGTTGGTCCTTGGAAAAGATAAAAGAAAAAATGATAAACCCCTAGCTAAACTGATCAAGAAAAGAAAAAGAGTAAATATAAACTATTTGGAAATAAAAACAAAAATGAACAAATGGGACCTAATGAAACTTAAAAACTTTTGCACAGCAAAGGAAACCATAAACAAGACGAAAAGACAATCCTCAGAATGGAGAAAATATTTGCAAATGAAGCAACTGACAAAGAATTAATCTCCAAAATTTACAAGCAGCTCAATATCAAAAGAACAAACAACCCAATCCAAAAATGGGCAGATGACCTAAATAGGCATTTCTCCAAAGAAGATATACGGAGTGCCAACAAACACATGAAAGAATGCTCAACATCATTAATCATTAGAGAAATGCAAATCAAAACTAGAATGAAATATCATCTCACACCAGTCAGAATGGCCATCATCAAAAGAATCTAGAAACAATAAATGCTGGAGAGGGTGTGGAGAAAAGGGAACCCTCTTGCACTGTTGGTGGGAATGTAAATTGGTACAGCCACTATGGAGAACAATATGGAGGTTCCTTAAAAAACTACAAATAGAACTACCATGCGACCCAGCAGTCCCACTACTGGGCATGTACCCTGAGAAAACCATAATTCAAAAAGATACGTGTACCACAATGTTCATTGCATCACTATTTACAATAGCCAGGACATGGAAGCAACCTAAGTGTCCATCAACAGATGAATGGATAAAGAAGATGTGGCACATATATACAATGGAATATTACTCAGCCATAAAAAGAAACAAAATTGAGTTATTTGTAGTGAGGTGGATGGACCTAGAGTCTGTCATACAGAGTGAAGTAAGTCAGAAAGAGAAAAACAAATACCATATGCTAACACATATATATGGAATCTAAACAACAAAAAAAACCCCAAACAACAACAACAGAAAAAAGCAGTCATGAAGAACCTAGGGGCAAGACAGGAATAAAGACGCAGACCTACTAGAGAATGGACTTGAGGATATGGGGGTGGGGAAGGGTAAGCTGGGACAAAGTGAGAGAGTGGCATGGACCTATATACACTACCAAATGTAAAATAGATAGCTAGTGGGAAGCAGCCGCATAGCACAGGGAGATCAGCTCGGTGCTTTGTGACCACCTAGAGGGGTGGGATAGGGAGGGTGGGAGGGAGGGAGACGCAAGAGGGAAGAGATATGGGGACATATGTATATGTATAACTGATTCACTTTGTTTTAAAGCAGAAACTAACACACCACTGTAAAGCAATTATACTCCAATAAAGATGTTAAAAAATAAAAATAAGTAAACTATTAATATCAGGGATGAAAGAAGGGTTATTCTGCAGAAATAATCAGCCAGCATAACCCTATAGCCACAACTTGACAAAGATATTACATAAAAAAGATTACAGATTACAGATTAAATACACCTCATGAATATAAACACGAAAAATCTTAACAAAATACTATCATACAAAATCCAGTACTAAATAAAAGGAATAATGCATCATGACTAAATGGGTTTCATTGCAGGAATGCA
>NW_006772141.1:2571532-2605543 GCF_000442215.2 Lipotes vexillifer
AAAAAAAAAAAAAAAAAAAAAAAAAAAAGACAAAGAGGGAAAACACGTGATAATTTTTATAGATACAAAAAATTGCATTTGCGAAAATTCAACACCCATTTATAATAAAAGTCTTGGAAAAATAGACTTTGAAGGAAAGGGCAGTTATGGAAAAGCTACAGCTAGAATTATACTTAATGATGAAGTATGTAATGCTTTTCCCTTAATACCAGGAGCAAGGCAAGGATACATGCTCTCATCACTTCTATTCAATATTGTACTAGGTTTTAGCCAGGCAATAGACAGCAAAAATCAAAGCCATAAAGGTAGGAAATGAAGGCATAAAACTCTTGCAGGTGACATAATTGTTTACATATAAAATGTGAAAAAAGCTACAAAATAACTATTAAATTAATAAGTGAATTTTGCAAGGTCATAAAATACTAGGTTAATATATAAAAATCAATCATATTTATATGTTAGCAGCAAACAATTTGAAATTTAAATTTTAAATAGCAATGGCATTTACAATATCAAAAACAGTTAAATACCTGGGAATAAATGTGAAAAAAGATATGCAGGACCTATATACTGAAAACTGGAAAACAATGTTGAGAGAAATAAAAGATATAAATAAACAGAGAGCTATACTATGTTCATGGATTCAAGACGGAATGTTTTATAGATGTCAATTCCCTTTTAATTGATATATGGATTTAATGCAATCCCCATCAAATTAACTACTAGCAGCCTTTATTTTTTTAATTCCAGAAATTGACAGTATACTTCTGAAATTTGGATGGAAAGATAAGAACCTAGAATATACAAAGTAATTCTAAAAAGAAACAAAAAAGTTGAAGGACTTACACTTTCTAACTTCAGACCTTGAGACTTACCATAAAGCTACATTTATCAAGACAATATGGTACTGACATAAAGACCAACAAATAGATCAGTAGAACAGAATAAAGAGCCCAGAAAAAAATTCTCATTTAGGTAGGTTATTTGATTTTTTATAAGGTGCCAAAGCAATCCAATGGGGAAAGGAAAGTCTTTTCAGTAAATTGTAGAACATATAATGACATGGGGTAAAAATGAACCAAGATCATTAAGCAAAATTAATTTAGGAGGAATCGTATGCCTAAACATAAAGGCTGAAATAAAAATTCTAAAAACAAATATAGGAAAATATCTTCATGGCTTGCGGAAGGGAAAAGTTTCCTACATGGGACAGAGAAAGCAATAAGCACTAAACATTTTTTGAAAAATTAGACTTGACCAAAATCAAAGCCATCTGCTGGTCAAAAGGTATTGTAATTTAGAAAATGAATATGTAAGCCAAAGACTAGGAGAAAATACCTATGAAACGTGTATCTGAAGAACAGCTGGTATCCAGGACATATTTTTTAACTCCTGCACCTCAATTACGAAAAGACAAACAACACAATAAAAGTTGAGCAAAAGGTTTAAAGAGACATTTCACAAAACAAGATATACAAATAGCAATAAGCACATGACAAAGTCTTCAACGTTATTAGTCCCTAGGAAAATGAAATTAAAACCACAATGAGATACCACTTCATACCACTTGAGGAGCTGAAAGTTTAAAAATCTAATAATGGCAAATGTTGGTGAACAGATAGAACACCTGAAACTCTCATCTTCTTATAGAGCTTACACTTATACTTTATACACTCATACGGTATAAACTACCACTGTATACACTCATACAGTTTCTTATAAAGTTCAACTTCTATGGAATGACCAAGAATTCTGCTCCTAGATATTTACCCAAGGAAAAGAATGAAAGTATATGCCCACAAAAACTCCTATACAAGAATATTTACAGTAGGTTTATTTAAAATATCCCCACATTGGAAACAAATCAAATGTCTCTCAACAGGTTAGTGGATAAATAGTCTAATATTCTTGCAAGGGAATGCAGCACAGCAATGACACCAATACAGACAACAATGTGTGCAATTCTTATAGACATACTGAACAAAAGAAGCCACACACAAAAGACCACATGGGATTCCTTTTACATGAAGTTGTGAACAGGCCAAACAATTGTGTTCTGTGGTGATATAAATCCAAACAGTTGTCGCCTTTAGGAAGTAGAGATTGACTAGCAGGGGCCATGAGGGAATTTTCTGTGGAAATAGACATATTTATCTTCTTGATTGGGAGTTGGTTCCATGGGCATTAACATTTGTCAAAACCCGTCACACTGTACATTTAAGATCTGCACACTTCACTGTCTAAATTTTATCTAAATTCAAAAAGAACTGCCGGCTTCCCTGGTGGCGCAGTGGTTGAGAGTCCGCCTGCCGATGCAGGGGACACGGGTTCGTGCCCTGGTCTGGGAAGATCCCACATGCCGCGGAGCAGCTGGGCCCGTGAGCCATGGCCGCTGAGCCTGCGCATCCAGAGCCTGTGCTCCGCAATGGGAGAGGCCACAACAGTGAGAGGCCCGCGTACCACAAAAAAAAAAAAAAAAAAAAAAAAAAAAAAAAAAAAAGAACTGCATACATAGTGTGCCTAAACAATATAAAAATAAAACAATAAATTTGAATATAGAATATAAGAACTGAATGGTAAAAATAGAGGGAGAAAAGAAGTATGAAAAAAGAGACAGAGCTTCTGGAGAGGGTGTGGAGAAAAGGGAACCCTCCTACGATATTGGTGGGAATATAAATTGGTGCAGCCACTATGGAGAACATTACAGAGGTTTCTTAAAAAACTAAAAATAGAGTTACCATATGATCCAGCAATTCCATTCCTGGGCATATATCCAGAAAAGATGAAAACTCTAGTTCAAAAAGATACATGAACCCCAATGTTCATAGCAGCACTATTTACAAGCCAAGACATGAAAGCAACCTAAATGTCCATCAGCAGATGAATGGATAAAGATGTGGTATATATATATACAATGGAATATTACTCAGCCATAAAAAGAATGAAATAATACCATTTGCAGCAAACATAGATGGACCTAGAGATTATCATGATAAGTAAGTCAGACAGAGAAAGATAAATATCATAGGATATCACTTTCAGGTGGAAACTAATTAAAATTATACAAATGAGCTTATTTATAAAATAAAAACAGACTCACAGACATAGAACATTTATGTTTGCCAAAGGGGAAAGGGGAGAGGTGGAGGGATAAATTAGGAGTTTGGGATCAATAGATACATACTACTATATATATGTATATATAATAGATAAACAACAACAAGGACCTACTGTATAGTACAGGAAACCATATTCAATATCTTGTAGTAACTTATAATGGAAAAGAATCTGAAAAAGAATATATACGTATATATGACAGAGCTTCTTCCAGCAGTGGGCCCAGGCCAGAGGGTATGGCTTGGGGAATAGAAAGAGAAGTCCGCTCACCCCTTTGACTAGACCCCCTTGGGCAGGGCACCATCTGTACCACTCTACAAAGCAGCCCCGTAAGTAGAAGGATACGGATGCAATATTAGCATATTAAGCTCCCAGTTCCCAACCTGGCTAGAGTAGTATAGGGATGTGGAGACCCAGAGTTTTCAAGACTGTGCCATAAACTCCTACTGTGACCCTATCGCCTCTAAATAAGAGCCCTTGTGCGTGTGGGAGGGGTGTGGCTGGGGGAAGACTGGGGGTGAGATTCTGGGTCATTGACTCATATCTTTGGGGGGAATATGGTATTGACGCCCAAGAATTGTCCCTTTTGACCAGCATCCCAAGCGACCATAATGCAGGTTCTACAAGAATTTGACTTGCAGATCCCCCAGTTACCACATTCCCCCGCTTCCAGTATTCTGTGATTTCACTCTCTGTTAAGCTTAAATGAGTATGTTTGCAAGGGGTCCACATGCAGATGAAAATGCAGCCCTGGCTGTGGGCCTAATGTGCATTTAGAGAGATCCCCATAGACTAATCTCCCATCCAGAGTAATGGTAGCAGAGGCGTAGTAATTACATTAGCATCGGGAAGGCAGCTGCAAAACTTATTACTTTAGGGGCTTGGGCTTCCTGGATTGTAGCTGCCACTGGCCCAGGATGAGGTGTCAGATTAGCTGAGAGCTATGTGACAGGTTCATTAGCTGGAAAACCTCCCCAGCCCCCAAAATCAATTGCACGAGGCATGGAACCTGGAAACAAGGGAAGCCGCGCTCCCGCAGCACCTTACAACTTGTTCCCCGAGGAGACCCTGACTGGCAATTACAGGTTGTATTTGCATGTAGGTTGTATTTCATACAATACAGGTTGTATTTCCGCAGTGAGGAAATCAGGAGTCTGATGGGAAAAATAACCTCTACCCCTGTTTACTGAAACGTCTCTGTTCCACAAACCACTGTGGTGCTGTCCCAATCGTCCAATCTCGTGGGGTGGTATGAAGGCTAGAAAAAATAATTCGATTTTTGAAATCTGGAGTTGTTATGAAATCACTGAAGTCCCAAACCGAAGAGTGAAATGAAGGGTAGTGTTGAGAAAGGAGCAGCCTGTCTCCTCTCCAGCAGGAGGGATATAGGCGACAGGGGCGACGCTGATTGCCTGGTTTGGGGCCAGCTGGCTTCTGCTGGGGTTTGATATGGGACCTCACTTAAGAAGGGCTGAGTCTGAGTCCTTGCAAATATAAAGCACAGCCAAGAATGAGGATGAGCTGAGTCAGGAGGGCTCAAGGAGGGGCTTGTGGTGGGCCTGAGGGGGACTCCCCAGATCCATCCACAGCTGTGATGAATCTAGCCCATCAGTCCACAGCACAGCTCCCCTCAGCCCCTACCCTATTATCTGTCCAGGGGCGGCCACGCGTCCGAAGTTGGCCTGATCAGACTGAAGGGAAAGATTCAGAAGGTTGGTTAAAAGGTCCCCCTGTCTGAAAGGAAAGCAGGTCCTAAGACTCGGACCTTCCCAACCCTATAAGACCAGCAAGAGAGAAATGACAACTAGTTCAGGACTCCTGCCAGCCTCTAGAGAAATCCTGGAATATGCAGCTCTGACACATTAACACCCTGCACAGATCGAGACACTCGTGGTCTCCCAGATTCTCATCAAGCCGTTGGACTTCCATAAACGTGTTCTCACCACAGCCACGCAGTGACGGAGCTGCGTGTAAATAGGGGTTTCAATCAAAGATATGCACAGGGTATACATGTACCAAGGGAAGAGTTAACTTGAATACAAGGTCAAAATCAGCAGCAAGCTCTACCTGCTTTCCTTTCTTACCGAAGTTTGCCTGCCAGGGCACCGTGGGTTGTCACTTGCCTTGAGTTGGAAAACGGTTTGCATTCACAGCTGTAAATTTATTCATTCTTTTAATTTATGTAAGGTTTTTGTACGCAATTCTCAATTCTTTGAGAGATGACAACAGATTTTGGTTTTCTACTGTTGTGTGAGAACATCAGGCCCCAGCAATGAGTCATTGTGAGGAAATAAAAGTGCTGCAGTAAACTGAAAAAAAAAAAAAAGAGTTTCCCTGTCTTCTCCTGGTGGGTGTAAGGAAGCACATTGCCCTGTTGTCACTGGCCACCGTACTGCAATCAGGCCATGGACCAGCTTCAGGGTGACTGAGTAAAGAGACTGGAAAGAATCTGGGTCCCTGACGAGAGCATCAAACATTGATAGAACTTTGCCTGAAGCCCACTCTGCCTAGACGTGAGACATACATTTCCTCATCGTTTAAGCCTCTTTGCCTCAGATGTCTTTTATTTGCTGTTCAGAGCCTCCTGACTGGGTACAGCATCCCATAGAAGGGGTTGGACACAGAAACTGACCAGGAGCTTAGCAGAGAATTTTCATTGGTGAAGCAGGCCCAGGTATAGGAGCCTATCATTCTTGTTTCAAACTTCCATGACGTGTCTTCTTTCATGACATTTTTTTCTACAAAGATATACTTGATTTGCATATTAAGTATTAGGAATATTCTTTAATTCCACCAAGAAAAAGTTTCTCTCCTGTGTTTTATGAAACCCAAAGCCCTCTCAGTCTATCCTTTATTTCCCACTCTAAAAAAAGAAAAATTTGTTGAAATATAGTTGATTTACAATGTTGTGTTAGTTTCAGATGTACAGCAAAGAGATTCAGTTATACATATATATATAAATATATATGTTCTTTTTTTACATTGTCTTCCAGTATAGGTTATTACAAGGTATTAAATAGGAGTTTGGGATTAAAATATACACACTACTATATATAAAATAGATAACCAACAAGGACCTACTTTTTAGCATAGGGAACTACAGTCAATATTTCCCATTTTTGAAAGACGTACATATAGACGTGAGAAATATCTCACTCTTCTTGTTAAAAAAAAAAAATCAGCATAAGTGCAGTGGTAAATGACTACTGTCATATGGCCTCTATGTGAAGGATACAGTGGAGAGTAGTGGAGACTGGGATTAAAGAGAGCATCCTACCCCACCTAAAGGGCTTCAGCAGAGGGTGACATGCAGGAATGTGAGCCCAGGATCACCTAATCTTCTGACTCTTCAAAAGAAGCTGTAAACATTATTTACAATGGCCAAGACATGGAAGCGTCCATCAACAGATGAGTGGATAAAGAAGCCGTGGCATACATATATATATACAATGGAATACTACTCAGCCTTAAAATAGAATGAAATTTTGCCATTCGCAGCAACATAGATGGACTTGGAGAGCATTATGCTGAGTGAAATAAGTCAGATAAAGATAAATACTATCTGATATTGCTTACATGTGGAATCTACAAAATACAACAAACTAGTGAATATAATAAAAAAAAGAAGCAGATTCACAGATATAGAGAACGAACTAGTGGTTACCAGTGGGGAAGGGGAAGGGGCAACATAGGAGTGGGAGGGAGGTGGGAGGTACAAACTACTCGGTATAAGATAGACTCAAGGATGTATTGTACAGCATGGGGAATATAGCCAATACTCTGTAATAACTGTAAATGGAAAGTAACCTTTAAAACTTGTATAAAAATTTTTAAAAAGAAGCTGTAAAATAGAATTTGTATGTGAAGTCTCCATTAAAAAAAAGAAAAGAAAAGCAGATCAGCACTGTATGGGCCAAACAGAATACATCTGTGGCTGTTTATGCCTGGCCAAGGCTCAGCCTGGCAGATCCCAAGCGTGAGATTAGTGGGCCCTGCATCTCCAAGTAAACCACCAGCTATGTACAAAGTTGTGTCATCATAGTATTATTTATGACACCGAAAATGTGGAAACAAGCTAATTTCTAATAACAAGGATCAGCTAAATAAACTATGGCAAATCTACCTGATGGAAGATTATGCAACTGTTTAAAAAAGACACTTATAAGAAGTAACTTGAGAGAAACACTTATGATATAATGTTAAGTGGGGGAAAACAGAGTCCACACACTTGTATATATAACATGATTACAATTCTGGCAAAGAATACAGAACAGAACAGTGCATTAGAAATTAATTCTAAAAGCAAGTGAACCAAATATTGTCAGGCATTGTTTCTGGGTAGAGAGAGTATTACCCACTCTTCTGCTCCATAGACCTGGCCTACACTTGTGTCTGCCCACCGGAGTCCTTCGCTCTCTCTTCCCGAGGCACCTCCACCTGGACCCGGTCCACACTCCGCCCTCCTCAGCTTCCCTCCCACAGGCCTCCCCACGTCTCTCTGGTTCCTCTGCAGAGCATCTAGAATCCACCAGTTCACTCACCTCCCTGCCACCCACCATGGTTTAAGTCAGCAGGCCTAAAGCAATATCTTCCTACTTGGTGTCTCAGATTCCATTCTTGTCCCCTAAAATCCATCCTCCACAGAGCAGCCACACTGACCCCTTTAGAGGTTCTAGTAGATCAGGTCACCCCCGTTTAAACCTGCTCCCCCAATCCCCTAATGATTTCTCAGTGGTGCCAGTACAGGTTCAGTGGCTAGGTGATATCAGGGCCTTTGTTTCTGTGAGGGTCTTGGTCTTTTCCTCATGGTCGCCAAAAAGCTGCCTCATCCAGGCAGGAAAGACTTGGGATCTGTTCTTTTCATCTTTCAGGAATCTCGGTGCCCTGAGTCATGCCCCAGGGGCACCTCTGTGATTTGCACAAGCCCAGTGGGTGGCAGGGCCACTGTCACTGGATCATCCAGCTCCCTGATGACGTTGAGCTCCTACTAGGTGCCAGCCACTTTGCCAAGCACTTGACATTAGCAAGATTCTAGAGATGGCCCCAGATTCCCATCCCCTGGTTATTCAATCAACACTAACCCAGGTACTTCTGTGAAGGGACTTTGCAGAGGTTATCTGGTGGGGACCTGACCCAATCAGGTGAGCCTTTAAAAGCAGAGAGTTTTCTCCAGTTGGAGGCAAAAGAAGTCAGAGATGTTAGAAGCCCAAGAAGGATTCTACGCACCTTTGCTCTTTAGCGATGAAGGGTGTACTTGCTGAAGGATGTGGTGGCCTCTAGAAGCCAAGAATGGCCCCTGACTCATAGCCAACAAGGACATGGGGACCTTGGACCTACAGCTGCAAGGAACTGGGTTCAGCCAACAACAAGAATGAGTTTGGAGGCAGATCCTTCCCTGGAGCCTCCAGATAAGAACCTGGCCTGGCTGACACCTTGATTCTGGCCTTATGAGAACAGAAGCAGAGAGCCCAGTGGACCTGCCTGGACTTCTGTCAGAACCATGAGATAACAAGCAAGTTTTATTTTAAGCCACTTTTGGGGTAATTTGGGGGTAATTTCTTACGTAGCAATAAAAAACGAATGCACTCATTTAATCATTAGTCCTTAATCCACCAGCCCTGCTGGGTGGACGTTCTCATCTTCTGTTTACAGGTGAGGCTCCAGGATGTTTTTAACATGCAGAGGTCACCCAGAGGTCCCAGGACTGCAGGCTGAGGCTCTAACTCCCGGCCTCACCAGCTGTATCTTTGAAGCATTCGTCGTGGGCTGGCCCAGGGCTGGACGCTGGGGACACAGAGGTGACCCAGCGAAGACTTTGCCCCTGAGGAGCCCATGGGTTTGTGAAGGAGATTTCCTAGGGAGATGGGAATAAGGAAGGAATTAGCTGAAGAGGCTCCTCGAACTCAGTCACAGCCCTCACAGTGCAGCCTGAGCCAACATCCTCGGTTTCAGAGCTGAAAGGGGTGTTGGCAGGAAAGCCAGGTTGCTGCCCACCTCTCCTGACCCCTGCTGTTCCCTTTCTCCATTCAGGGGGCAATCGCGGGCCCTTTGGTCCCTTCGGAAACATGGAAGGAAGGAGGACAAATTGCCACGTTGCTGATTCCTGCTCTTCCAATCACCACCCCATCCTTGGGGAAAAGTAGAAGGGACAGTGCATCCTCAAAGCCGGAGGGACAGCAAGAAGGGAGGGCAGAGGTGCCAGCCAGCCACCTGCTTCCCTTTCTCTCTCTATCAGCTCCTCTTCTCTGCTCATGGCCACACCCAGAGGCCAGGACAACTGGGGGGCAGGCAGGGGTTCATACCATGAGGGACAAGGGTTAGGGACAAATTGATTCCTTTCCCTGCCCCTGCGAGGACCCAAGGGCAGACTCCCGGGGTGACAGAAGTCTTGAGAGCTTCCAAGCTCCTTTCCGGCCCCAGTTGTGAGCAACTGCCTGTCATAAGGATGCTGGAAGGAGATGAAAGCCCAAACCCCGGGCTTCTCCAGAAATGGCCTCTGACCATACATTTTTTTCCACACCACCTCTTGCCACAGTATTATGCTCAAAACCCCTGACCACAGCAGCAGCACAGACAAATCTCTTCGTACCCTGGATGCCTGTCGGGAGGCAGGGCAAGGAAAATCAGAAAGCACGAACTTGGAACAAATGCTCTCATGGTCCATGATGGGAAGTGGAAGGCTGGCCAGTCACTTCTTTCCCAGGTCGGCACAGAGCGAGGACAAGGTGCTGGCACAGCCCTGCACCCAGGAAAGCGGGGGACACACCAGTTCTTCACAGCCTGAGGGGCAGAACAAAGACCCAGGGGAGACTGGTTGGAGTTTGCTAGGGACCCAGGGATCCCCAGCGTGAGGACCATTTGCAAATGTCTTGCTACTAAAGGGGAAAGACCCTGCTCTGTGAGAGGCGCTCTTGTCCTGCTGAGTATGGGTGGGTTTGGACAGGTAACTGTAGGCTGCCGAGAGCTGGGTTGCTCTGGGGACAATGAAAACATGGGATTCGGGGACCGGCAGGGAGGTGGGTAAGCAGAAGGAGTGGATGTGCCGAGCCGTGGCAGGCTGGGGCTCGGGGCGGTGCAGCGGGGAAGGCGCCTAGGTGAGGATGGTGGAAGGGCTCCCAGGTGGGCTGTCTGCGATGCACTCCCTGCCCCTTCTCCCAGACCTTCAGAGCATCTTCACTGCATGCTCACTCATGCACGCTTCTTGTTGGCTCTATATCATTTGTTTAATTTGCAGAATCAAAGAGCTTGGGTCCCAGTCAGGTTCCACACACACAGGTGGGATGAGGGGCAAGGAGATGAGCCATGAACTGAATTCCGTAGAATCAGGGGCTTGGGGGCAGAGGTGTCCATGGGAACTTAAATCCCCAAGAAATATTGGGAAAAGTTAGATTTCCCCAGAGTGAGAACTGGGGGCTCCAGTGGACCTGGTGTAGATGGTATGAGTCAGAGAAATCTCTACTGACCTGAGGTCTTTCAACCATTCATTCCCACGTGCCTTCCCGCCCCCCCACCATACCACACACACCCCCCCCCACAGTGCCTGATGAGTGTCCTCTCTGTGTGCCCACTCAACCCTTATACCTACTCCAGCCCATTGTGGCACCCATCACACTGTATTGTCATCACCTGTTTACTTCCACCCGCTCTGGACTCTCGGATCCTCAAGCCCAGAGACTGAGCTTACGTGTCTCAGATCCCCCAGAACTTAGCTCAAAGCTCAGTCAAGGCCGGTGCTGGATGGAGAGAACAGGATGGACCTTTCTGGAATCTGACATTGCACCAGGCTCTGAGAGTGCAAGTCAAATAAGACCTGCCACCTGTCCCCAGAGTTCTCAGAGTCTTAATGAAGCGGGCGTCCTGGGGGCAGTGAGGTCCTCATCTCAGGAGGTAACGAGACACAGCTGAACACCAGCTTGGCAGAGAACTGGGCAGGCACTCAAGCTCCGATGGGCAGTGGCCTCGATGCCGTCAATGCCCCTTCTGGCCGTTGAATCTTCTGACTCCCTGAGATCAGGGTCCGGCAAGATATTGGCTCCCAGGTGTTTGCTGCCCACATTCTTCCAGTGTCCAGTGAGCCGTCTGTGTGTGGAGGGGGTGGAGAGCTGAGTCACCCTTTGGAGTGTCTGAATAAAAGTCCCCTCCCTTCTTAATAACCATTATAAACACATTACGGGTCAGCTGTGTTTGTTTGCTCCTTGGAGTTTATATGGCTACACGAAATTTAGTAGCAAGGATGAGCCCACGAACATCAGACCATCCCGTATTTAGTCATTTCTGTATCTGGTGTGTACGTCACCCACAATATACTCATGCTGGATGAGAAGAGGAGTGCAGTCAGTAGCCCCCCACCCGGCTGGCTCACCCCTCCGGGGCCCTTGCTGGCCTCACCACTGGCTCGGGGCGTCCTCGTCCCTTGGGAAGCTGAGGGGTCTTTGGGCTGGGACACAAAGGAGGCCACAGTTCTCAGTGACCTTCTTGTACTAACTTCTCTACTTTGAATCCCCAGCAAGGCTGCCTTCCTCTTTCCTGACACTCCAAAAGCAAATCCATAAGTTACTGGGAACCCAAAGCAGGTATCAGATGCTTTACATGATGGATCTGTTGTCTCTGGTCTTCTTGATAAATTAGACTTTAAAATCCCATTTCACAGATGGGTAACTCGAGGCTGAGCAGGCTAAAGGATTTCCCACTTGGCCTCAGGCCAGTCTGACTCTGGATGGCAGACCCTTTTCCTGCCACGCTGATCCTTCCAAACCTGTTCTCAATCTCAGCTAATGGCATCAATCTCCACCTGGTCTTCAAATTTCCAAAGTCATTTCTAACATTGCCTTCATCCCCACTGTATCTCCTAAGATTGGCTTGAGCTGTATGTGTCATAATTCAAACGACAGAAGCTTAACTAAGAGGGTGTCTGTTTGTATAGTGTAACATGACATCTCGGGGCAGGCAGTCTGGGGCTGGTGCACCTGCTTAAGGAAGTCATCTGGAAGCCAGATCCCTTGTAGCCTTCTGCTTCACCATCCTTACCTGGAAGCTCTCATCCTCATGGTCACAAAAATGCTACTCTACCTCCAAGCATTGCAGCTACATTCCAAGCAGGACATGTCAAGGCAAAGATGATGCAGGGCAAAGGCTCATGTCACCTGAGTTTCTTCCTTTTTATGTGGGAAACAATAGCTTTGTCTGATAGACTTCTGTTTATGTCGCTTTGGCACAATTGGGTTACACAGCTAGTTGCCTTGCACCTCCCACTGCCAGACACCTGGGAAGGCGAGCAATCACAAAGCACATTGCTGCCCTGAACAAAACTGAGCTTTTGTTGGCAAGAAAGAAGAGAATGGATATTGGATAAGCAATCAATTCCTTACCACACAGCTCCCACATTTAACCAGCCCCTCCATCGCATCTGGTCTAACTTCTCAGTTTCAACAAACCCACCTCCCTTCCCCTTGCCAAGATTTCCACCCAGTTCAGGCCCACAGTAACCTCCTCTAACTGTGCTCTCTGCCAGCCTCACCTCCTCTCCTGTCCCCTCTGCGCGCTGCCACCCAGCAATCTTTCTAAAGCACAGAACACATTGCCTCCCTGCCCTCAAACCTCTAATTCCTCTCCATTGCTTAGAAAAGGAAGTCTGGATTCCTCAAGCTGACACGAAGGGCCCTTTACAATCCAGCCCCATCTCATTTCTTCCCTTATCTCCTAAATTCCCGATGGTCCAGCCACTCAGTTTCCTACTCCCCACACCGAAGATCTACTCCCACATCATGCTCATGCCATGCCCCCATCTTGGATGACTTTCTTCCTGCATGTTATACCTCTTAGAAATGCTCCTTTAGTTTTTTAAAGTTTATTTTATTGAAGTATGGCTGATTTACAATGTTGTGTTAATTTCTGCTGTACAGCAAGGTGATTCAGTTATACACATGTATACGTTCTTTTTCATATTTTTTCCATTATGGTTTATCATAGGATAATTGAACATAGTTCCCTGTGTTATACACTAGGACCTTGCTGTTTATCCTGGCGTTATGGAAATGCTCCTTCAACTCTCAGCTCACCACCTTTCCTGTGACCACTTGCTGATCGCCCCAGTTGGAACCAACCTCTCCATCCTCAATGTTCCTCTCAGATAACATTTCATAGTTTGGCTTGGCATCCATCTGGCTGTTGCAGAGTCACTTGGATGGCTTGTGGCTGCCCAGCACCCATCTCTCTACTTCCAGTAATAACCTCCTGGGGATCCATTCTTCCCCATCCTGTTTCACAGGGTCCTGGCATTCTGGTGATATCCTATGGGCCTTGTTTAAACATCTCCTGAAGCTAGACATACTCCTGGACTCTTTAGCTATGTTAGACTCTGAAATTCCTTCTCACTTGAGTCTGTTTCTGTTGGATTTTCTCTTACCTACTCTCGAAAGAGACTTTCCAGAAAGTGTGTGTCTCTCCCTGGCTGGTTGGAATCCTTTGACAGGCAAGGTCTATAGTTTGTTCCACTTTGTTCCCCTGGTCTGGCACAGAGTTCCATCCCTGCAGGCAGGGGAAGGGAGAAAACTAAGATGCTGCTGACATATGGGCGGCCCACGCTGTTTCATCCTGGAGCCTCAGGTCACTGCCTGCTTCATGTCACCTCAATTCTGCTGAACTGCACTAGCCACACGTGTCCTTAGCTTCTCCCTGACCCTTGGAATCTCCTTAGTAAGTGACACTCAATAACGTGTGAAATGAAGTCTCCTGCCAGCATCTCTGGTTCTGAGCCCTGTTCTATTCAGGCTGGCAGTGCCTGGCAGGTTCATAGAAGACATTTAATAAATGTTAGCTGTTTTATTGGGTAAGCTGGCACGAAAAGCACCTGCCCCATCAGTGCCCAGAAGATATCTTCTATCTTAGCTCCACTACAGTGTCAGCAGGGAATATTGGCCAAACTTACCTTTGATTACGGCGGGCAATCCACATAGATCCGGTGAGCCTCCAACTCAAGCCACCACCATCTCTGCCCTGCATTGTTGCAAAACGCTCATAACTGTTCTTGGTCATTCACCCTTGCCCCCTCATCTATGATTAACACAGCAGCCAGAGTCACCTGTTGAGAGGTTAAGTTAGATCTGTCTCTCCTCAGCTCAGAACACTCCAGGGGTCCCCTCCCATCCCACCTAGAATAAAAGATAAAGCGAGTAGCTTCCCTGGCCTCACTGCCCTCCAAGACCCCTCCATCTCCTCGCCCTTGGCTGTCCCTGCTCACTTTGATCTACTCAGTCCCTCCCTGTGTGCTCTGGGCATCCTAGGCCCTGCCCATGCTGAGGCCTCACACTGCCCTTTCTTCTGCAAAGCTGCTCCCCCAGGGACCTGGACATCTTGTTCCCTCCCGTCCTTTGGGGCCCTCCTCAAATGTCACCTCATCTAAAGTGGCACTTGCCCCATCCCACCAGGACTCCCCATCGCCCCATCATATGTCCCACCCTCGATGCTGACACCTGGCAGGGTGTCATCTGCTCATTGACTCAGTGCCCAGTTCACAATGGAAAGGTGGCCCCATCCCCAGAGCAAGCACTTTCTTCAGAGCTGGAACTCCACACCGACAACCATACATGGGATTTCCAGGGATGCAGGACATAGAGGATGTGGTTTTGTCCTCCAGAAAAGTGTCAGAGGACCCGTCACCAAAGGGTCCATATGGTGAAAACTTTCTGCGGCCTCTTCCCACTTCACCTCTGAGAAGCCAGGACAAAGGGAAGCAACAACATGTATTGGACACCTATTATGTGTCAAGTCAAGTGCTATGATTTAACCAGAAGGTTAACTTTTATTTTATTTTAAAATAAACACGAGGAAATATCAAAAACTGCCTGAGCTGACCACTGTGCATCAATATTTGAAATATCAAACCATCCATCCACTTTGATAGGATGCCCAGCTCTGTGGGTGTCTTAAGCCCAAGCTTCATTTGCCCTAGTATGACTGAGCCCATCCTACAGATGATAAAACTGAGGCTCAAAGAAGTTCAAAATCTTGCTTGGTGATTCAGCTAAGGTCCAATCTCCATCCAACCCCAGATGAAGTGTCTCCCGTGCCTTCCTACATTGTCCCCATCTCACTTCTGCCCCTGCCCCCCAGAGAGCCCTATCCAGGGCAGAGGGCCTAGCCCGGGGAGCCTGAAATCCAACCCCAGGTACAGATGGGCCATGACTGTGAGGCAGGTCTGCTGGGTTCCTGCCCAGCTCTTCAACCAACCAGCCCCATTTTGCTCCCTGCTGAGCTGCAGACACACTGTAGGTGGAGGTCCACAAGGTCCAAAAGTGTTCAGTTCATTGAACCCAGTGGCTGCATCTGATGGAGAGCCACGGACTAGCTGGCCAGTGCTTCCCAGGTGCTAATGTCCCTCTTCTGAAACGTCATCGGGTGGGGTCCTGAGTGTGCAGCTGAGTGGGTGTTTTTAGCCTCGGATGGGTGCAGGAGCCTGGGTTTTACAGGGTGTGTTTCCTCCTGCTCTGCGTGGCCCCCTCCTCTTCTGTGGCCCTGAAGGAAATCACCTTGGCAGAGCTGAGAGACCTCTGGCAACCGCCCCCCACACGCCACGCTTTGTCAACCTCTGTGTCCCCGTCCTTCGGTGTCCTGGGCCAGCCCCGCCACAAGCAAGGTGTGGCCTGCCCCAGCATGCCTGCCCATCCCCGCAGGCACACCTGTGATACGCCTGCCACCAACCCTTGAACGTGGCTTATTCCTCCCGTCCCACAGGGCTGGTCATCGCTCTGGGCACCTGCAGGTCTGAATCTTGAGCAGCTAGGATGAGCAGACACCCTCCTACACACAAGGCCACAGGCCATGGGTGATTCAAGTGGAACCCGGCCCTCAAGGAGCTCACGTTCTTGCGGGGCCACATGGTAACAGGTAAGCGGACATGTAAGTGAGATGATGTCAGGAACTGAGGAAGGCTGTGAAGGAGATAAGCCTGTGATGGAGGCTGGTGGAGCGGTGCCCAGGTGGCTCCCCGAAGAGGCGACATCTGAGTTCTGAGCGATGAGAAGGTAACACCAAGATCTCAGGCAAAATATGGAAGCAGCCTAAGTGTCCATCAGCAGATGGTCGATGACAAAGATGTGGTACATATATATTGATACAATGGAATATCACTCAGCCACCAAAAAGAATGAAATGTTGCCATTCGCAACAACATGGATGGACTTGGAGGGCATTGTGCTAAGTGAAATAAGTCAGACAGAGAAAGACAAATACTGTATGCCCTCACTTATATGTGGAATCTAAAAATACAACAAACTATATAACAAAAAAGGAAGCAAACTCACAGATACAGAGCACAAACCAGTGGTTACCAGTGCAGGAGAGGGGCATTATAGGGGCAGGGAAGTGGGAGGCACAAACTATTGGGTGTAAGACAGGCTTAGGATGTATTGTACAACATGGAGAATATAGCCAATATTTTGTAATAACTGTAAGTAGAAAGTAATCTTTTAAAATTGTATAAAAGTTTTTTAAAAAATCTTTTGAAAAAGATCTCAGGCAAAACATTCGAAACTGAAGGATGAGTGGAATGATCCTGAGAGGCCTGGAGAGCATCACAGGATGAGGGGGCAGAAGGCAGGTCTGCGTGGCTGGTGGCTGGAGCTTAGAGGGATGGTGTGAAGCAGGCAGAGAAGTGAGACCAGCACAAGCAGGGGTGCCGCCCCCATAAAGAATCTGACCTCCATCTGAAGGGGAACGGGAGGCAACCGCAGGGGCATTAGACCGGGCATGACACGATCTGACGTCAGCAACCCTCAATGGCAATATCTGACCTTAATGAGATCACTCAGCTCCTGGGGAGAGTGAAGGAGGGCCACGTGAGAGCTGGCGGTGACCTGGGCTCAGCTGGAGGAATGAGGGGCTGAGGCGGGGGTGGAGCTCCCAGGAAAAACTAACTGGCAGTTTGGAAGAAGGGTCTGAGGAAAGGAGGGGAATCAAGGGCAACCTCTGGGTTTCTGACGTAGCCACAAGGCAACCAGTGATGCAATTTCCTGTCTTGGGGAAGATTCAAGAAGAGGCAGACTGCCAAGTAAGGGTGAGAGCCAACTGTTCAATCTCGTCCTGTTAGGTTAGAGGGCTCTGTTACTCATGTGGGTGGAGAGGGTCAATTGGCATGGAGAGAGGAAGAGTCTGGAGACATCTGGGATGGAGACGGGGACTTTGGAGTCAGCATATGATGACTGGAGGAGCCATGGGCTGCATGCACTCGGCTGTGGAGTTTGGGCAGAGAGGGGACGAAGGCTGAGGGCTGGCCCTGGGGCACTCTGGCACTGGGGGGCGGGTGGTTGGTAAGGAGGAAGATGCAGCAGAAAGGTATCAGCCTGCAAGGTGGGAGCCTAGGGAGGGGAGAGTCTCAGGAGGACGAGGTGGCCTGTTACATCAAATGACAGCAAGAGGTTGAGGGAGAGGAGGATGGAGAAGTGAGCTTTGGCACGATGGAAGGCGTTGGTTACCTAGAGCCATCTCATGGGATTCGTGAGCACAAGAGCCGGCTTAGAAAGGCTGGAGGACAAGATGAGACAGTGGAGATAACAAGTCAAGACAACACTTCATGGAAGCAACCTAAGTGTCCATCGACAGATGAATGGATGAAGGAGATGTGATACCTATAGACAATGGAATAGTATTCTACCCAACCATAAAAAAGAATGAAAAATGCCATTTGCAGCAACGTTGGTGGACCTAGAGATTATCATATTAAATGAAGTCAGACAAAGACAAATACCATATGATATCACTTATATGTGGAATCTAAAAAATGATACAAATGACCTTATTTACAAGACGGAAACAGACTCACAGACTTAGAAAACAAACTTATGGTTACCAAAGGGGAAAGGTGGGGAGGGATAAATTAGTAGTTTGGGATTCACATATAAACACTACTATATATAAAATAGATAAACAACAAGGAACTACTGTATAGCACAGGGAACTCTACTCAATATTCTGTAATAACGTAAATGGGAAAAGCATTTGACAAAGAATAGATACATGTATATGTATAGCTGAATCACTTTGTTGTAGAACAGAAAATAACACAACGTGGTAAATCAACTATACACCAACGTAAAATAAAAATTAAGAAAAAAACATGACACAAATGCACTTATCTACGAAACAGAAACAGACTAACAGACATAAAGAACAGACTTGTGGATGCCAAGGGGGCGGGGGAGGGATGGAGTGAGAGTTTAGGATTAGCAGATGCAAGCTAGTATATATAGAATGGATAAACAACAAGATCCTACCGTATAGCACAAGGAACTATATTCAATATCCTGTGATAAGCCATAATGCAAAAGAGTATATACATGTACATATATATGTATAACTGAGTCACTTTGCTGTACAGCAAAAATTAACACAACATTGTAAATCAACTATACTCCAATAAAATAAAGTTTTAAAAATAGACAAACCTTTGTGGTGCTGGGAAGGAAGCAGAAGAATGGGGTGGTGTGTGGAGGCGCAGGTGCCATCAGAGGCGTTTCAAAGGCTGCCCTTAGGACATATTTGGGCAGCCCATCAGAAAGGGTGTCACTGGTGATGGGGAAAAGAGAAAAGATAATTACAGAAGGGAAGACCTTGAGAGGGTGAGAGGGAAAGAAATCCTGAGCCAAGTGATGGAACAGACATATCTTCCATTATGGAGCATGTGGAGAGCGGTGCTGAGAGGCTGTGACTTGGTGATGGGATGTCTCCATCTAAATAGATTGACTGTCTCTATAAAATAGGAGACAAGGTCATCAGCCAAGAGGAAGGGAAGAAAGCAGGGTGGAAGATGTAGTAAACTAGGAAAAGGGAGGTGGAATCTCTAGGAAAGTAGAGGTGGATTTACTGAACATGTTCATTGCCTCTAGAGATCTGTGCTTTTAAATCTGACATATAAACAGCCAGCTCCATTGCCTCATTTTTCCTGGCTAAAATCAACATATAGGTGCAGGTGGAGGGTTGAGCAGATAGTTGAAAAAGAGAATTTTGGGAAGGAAGTGAATTGGAAGAATAGGAGTTGGTGGTCAGAAAGTGGGAAGCTTGAAATCAAGATTGAGACCTAGAGGGACTTCCCTGGTGGCGCAGTGGTTAAGAGTCTGCCTGCCAATGCAGGGGACACAGGTTCAATCCCTGGTCCAGGAAGATCCCACATGCCTCGGACCAACTAAGCCCGTGCGCCGCAACTACTGAGCCTGCACTCTAGAGCCCACGTGCCACAACTACTGAAGCCCACGTGCCTAGAGCCTGTGCTCCGCAACAAGAGAAGCCACCGCAATGAGAAGCCTGTGTGCCGCAAAAGAGAGTAGCCTCCCACTCGCCGCAACTAGAGGAAGCCCACGCACAGCAACAGAGACCCAATGCAGCTAAAAATAAATAAATTAATAATAAATTAATTAAAAAAAAAAAAAGATTGTGATGTAGAAAAACTTATGGTAACCAGAGGGGAAAGCGGGATGTGGGGAGGGATAAATTGGGAGATTGGGGTTGACATATACACACTACTATAAATAAAGTAGATAACTAATAAGGACCTACTGTACAGCACAGGGAACTCTTCTGAATACTCTGTAATGGGAAATATAATACTCTACATGGGAAAAGAATCTAAAACAGAGCGGATATATGTATATGTATAACTGATTCACTTTGCTATACAACAGAAAATAACACAACATTGTAAATCAACTATACTCCAAAAATTTTTTTTTAAATGATTGCCAATGGATGGCTAAGCTGGGTGACCGAAGAGATCATTGGCTGTCCGTTGAGATCAGGCTGCTGTTTGGGGTTAGATGATGCTGTGACTGCTACTCAGGTTCCAGGAGGCCATGCTCCCGGCTCTCTGCAGATCTCAGCCAACGGCAGATGAGGAGACGGGCACAGAGGATGCTCCCTGGAGATGCAATGAGCTCTGTGGTACTGTTAATACTACAGAACTCCCCGTGGGGTTAGGCAAAAAGCTGGTCTCCAGCAGAGTCTACTTTATTGCTTAGCTTTTCCACCTGCCCTAACCTCACTCCCCTTTTCTTGGTCGGACTCCTCAAAAAATCATCTGAACAAGAATCCATCTTCCAGGACAGAAGGATGTGCACATGCCAAGAACGGTGAAGGACATGGTGATGGAGGAAGAGTAGTGAGTCAGTACTAACGTTACTGGTGACTAAGGGGGATGACGGGAAAGTCACGAAAAGAGAGCCAGGAGAAGGGACAAGGGTCATGAGGACGGACAACACCCTTCAAAGGAGCTGGGGGCTTTGAAGAGGAAGGAGACAGCTTGGCAGTGGAAGGAAGAGCAGCAGTGTTGACTACTATTCCCAGATCCTGAGATTGTGGAAAAAGTATCAGCCTCTGGAGAAGACTGCAAGGGAAGCAGTGTCCCGGATAGCCTGGGTTTGAATTAGTCCGAGGTGAAATTAGCAGAACTCAGGACTGACTCTGAGTTCTGGAGAGCTCAGAGGGAGGGGTGGATGGGAGGGGCGGGTGGCAGACGGGGTCAGATTAGGAATGTTCAAAGCATCTGTCGGAAGTGGGTGGTCCTGGGTGGTCCAGGAGGCTCAGGTTCTGCCAGAGGCCGATAGGATGGGGTGTTTAAAGCTTGGCAGGATTGGTCCTGGGACTCAGAGCTCAAACTGATAGGACCCCAGGATGCCGGACACAGCCAAGGGAGCTGCACGAATCTGAATGGAAAGAACAAAATTCTCAGGCTTTCTCCAGGTTCATGGAAAACTAATTAAACTGACATACACACAGAACCTAAGGGTCATCTGGGCCTCCTTACCTCTCAGGGATTTGGAGACATCTCATCCAAACTCCTAATTTAGGGCCTCTGAGTCTCCGGAGGGTCCTTCCCCTCCACACCCCAACCTGCCACCCACAAAGTGATTTTCGTGACTTCTCCAAGACCTGCTTCCTCGAGCTTTTGTCTCCAGCTCTGCATTTCTGCGTCCTGGATGCTGGCTTGATACTGAGCTCAGGGTCCTGCTCGTGAAGCCCAAGGATGCCTCTGGGGCCACATTCTGTGAGTTTAGCGATCGAAGGCATGCGTGGCCAAGGGGTTCATCTCCCTCTGCCCAGGTTCGGGCTCTTCCCTTCCTCTCTCAATCTCACCTCCTTCTCAACACCTACACATATCAGACTCAGCAGCATCCTCTGCCCAGTCGCAAGCAGGATGTTTCTGCCCTCACACAGGCCCCTGAAGGCTCCGCTTCTATCCCAAGCAGGCTTAGCCCTGGAGTTTCTTTCTAAGACATAAAATGCTCTCATTGAAAGGAATTTGGGGTGCACGGTTTTTCTCCCTCTGCCCAAGCCGCGTGGTGTGGCGGTTAGGGACACAGGCTCTGGAGTCACACACAGCCAGAGGCTGAAGTTTTCTGAGCTTCAGTTTCCGTTCCCAGGAAATGAGGGCAATCATAGTGGCGTAACATTTTTCCAGCACTTTCCTTGTGGCTGGCACTAGGCTAAGCATTTGACGCCCATCTTATTTAATCCCAACATCATCCTTGTGAACTAGGAACTACCCCATTTTCCAAAGGAGAAAACTAAGTTTTGGTGATTTTAAGTAACTTGCCCACCATCGAAGGACTTTTAGTTGGCTGAGCTGGGATTCCGTGCAGGATCTTTTTTACTTTGAAGACCTTGCTCTTAAGCCACCTGCAGTGATACAAAGTCAAGAATACTGGGTCCCCCCACTGGCTTGTCCTCTAACCTGATCCTCCTACCTTTGGGGTTTCAGTTTTCCCACCTGTAAAATGGAAGGTCCCTTCGGCTATATTGCCACCGAATCTTTGAAAATGACAACCGTGGATTTGAAAGAGTTAACACAGTTGCCTGCAAATTCAAAATTCCCTTCTTACCAGGATCTGTCCCAAGTTTCCAAAATGGCTTTGAGGATAAAAAGTACATAATGGCTTAAATTTGCTTTGAAGGAAGGATTACAAGGCAATGAGTAAGAGCAGCCTCAACAGTTCTTCTGGGAGGTCTCTCAATTTTCCCAGATATGGTTTACTTTTTCCAAGTTCTGTATTTTATCCACAATGGGCTTCCCCCATGGAATCATGGTGCTAGAAATCAACTCAGATACCACCGACCTTCACAATGGGGAAGCCGGGGAGCAGGGATCCTTTGGTCCCAGGCATCTTTACATACGTGAGCATCCTGTTTTTACAGATGGGAAGCTGAGGCCTTGAGAGGGTCAGGGCAGAGTCTTCAGGTCCAGAGCATCCCTTCTGTGGTCTCCCCAAGAGTCTCAGGGAGCAGCCATGCAGGGTACTGGAGGCTGGCACTCCTGACCCTGGTCAGCGCTTGGCCATTCTTGCCTCTGCTTTTCCAGGATTTCTCAGACAACACTGGGGGCTGAGGGGGCTACTGCCCAGTGACCAGGGCCTGGGCCCCACCTGGCTTTAACCTGAGCAACTTTGTCCATGTAAGATTTTGTTCAAAAAAATTCTCCACTGCTTACAAAAAAAAAAAAAGTTTGGAAATACAGCTATCTTTTCCAAGTTCTTTTTTTTTTTTTTTTTTTTCGCATCTAAATTGGTTTCAGCGAAAATGTAAGGCTCTCTGCCAACAAGAATGCAGAGAAGTGGGTAATAAAGGCAGCTCTGCATTTGGGGCAGGGATCTGATCAGACAGAGAAGAAGTGAGTGAGTGAGTGAGTGTGTGTATGTATGTGTTTGGGGTGTGTGTGTGCGTGCACCATGCTCGATCACAGAAAGTCCAGGCGGACAGGTCTGGTACAGGACATCCTGACCCACCCTTAAGAGTGGGTGGCAGACATGGCCTTGTTTATGCTCCCCAGATTCTAGATACACAAACAATAAATCCCAACAATATGTTTGCCTGCAGAGTTTGTGGCCAGCTTCAAAGTCGCATATAAGGACTCACAGGACTCTAGGCTCAGCTGTGCAGGCAGAGTCCTTCTAAGTGTCTGAGGAAAGCACCGAGGGAACATTCAGCTACCAAGCCATCTGATGGCTAAGAAATGCTCTAGAAAGAGCCCTGGCTTGGGCATGGGTCTGGTATCAGATCAGACTTTTATCCCCGGACTCCTGGGATGCCCTGGACTTCAGCTCCATGTTCACCGGGCCCCAACAAGTATTCACAGCAGTGAGCTCTGCAGTCTAGGTTGATGGCCCAAGATCCCTGCTTCTGGGCCCCCCAGTGCCAACAAGAAACTGACCAAACCCCAAGGTGCAGCATGCAGGCTTCCGTATGATCTGGGGCCCACCTGTCAGGCAATCACTCAACCCACTCGTGACTTTATTCCTGTATTTATCAATTGCATGAATGCCGGCTCAACTGATGACTCCTGGGTCTATGTCCCTTCTGTGCCATCCAGAGCCTCCCCAGGACCTGGTGGAAAGTGGGTGGGAGCTCACTGAGTGAATAAACGAAATGACAAATGAAATATGCAAGAGTACTTTGAAAGCTATAAGGAGGTGGAATCACAGATGTAAGAAATTACTACCACTAGTAAGAATACTATTGTCACGTGCAACTGTTTTGTTCTTATGATATGCTTTACGGAAATAGAACATTTAAGAAAAATTAATCAACTACTTTAAAAAAGTAATGGCAATTATTTTCTTATGGTAAAAAATATAAAGAGAAGTTTATAGTCCAAGCAACTAAATATAACCCAGATATAACCCAATGATACTTTGGGGTATTTTTTTCCAGTCTGTTTTCTATATGTGGACCTGTGTGTGTGTGTGTGTGTGTGCGTGTGTGTGTGTGTGTGTGTGTGTGTGTAAATATGTAATATAAGTGGGATCAAACTGCATACTTTTTATTTCCTGCCATTTTCAGTTAACATGTTACGATGAACACTTTGCTATGTTTTGACATCTAAGCTCAAGTTCCCTGGCATCCCACTTCCTAGCCCAGTGACTGTGGGTGATTCATTTCACCTCACTTGAGTCCTTGTTTGCTCATGTCTGAAATAATCTTACTGGGGCAGATACTGCTAGTGTTCACCGATATCAATTTTCACCTCTTTGCAGACATATTGTTAAAGTCTGTTTCACAGTCTCCTTTGCAGCTGGATGAGACCACGTGACCATCTTCTGGCCAACGGGATGTGGGAGGAAGTGATGAATGCCACTTGCATGCCTAGCTCATAGGGCCTCCCACAAATAAGCCTTTTCTCTTTCTTCTTACTCTCCAGGCCCCAGGCCCCCATACTGACTGGATGAACCAAGGAGATCATGAAACAACTAGACGGTGGACCCACAAGACGAAACAGGTCTGGGTCCCCAAGTCAGAGCTTGGAAAAGGACCCAACTGGCCTGTGATGTGAACAAGAAATAAACCTCCTTTGCTTAAGCCACTGAGGCATCAGGATTGATTTGTTTCTGCAGCCTAGACTAATGTGATAGCTACCTACCTCATAAGGCTATACTTTTAAATAAAATATCAAGGGCTTCCCTCGTGGTGCACTGGTTAAGAATCCACCTGCCAATGCAGGGGACACAGGTTGGAGCCCTGGTCCGGGAAGATCGCACATGTTGCAGAGCAACTAAGTCTGTGCACCACAAAACTACTGAGCCCGCATGCCACAACTACTGAGCCCACATGCCTAGAGCCTGTGCTCCACAACAAGAGAAGCCATGACAATGAGCAGCCTGCGCACCACAACAGAGAGTAGCCCCCACTCACCGCAACCGGAGAAAGTCCATGCGCAGCAATGAAGACCCAACTCAGCCAAAAGAAGAAAAGAAAAACCAAATGAATGAATTTAGAAAAATAAATTATAAAAAAATATTGAAATCAACAGCTCATTAAAAGCACTCCACAGACATGAGCCTTTAAAAATGAAAGAATAATAAATAAATGAACAGTCCACTGATTAAATAATATCCACTGATTGGATAATATACACGCTAGGTGTGTTGGATTTCAGAGAAGTGAGAAATCATGGTTGACAGGAGTAAGCAGTAGAAGGAGGTGTTGAGTGTAATCTGGTAGGATGTGTAGGAATTGGGTCCAGGAGAGGAATTGGAAGGGGCTTCTGGGAAGAAGACAATTCATTCAACTTGTGTGTGTTTGTCAATAACCCAGGAGGTAGGAAACGCAATGAGGGACATTCTGTATCAGTATAATACTTGGAAGATGGGAAGGACCAGGAATTGGGCCATGCTCAGCTACCAGGGCTGGCCACCAGAGGACTGGACAGGTTTTCTGTGGCCTTTCCATCCTGTTCACTTTCTATTCTGGACCCCAGGACTGTCCTGGAAGGAGCTCCACCCCTCAGTATTGGTAGACATGGTCTTAGTTTCCTGAAGTCCCCAAAAATCCATAGAGTAGGCATGTGGGAGGAAGTGATGTATATGCCACAAGAGACATAGAGGAGAAGGGTATTAAAAATAATCTGAATTCCAATCCCCCCATGTTATAGACGATAAAACTGAAGGCCCAGGAGGACCCATAGCTCAGGTTTGCATGCATGACACAGTAGCTTAGTGTCAGAGGCAGAACACAAATGTAAACCAGGTGATGCATTTTCCTTTATAACCCTCCACCAGCCTCCCAGCCCACCTGGAATAAAACCAACTCCTGACTGTGATCTACAAAGCCCTATAAGATCCAGTCCCTCCCACCACCCTTTCTGGTACTGAGGAAAAACCTGGCTGGTTTTCACCAACACATCTGGTGCACGGCTGGACATGTCCCAGCCCCACTTCCTTGTGTCTAGGAGAGATCAGGGATCTGAGTTCTGACCAATGAAATGCGAGCAGGAGGCAACAATGCCCCTTCCGAGCCTCTTCCTGAAAACTACCACACAGTTCCCCACCACCTCTCTTCCCTTGGGTACTGGCTGGATGCATGTATCCCATGGAAGGCTCCCAGGCACTAGGCACTGGGGGAAGACAGAGTCATGTGACATCAGGGGCTTGGGTTCCTCAAAGACTGAAGGAGAGAGAATCCCCTACACCCACATAGAGCTAAGAAGTGAGCTAGAATCAGCCCTTTATTGCATCGTCAAGCCTCTGAGCTCTGTGAGTCATTTGTTATTGCAGCTAGTGTTAACCTACCCTGGCTAACGCAAGCCTCCTCTTCCTTCACATTCTGCTGGCTACACATCACCTCCTGTGGCACCCACCCTCGTACACTGTACTCTCACCGTGCTGACCTTCTGTATGGTTTTTGTTGTGAGCCAGGTTTTCTCCTGTCTCTGGTCTGTTCACTTGCTCTCCCCCTTGACTGCAAAGCTCCCCTCCCTGACCTCATCTTTGCTCCCTTCTCACCATCCGATGCTCAGCTTCAATGTCATCTTCTTGGAGACATTTTTCCTGATCACTACTAGTTCCCTGTAGTCACACCCTATTTCTCACTCTTTCATTACACTCTTATGATCAGTTACTATCTAGAATTATCTTGTCTATCCATCCGTTTGCTTATTTTGTTTTAATCTCCTTCCTCTAGAATATAAACTTCATGAGGTCAGGGACTTGGCCTGTTTGTTTCACTGCAATATCCCCAGCACTAAGAGCATACTAAGTGCTTAAAAAATATTTGTAAATGAATGAGTAGTGAATGGATGTGTGCACAAACATTAGTCCCGTGACATCCAGGATAAACCCATTCAGTCACATCTCATGATTCACTCCGTTGCCAAACGTTTCAGAGCAGAGGGTTTTTCCCATCAATTGACCTGAGAAGGATGGACCTGGTCTGAGGTTCAAGGTCGGTTTGTCTATTTAGCCAGTTAAAGAAGGGCCCAGATACCTCGGTAGCCTCCCCTGAGCAGAGAGGTTTACAGCCCTTCACTCTGAAGGCCCCACAGCTGCTGGCACCTGCTGGGTTTGGCACTTGGGTCTGTAAGAAGTCGGAAGTATTTCTCCATTTTGCCGGAAAGAGCCTCTTGGCAATCTGTGGGAGATTGGAGATTGCAGCAGAAAAGCCCAGAATGGTCCCTTGAGATTATTTACAGCCCAAACTTCCTCAGCTCTGCCAGGTCCCAGGGAGACCGTCCTCCCAGCCTTTTCTCCAGGGAGAGCCAGCTGTCTCTGCCTTCACTCAGGAAAACAAACAGTGCAGGCCGAGCTGGCCTGGTCCTACCCACCTGGCAGATGAGCAAACCGAGGCCCTGGGGGTTAGGAAGGCTTCACTAACATGCAGAGAAACCATGCAATGTCCTCACTCGTCTGACTTCCAGATTTCCCTCAGTAAAACAGAGAGCAGACCCATCCCACCCTCTACCCCACCCATGAGACAGATACTAACAGAATCAGCCCTTCCCTACAGAAGAGGAAACTGAGGCACCAGCAGTTTAGCAATGTGTCCCCATGAGGTCCAGACCTTGGGTTCAGACCCGGTAGTTGGTGCTCTTGATCACTTTGCTGCCTACAGTTTGATCCTGGTCTCCCTGGAGCCTACCTCCCAGGACCTTAGGGATAAAACGGTGTGACGGGTATGGTGGGGGGCTGGGAGCTGTAGGCATCTCTGCCATCACGAGTGACCTTAGAAGAGGAGGAGACAGTCCCGAGGGGAAGAGGAGAAATCTGGATTAGTCAGGGTTCTCCAGAGAAGCAAAACCAATAGAATATATATATATAGAGAGAGAGATCTATTTTAAGGAATTGGCTTACCCAGTTATGGAGGCTGGTGATCCAAAACTACAGCTCTGTCCTGGGTCTCCAGCCTGCTGGCCTACCCTGTTGATTTTGGACTTGCCGGCCTCTGTAATCACATGAATCAATTCCTTAAAATAAATCTTTTTCTCTGTGTATATGCAGTCTATTGTTTCCATTTCTCTGGAGAACCTGAAACCGAGCAGGACCCTCTGGGGCTCCTGGGCAATGAAGCCTTCCAGTTCCCCATTTCTTGTTTGTAAGGAACAGACTCCAGCTTCCATGACCTCCCCTGAGTTCCAAAGGGCAAATTCAAACAGTTGCTACTGGGGGAAGGGAGGGGATGTAGAGACCAGGGAGGAGCTGCCAAGAGACCACCTGAGGCCAGATTAAAGGGACCAAAGAAGCTCATCAAGATTAGGAGACCACCTGAGACCCTGCACACAGCCTAATCTGGTCAGCAACCTCACCCTTGAACTGTTGCTATAAAACTCCTCACTAATTCCTCCCAGGTTGGGACACATAGTTTTCGAGGGACACGAGCCCGCTGTGCCCCCTTTGCCTGTAAAGCAATAAAGCTATTATTTCCTACTTCACCCAAAACTCTGTCTACGAGATTCCATTCGGCACCGGTGCCCAGAGGCTGAGCTTTCGGCATCAAACCGTAACACACGCACACACACACGCGCGCGCGCACACACACACACACACATGCACGCACATATACACACACTCATACACACTGAACCCCCTAGTGGCTTCCCTTGACCCCAGGACAAAGTCCAAACTCCTTTCCATGGCTTTCGAGGTTTTTCTCCCCCTCTCCATTTTTCTACCCCCAGACTCAGCTCTCTCACGGCCCCTGCCACACTCACCAAGCTCTGGCCAAGCTCGTCTTCTCTCAATTCCTCACAAAATGCCTTCTTCAGCTCTACCAACAAGCCATACTCTCCAAGCCCCAGGGCCTTTGCACATGCTGCTCCCACCACCTGGGAACCTATCCTGCCCGGCTTCCCAGCTAAACCTTCCTTCTTCTGGCAGGAGCTTAAGTGTCGCTTCCAAGGGAGCAATTCCCTGTCAAGTAGCACCGAAATGGCTAATCAATCATTTGTGAAATTGCATTTTTAATATCTGTCTTCCCCGAAAGTCTAGGTCCACCAGCAAGGAAACGTCAGAGCCTGCTTTGCTCTCACAGGGTCCCCAATGCCAGTGACTGGGCACATCAGAGGTTGACATAAAATTTAAAAGGCTGAATAGGGACTTCCATGGTGGCACAGTGGTTAAGACTCCATGCTCTCAATGCAGGGGGCCTGGGTTCGATCCCTGGTCAGGAAACTAGATCCCACATGCATGCTGCAACTAAAAGTTCACACGCCATAACTAAGGAGCCCATCTGCCACAACTAAGACCCAGTGCAACCAAATAAATAAATAAATATTTTAAAATAAATAAACAAGAAATCAGAGGCTGCATTTATGAATATCTATTACAATCCAAATTGTATTTCTGGTTGGCTACAACAATAATCATGCTTTCTCATCCCTGGTCACATATTATTGTTTGCCTGGGTAACAAAAGCACACTCAAAAATTTCTCCATTATTGCCCCATCTGTGATCATACACTGATTAATTAAAGCATGTGGCAACAAGTGAAGATAGCTTTCACTTGTACAGCTGATTCTCTCTGCCCCAGCCTCTCCCTGCTTTCCCTTCCCACCTATGTCATCCAGCTGAGCATTCCTATCTCAGCTTCCATCTTTTCTTTCTAGTGGGACAGCCTCATGGCAAATTCAGATTCAAGATCCTCTGTGTAAGCCAGGGTAAGTTACGGAAGCTCTCTGGCCAGGTCCCTCCTCTGCAAAATGAGAAGCTGAATCAGAGGACAGTGGAGGCCCCTCAGCTCTGACTCTGTGTACCCCACAGTCGTCGATTTTCTTTTGCATCTCGGCCCGACTGCTGCTTCTTGCTGCCAAGACTTCCTGTGCCTGGGAGCAAAATCTGCCCCTCACTTTCCACCCCAATAACCCTTAGGCCACAGGTAGTGCTACACCGACCGTGCCAGCCACGAGGTAAAATCGGGACCACAAACAGAAAACAGGTCTTCCTTCTTCTGTCCAATACCTGTCATTGCAGAAGCTGAGTCAGCTCTCCTCAGTGGGTCTTACACACTCACACACACATACTCACACACACTCACACATATTCGTACACATTCATATCATGTTTCCTTTATTTCAGGAAGGGTTTTCAGTTATTAGCAGCAGAAACCAGTTCTGGTACATGTAGGGAGGAGACAGGGAGGATGATGAGGGTGGGGCAGAGAAATTGGAAAAATCTCCCAGAATCACAGAAGTTGGACAGCCAGGTCTTGAGAAGGACACAGAGAAACATCCAGGAGCAGGAACTGGCATGGGGTTTCTTCCGAGTTCTGCAAGCAGAACGGATCAACCCACCACCACTTGCTTATTTTTGTTACTGAATTATAGCCTACATATAAAAGATTATGTTCATTCACAATACATGTAAATCAAAGCAGCATGCTCTATGCCTTAAAATTATACGGTAATGTATGTCAATTATTTCTCAATAAAACTGGGGAAAAATTACATTCATAATGTATCAGTATGAAGTCAAGAATATAGGAATGGGTGGGAGGGATAAATTAGGAGTTTGGGATTAACAGATACCCATTACTATATATAGATAAACAACAAGAACCTACTGTATAGCACAGGGACCTATACTCAATATCTTGTACTACAAAACTACAGTAATCAAGACAGTATGATACTGGCACAAAAACAGAAATATAGATCAATGGTACAGGATAGAAAGCCCAGAGATAAACCCTATGGTCACCTAATCTATGACAAAGGAGGCAAGAATGTACAATGGAGACAAGATGGTCTTTTCAATAAATGGTGCTGGGAAAACTGGACAACCACATGTAAAAGAATGAAATTAGAATGCTACCTAACACCACACACAAAAATAAACTCAAAATGGATTAAAGACCTAAATGTAAGACCAGACACTATAAAACTCTTAGAGGAAAACATAGGAAAAACACCCTTTAACATAAATCACAGCAAGATCTTTTATGACCCACCTCCTAGAGTAATGAAAATAAAAACAAAAATAAGCGAATGGGACCCAATTAAACTTAAAAGCTTTTGCACAGTAAAGGAAACCATAAACAAGATGAAAAGAAAACCCACAGAATGGGAGAAAATATTTGCAAATGAAGCAACACACAAAGGATTAATCTCCAAAATATACAAACAGCTCATGAAGTTCAGTATCAAAAAAAAACAAACAACCCAATCAAAAAATGGACGGAAGACCCAAATAGACATTTCAGCAAAGACATACAGATGGCCAAGAGGCACAGGAAAGATGCTCAACATCACTAATCATTAGGGAAATGCAAATCAAGACGACAATGAGGTATCACCTCACACCGGTCAGAATGGTCATCATCAGAAAATCTACAAACAATAAATGCTGGAGAGGGTGTGGAGAAAAGGGGACCTTCCTGTACTGCTGGTGGGAAAGTAAATTGATACAGTCACTGTGGAGAACAGTAAGGAGCCTCCTTAAAAAACTAAAAATAGAACTACCATATGACCCAGCAATCCCACTACTGGGCATATACCCTGAGAAAACCATAATTCAAAAAGACACATGCACCCCAATGTTCATTGCAGCACTATTTACAATAGCCAGGACATGGAAGCAACCTAAATGTCCATCGACAGATGAATAGATAATGAAGATGTGGTACATATATGCAATGCAATATTACTCAGCCATAAAAAGGAACGAAACTGGGTCATTTGTAGAGATGTGGATGGACCTAGTGTCTGTCATACAGATTGAAGTAAGTCAGAAAGAAAAAAAAATATTGTATATTAACGCATATATGTGGAATCTAGAAAAATGGTACAGGTGAACCTATTTGCAGGGCAGGAATAGAAAGGCAGACGTAGAGAACGGACATGTGTGCACGGAGTGGGGAAGGGGAGGGTGGGATGAACTGGGAGATTAAGTTTGACATAAATACACTACCATGTGTAAAATAGATAGCTAGTGGGAACCTGCTGTATAGCACAGGCAACTCAGCTCGGTGCTCTGTGATGGCCCAGTTGGGTGGGATGCATTGGGGAGGGAGGGGATGTGTGTATACATGTGGCTGATTCACTTGACTATGTGGGAGAAACTAACACAACATGGTAAAGCAATTACACTCCAATAAAAAAAAATCTTGTAATAGCCTATAACGGCAAAAAAATCTGAAAAAGAATATATATATATATATATATATATATATATATATATATATATGTGAAATATATATATATATATATATATATATATATATATATATATGTGAATCACTTTGCAGTACACCTGAAACTAATGCAGCATTGTAAATCAACTATACTTAAATTTTAAAAAAAGAACAAGGACATAGTAATAAACTGGCCTCCCATGTACCCACCACCACCACCAGGTTAAGGAACAGAACGTCACCAACAGGCTAGAAGTCCCCATGTGCCCTTCTGGACCACAGAGCCCTGACCCTGGTCCAGCCTCACATCCGTCCCCTCAGAGGTCAAGTTACTGGAAAACAGCCTCTGATCGGCCCAGCACACGCCCACCACTTGATTTAAAGTCTCCATGAAACTGATGCAGTGGGGACCAAGGGGGCCTACGAGTGAAGGGGCTGTTTTCAGAAGACGTGGGCCTGAGTGGTGGGCAGGCAAAGCCAGGCTGTCCCTGGGAGGATTTGCCCCACAGGTTGCCTCCTTCTCCTGTGTTTGAGGAGGTTCCTTTTGGCTTTGACTCACCTTCCTTGCACCTCCTCTCTGATTTAGGCACGAGTCCACAGGGTTGATCCAGAACGGTATCTTGAGTGACAGCAGGCTGTGCTCAGAAGCGCTTCTCTCCCTATCTTGGTCATTTCTGCCTTGAACCCAGCAAGAACAGATTTTTCCCTTGGAATGAGTATTTTCCCAAGAAGCTCCTGAGTCCTTCATACAAAGAGGCCACTTATGGGACTAGCCTACAGCTGGAATCCTGAGCTCCCCATCTCAATAAAGAGGGCAGAGATGGGGACAGAATCAGAGCAATACCTTCTTCCGTTATCCCATGTGACAGAGATGACTAGCTGTCCACCCGGACCTATTCCCCTTATTTCTTAGTAATAAACGTGTGTAGCTGGACACAAGCTGCCTGGTTAGGCTGTATTCCCCAGGCTGTCATGGGCGTGATGTATGCTATTTAGGGGTCTAGAATTTAAGCCACATTCTATTTCCTTTCCTGTAAGAGGGAACCCAGACGTGGCAGTGACACAGCTCCAACCATGCAAATGACTTTATGAGCTAGGGAATAATGGAGTAAGAAATGGTAGGAACCTGGGTCCCTGAATGACCACATGGAGTACAGCCTCCCCAGATAGCTCACTCCAGGACTGTTATATGAGCGCAAGACATGGATGTCTATGCCTGTAGCCACTCTTGGGGGATGAGGGGCTCTTTGCTGCAACAGCTCTGTACTCACTCCACTAATACTCCCACCAATCCAAAAGGACATTTATCTCAGGATCCAGAAGAGAAAATCCCTGATGAGTGTGATGCGGAACCAGGAAAAGCTTCATCAACAGGTCTCAGCCCAAGTCACTTGCCATATGCTACAGAAGCTTGGGCTCTAGGTAAACACGTCACCCCAGGAGACACTCCTATAAAGCGCCCATGAATCATGAATGGACTAACACATTTGCCTATCACTTCCCAGCCAGGACTAGGGGATCTGAGGGAGTGATACACAGGACTGACGAGATCAGGGGGGCAGGAGGGTAAGGACAGATCCCCGAGACTGCATTACAGCATGATGAAGGGTGAGAAGTGTGAGCCCTAGGAATGGATAAAGAAGATGTGGTACCTATATACAATGGAATATTACTCAGCCATAAAAAACAACAAAATAATGTTGTTTGCAGCAACATGGATGGACCTAGAGATTGTCATACTGAGTGAAGTAAGTCAGACACAGAAAGACAAATATCATATGATATCACTTATATGTGGAATCTTTAAAAAGGGCACAAATGAACTTATTTACAAAAGAGAAATAGACTCACAGATGTAGAAAACAAACTTATGGTTACCAGGGAGTAAGTGGGGGGGAAGGATAAATTGGGAGATTGGGATTGACTTATACACACTACTATATATAAAACAGATAACTAGGGCTTCCCTGGTGGCGCAGTGGTTGAGAGTCCGCCTGCCGATGCAGGGGACACGGGTT
>NW_006772141.1:2605676-2616151 GCF_000442215.2 Lipotes vexillifer
AAAAAAGGAAAAAAAATAGATAACTAATAAGAACCTACCGTATAGCACAGGGAACTCTACTCAGTACTCTGTAATGACCTATATGGGAAAAGAATCTTAAAAAGAATAGATACATGTATATGCATAACTGATTCACTTTGCTGTACACCTGAAACTAACACAACATTGTAAATGAACTCTACTCCAATAAAAATTAAAAAAAAAAAAAAAGAAGGGTGAGCCTTGATGCTGCTGCAGGGGATACCAAAAGGTAACTTGTAAGAACAGTGAGGGGAAAATGAGAAGCAAAAGAAAAGGACACAGAAGGAGAGAGTGAGAAGCACAGACAGAAAACAAATGTGAAATCAACTTGCAAGGAACATCTCAGATTCAAAGACAGAGAAAAAGAGTACAGGAGGATGAGCATGGAGGAGCTGGCAGGAGGGATCACGTTTCACCACATCAGAGCTTCGGGTCCCCATCTGCATCCTGGTGTCTCAAGTTTCATCATCACTAAGATGAAAACCATCTGGCCATCTGCACGCTACCCTCCAACTCAGTGTTTTTCCAGCTGCCCTGCCATGTGGGGGGTTTCGTGCGTGCGTGAGTCACAGGCGAGACGTCAGCGGGGCCTCAATCACCTCTCCTGCTGGTCTCTCCTTCAGATGGGAAGCTGGGCTCAGAGACTGTGTCCCGGTGGGGTGCCCTTGCCACCTGCGGGGCATTCAAACTCAACAAAATGCTTCCACAGCACAGTGTATTCAATCTTCACAGCCCCGGTGATACAGCCTGGATGAGACGGGAAAACGGCTCAGAGCAGGGATGGGATGTGCCTAAGCTCCTCCAGCCCCGCCCAGGGCCCGGCCACCAGCAAGATGCCAGCCCCACCGTGCCATCCCTTTCACCCAGCTGTGGAGATGGTGGCGGGCATCAGACCTCGTCACCAACAGCCAGCCCCTCTTCCTGCTGCCAACCTGTGGGCCGAGGGATCTGTGTTTGTCCAGCTTAATGGGCAGGGTAGGAGGAGCCAGGTGGGCAGGCTGCTCTGGTGGCTTCAACGCCTGACCTACTGGGACCACCCAGCAGCCAGCCTTGCTGGAGAAGCTTGGCTCACTTTAGCCCCATGAAAGAAGAAGGCAGAAGGGTGCCCCGTTACCCTCCAACTCCCTGGATCACCATATTAACTCCCTTGAATTTTCCTGCATTCCTTGGCTGGTGGTCCCTTCCGTCTTCAAAACCAGCAATGGTGGTAGAGTTCTTCTCACTTTGCATGCTTCTGACATGGACTTTTCTGCCTCCTCCTTCCACATCTAAGGACCCGCAGGATTACACTGGGGCCGGGTAATCCAGGGTAATCTCTTTATTTTAAGGTCAGTTGATTGGCAACCTTAATTCCATCTGCAAGTTAATTCCCCCTTGCCACATGACATAACATAGGACGTGGACATCTTTGAGGGAGCCATTATTCTGTCTACCACATCACCCTTTGGGGATATGGGCCCAGTTGTCGGAGCACCCGTAGGTTTGGCACACCTCAAGCTCCACAACAGACAAGCGAAGGCCTTCTCTCTTTCTCTCCTAGGACCAGGAAAGGGGAGGCGAGAGGGCTGAATGGATGGCTTCCTAACATCAGATCCGTTGGGAGGCAAAATGGGTTTCGTGAGGAGGGCATCTGACCCAGAGGTTCATGGACAGATTGGCCCCAGGCTTGTAGGGCACCTGCAAAGGGGTGGGACCACTTGTACCCATTGCATGCAGGCTTGAGAATTTGGACTTGAGTTTCAGAAAAAACAGCTATTGGCTATTGGCAGAAGCAGAGGGCAAAAGACCTACAGAGAGAAGGGACACACAGATGCCGCAAGGCACCAAGAGCTGTGAGACAGAGACGCTGGGAGCTGGAGGCTCTGCTTCTCTCGCACAGAGAGTGGCGGAGCCACGGTGACGGGGAGGGCGGGCCGTGTGTCCTGGGCACCCTCACAGCCTCAGCCCTGTGCCAGCTGTGGCTCCACTAACCAGCCCTTCTAGGCTGACCACCTCCAGCCTCTGGATGCACTCTTGACCCTCTCTTCCTGCCCTGGGGCTTCTCGGATCTATAGGAGGGGCTGCCTGGGCCACCCCACTCCACACTCCTGGAAGCACCATGCAAGAGCGTGGGGGAGCCAGTGCTTCTCTGGGAAACCCTCCCCGAGTTGGGGAAATGCCTCTCCCTCTTGTCCCAGGGCAGGCGTTTCTGAGACACAGTGCAACACACCTTAGAAGGTCCTCAAGGTGACAGGGCCCAGCACCCACAGCAGTGGCCAATTCAGGAAAGCATCCTTGCATCGCCTCCCCGCCTTCCTAGCGTCCCATCCACCAGCTCCTCCTCTGGTCCACGTGGTCACCTCCCAGACAGCACCCTGCCCAGAAGCCTGTGTCTGTCTTCCATGGATGCATAGCCCACTAAGTCCTTACACAAGTCCGTCAGCTCGGTGCTGTTTTCCATCTGCATCTGACAGATGAGGAAGCTCAGCCAGGGCAAGATAAGGGCCTCAGTTGAGATTCACAGCAGAGCCAGAGCGTGGAGCAGGCAGCCCCTCTCCCAGGCTGCACGCCCACCACTCGGGGTCCACAACCAGCCTTCGCGGCGCTGCAGGGGACTGGGTGCCAGCACCCGTAGTTCAGAAGGGTTTGCTGAGACAGACCCCGGGCCAGAGAGCCGGGGGTCAGGTGAACCGCACCCTGGGTTCACTCCCTCTGGGCTGATGGGGTGGATGCCCAGTGTCTCTGAAGCTCTGCAGCACAGACATCTGATCTCAGCACCTCTGTGCCTGACGGTGGAGTCTAGAAATCCACACATACCTGAGGGGCTGTTGCTTAACCACGTGGAGCCTCCACCTGCAATTTAAGATTTTAATTTCTGAGCCGAGAATGGACCACCTTGTGTGGGCTGTGTGTGTGTGTGTGTGTGTGTGTGTGTGTGTGTGTGTGTGGTGTGTGTGTGTGTGTGTGTGTGTGTGTGTGTGTGTGTGTGTGGTGTCAGTGTATGTGTGTTGGTGGGATGTGTGTGCAGTGTGTACTTGGGTTTGCGTGGCTTGGGTGTTCATGCACATGTGCGTGTTAGAGACTACTTTTTTTGAGGTACAGTTGATTTACAATATTATGTAAGTTTTAGGTGTACAACGTAGATTCACAATCTTTAAAGGTTATACTCCATTTAGAGTTATTATAACATGTTGGCTATATTCCCTGTGCGGTACAATATATCCTTATAGCTTATTTATTTTATACATAGCGGTTTATACCTCTTAATCCCCTATACAATCTTGCCCCTCCCCCTGGAGGCTACTTTCGATCGTGCAGTCAGGCGAGCCTCTTGGAGAGTTGACACTTGAGGCTGAATGGGCAGAAGACCTGATCACGGAACAGGGGACAATTTGAACGGGCCACATCCCCGAGGCCACAGCTCTGGTACATGGTGACAGCATCAACCCCACCTGTTACTTGGGGCCACTCCTGGTGAAAACACATGAGGGGTGTAGACAGAGGTGGGCAGAGGACAAACAGAGGAATGAGCCGCCAAGTCCTCTGAGCCACACGGAATGAAAAGTCCTGGCTCAGCTTCCAAAGGAGCCGAGAGGAACCCTGTGCTCCGCATGGAGCCTTTCTGCCAAGCTCGTCATTGTTCCGGACCCCTTCGTACAGAGGCCCTGTCAGTGCATCGTGGCTCCCAGCCTTCCTCTCTTTTCTTTCCTTTTTTTTTTTTTTTTTAATTTTTAAAAATCAATTTATTTATTTATTTATTTTTCATTTTAGGCTGTGTTGAGTCTTCGTTGCTGCACACGGGCTTTCTCTAGTTGTGGCTAGCGGGGGCTAGTCTTTGTTGTGGTGCGCAGGCTTCTCATTGCGGTAGCTTCTCTTTGTTGGAGCATGGGCTCTAGGGGCGCGAGCTTCGGTAGTTGTGGCACACGGGCTCTGTAGTTGTGACTCACGGGCTCTAAAGCGCAGGCTCAGTAGTTGCGGCGCACGGGCTTAGTTGCTCTGCGGCATGTGGGATCTTCCCAGACCAGGGCTCTAACCCGTGTCCCCTGCATTGGCAGGTGGATTCTAACCCACTGTGGCACCAGGGAAGTCCCTTTCTTTTTTTTTTTTTAATTGTCTCCCAGTACTTATTTTAATTCCTTACTCTCAATGATCACGGTAGGTTTTTTGTTAGTTTCCCAATCAGTTATCTACCAGGGAGCTACTACACAGAAAAGTGATCTTATAATAGCAGACCTTAGTCCTGAGAACCCTCTATTATTAGGAAGAGAAGATTAGTAAGTTTTAGAATTGCCTTTTTAAAATGATACTGTGATTGCAATGTTGCTTTTATAAACAGATCAGACCTCCACACACAAAATAGAATGCTTGGTGGTGCAAGATTGGTGCAGATGTCAAGAACATGGCTGATTCTGGAATCAGATATTAAAATGCAATATAAACAAGAGTCAGGTGAAACACCACCAAGGTATTAATTCTTTCCTCCCGTGGCTGTTCTTCGGATCACTGCGAGGTCAGGCAGGCATCCTCTCCTGAGGGAGTGCCCCGAAGGCAGCCTGCTGTAGGGGTTATACTGACTTGAAGGTGACAACTTGGTTTTACGTCCATCCTGGGCATTAGCCAATTTTGCTGGGCAAGACACATTTCTGGGCTTTAGCGTTCCCATCTTTACCTTGAAGTTGTTGACTCTATCAGTGATTCTCAAGTTGAAGCCAAGCAGCATTAGGATTACCTGGGAATTTGTGAGAAGCACCGTTTCCCAGGCCCCAGCTCGCGCCTACTAAGTTAGAAATTCTGGGGCTGGGCTTCAGAAATATGTGGGTTTTTTTTCCTCCAGTTTTATTGAGATGTAAGTGGCAAACAGCCCTGTATAAGTTTAAGGTGTACAACGTGTAGCGATATTTTTGAATTTTTTTAAAACTTTTTATTTTATATTGGAGTATAGCTGATTAACAATGCTGTGATAGTTTCAGGGGCACAGCAAAGCAACTCAGCCCTACACATACATGTATCCATTCTCCCCCAAACTCCCCTCCCATCCAGGCTGCCACATAACACTGAGCAGAGTTCCCTGTGCTATACAGTAGGTCCTTGTTGGTTATCCATCTTAAATATAGCCGTGTGTACATGTCGATCCCAAACTCCCTGACGATCCCTTCTCCTCACCCTTCCCCTTTAACTGCAAGTTCATTCTCTAAGTCTGTGAGTCTGTTTCTGTTTTGTAAATAAGTTCATTTGTATCATTTCTTTTTAGATTCCGCATATAAGCAACATCATACAGTATTTCTCTTTCTCTGTCTGACTTACTTCACTCTATAGCACAGTGATTTGACTTACGTACATCATGAAATGACGACCCCGATAGATTTAGCGTTGCTCCCCTTTCTCAGAGAGCCCTGATTGCCTAGGGACCTTCCTTTATGATCTGCCCTTCCCCACCTGCAGCTTTTATTTCCTTCTCACGATGGAGCACGGGAGGTCAGATTTTATCTTACACAACAAACCTTCCCTCCCCAAATGTTTGTTTAAGTCTCTTACCTGCTGGCCTGTGAGTTCCATGTCACCTATCAGAGGGTAAAACAAAGCAAGGTTGTTGATACAGCCCGATATTGGTGGACAGGTTAAAAATCCATTCATGAAAGCATTTGTTTATTCATCTACCATTTCTCCAGTGCCCACCACACAGGTGGGGCTGATGTGTAAGAGATGAGGCCGCTGCCCCCAGGACTCCATGGGAAAAAAGACATGTATGCAAATAACCCTGGAGCACCTGCTGGGTTCCAGGTGCCCAGTGAAGGGAAATAATCCCTCTCAACCGACAGGTCAAGGCAGGGAGGCATGGGTGCTGTGGTGCTCATGGCACGGCTACAAGCGCCTGCAGCCAGGGCTTCCAGGGCAGGGTCTCAGGGGCATGGATGGTTAAGCTGAGGATGATGCAAGATGAAGGGAATGGGAAGTGATGGGGAGAGTTCCAGGGCCGGCTGAGTACGTATTCAGCCAGGATGTCCTGGTTATTGAAATAGCAACCTTCTTCCATATGCATTAATAAATAGACATTTCCCCACATATCCACCCCTAACGCACTGGTCAACCCGTAAGGATTGAATTGTGTCCCCTCGAAAAATCTTTGAAGCCCTAACCCCAGTCCCTATGAATGTGACTTTATTTGGAAATAGGGTCTTTACAGATGATCAAGTTAAGATAAGGTCATTAGGGTGGGTCCCTAAGCCAATATGACCGTGCCCTTATACAAAGGAGAAATTTGGACACAGACATGCACATCAGGAGAGCACCATGTGAAGACTGGAGTTAAGCTGTCATAGCCAAGAAGCTGGGAGCGAGGCCTGCCAGCACCTTTAGAGGGAGCACAGTCCTGCCGACACCTTGACCTCAGACTTCCAGCCCCCAGAAATGCAAGACAATAAATACCTGCTGTTTAAGTCACTCGCTTTGTCGCACTTTGGTACAGCGGTCCCAGGAACAAATACCTTCTCGCGATCCAGACATTAAAGGGGAAACTCCTCGTAGAGCAGGAGGCCTCTGGGACCCTGTTATTGCATATTGCCATTGTTCAATATTTTTAACATCACCCTTGGAGAAAAGCAAATGTAAAAATATTGAGTGCATGCTCTTTCTGGGACTGAAAGGAAGCTTGAGTGGAGAGTAGAGGGGCGTAGGGGGAGGTTGACATGTCTAGGAACAGTGAGAAACGGTGAGGGTTTTAAGTGACAGATGCTGATGTACGTTCTTGGAGGGCCCCTTGGGCTACTGGGTGGAGACTGCGTGGGGGAGGGGCAAATGTGTCCCTGAAGACGGTACCCAGGCTGGAGAGGATGGTGGTAACGAGAACAGGAGGAACCCTCACCCAGTGATTTTGGTTTTCCCTGTAAAGTAGCAGGAGGGTCATTTGCTTGGAGGAAGAGGAAATTTTGGAGTTTGAAGGAAAAGAGAAGGACCACAGATGAGAAACGATGGGCGATTCTAGGCGCTGTTCGGGGCCCGGCTGGGGTTGGCAATTCTCAGTCGACAGTGGCATCAGGGCTGTATGAGCTTAGTAGAGAGGGGATGGGGGGCAGTGAGGGACAGGGGTACAGGGAGGGACAACGGGCAATGTCGCAGTGTGGGGAAAGCCATGCACTTCCTGTGGGAAGAAGGGAGGTCATAGAAAGTGAAACGCCAATTTTGGTTAAAAGTGGCACAGTCACCATTAATGGGTCTCCTCTGTCTCCCCAAAACCCCTTTAAAATATTAAGAGAGGTATCACCAAAAAATGGTAATACTCCATAAGAACATAAACACAGGAGACGCTGCACTAGCAGCTGAGAGAGTCACGACATTGTTAGTGGACTGAAAGCATAAGCGGGATCTGGCAGAATGGGGATGGTTTCCACCTAAGGGCACAAAGAAGGAGAGTCCATATAAACACACCACTTGACCACAGAACCCACAGGGGATCGCCGTCCGAGGCACCAGGTACCACGAAAGGAGGGTGTTGGATTCCGGACTAAGAGGGGAGTGGAGATTGCATGAAAGTTTCTCTACAAAATGTTTGGGTTCCCGGTCCCCTGTCTGACACCTGCATCAGCTTCTTCCTTCCCATGCCACCTCCAGCCCCAAGACATGAGGTTTATCCTCTGGAAAAATCAGATTGAAAGGCATAAAGGTGAGGCATGAAGCTGAACAGCCTAGGGAGCTGTAAACATCAGCACATTGAGCTCTGGCACCCACAGACCTGTCCCTGGAAAGCCAGGGGATCAGTAGGTTGTTCTCTGGGAAGCTGAGTGGCTGCAGAGGAAACACTGCAGCACTGACACTTGGAGGTTCCACGACAGCATTCCCTGCTTGCTGCTCAGTTGTTCCTCCATGAGGTGCACTTGGCACCAAGGCCAGCCCAGGTATGCAGAACCTTGGACAGCTCACTCTTCAAAAGAAACAGACAGCTAAGGGAACTGGCCCTTTGAGAAAACCCTCTAAGCTAAAAGCAAAGAAGAAAAGAGACCAAGGATAAGCAGTGCAGAAAATAGAAGACATTTTTTAAAGTATAATTTATATGTTCACAAGGATGAAATAGTACATCCATTAAACAAGAACAGGATGCTATAAAAAAAAAAAGAGGAACAAGAATAAGCAGAGAGAGGCTTCCTTGGTGGTGCAGCGGTTGAGAGTCCACCTGCCAATGCAGGGGACGTGGGTTTGTGACCCGGTCCGGGAAGATCCCACATGCCGCGGAGCAGCTGGGCCCGTGAGCCACGGCTGCTGAGCCTGCGCGTCCGGAGCTTGTGCTCTGCAACGGGAGAGGCCACAACAGTGAGAGACCCGCATACCGCAAAAAAAAAAAAAAAAAAAAAAAAAAAAGAATAAGCAGAGATCTTATACATCTACCCAGAAACAATATTTCACATCAGAGACAAAGTAACATGAAAACTGATGCTCAGTGTAACCAAATATTTTATATTACCATATTGGGAGGGATGGGGGGAGCAGAGCAAGAGGAATATATATATAGTCATGCACACAGATGGGGGGATGTGCAGTAGAATGTCAGGCTGAGTGCACAGAGCAGCACAAGCAAAGGCCCAGAGGCATGGCAATATGAGACACGGATTGGCCTAAGCATGGAAGGTCCATAGGGCACTGTTGTGAGCATGTTTATTCCTGTTGGTCTCCCTCCGTCTCGGAATACCTTTGCTGAGTTTGGGGGATTCCCCACCCAATGAGTTTTGGAGGATGGCAAATGCTTTCCCAGCCTCTCTTGCAACTGGGGTGCCGGCATGTGGCCACGAGTCCCAATCAGACATTCCCAAATGGCCTTTGAATCAGAAGCTAGTGAGGACCTAGAAACCTATTCCATGAGGGTGGCAGCAGCTGCCCCAGCTCCCTGACACACCAGTGTCCAGTGCCAGGGCCTGGGCGCATCAGCAGTGGCAGCAACAGTGTCTACACAGGCCAAGTTCCAAGGTGGCTTTGGGACACCATTCCTGGCTGGACAGCCTCCAAGCCCAGCCTCTAGTGTCCCCACTCCCACGCCCATCGCCAGGCTTGGGCCACCTACTCATGGCCTTGGGTGCACAGACCTGCGCCAAAGACCAGCCTTGTATTGTAGGTCTTCAAGTGCTCTGTGTGCACAGGGGAGGGGGGAGAAGGCATCTGCTTAGTCAATCAGCAACTGTTTATCACACATTTCCCTTGGGCCAGGCGCTGTGTCAATCTCAATAATTTGACATAATTCACTTCGGCTTCCATTAGGTTGCTAAAACAAACAAACAAACAACTCAAATAAACCCTGAAATTAAAAACATAGCCCTCAGGAAAGGAAAAGGTCACCTCCTAACTCGGAATCACTCAGGTCTGGGAAGAGAACAGAGCTCGGTTCCCAGAAGGGCAGTCAGTCACCGCCCACACCGTCTCTGCAGCTTGGGGGGCCCTGGCCTATTTCTGGCATCACCTCCACGCCCTCAGTGTTTGAGGCAGAGAGGTGTTTTGCAAGGTGGTGCCTATTTATGGGGCAGAAACAACAGGATGGACTTGCTTATGTTCCCCTGACATCATCAGGGCTGGTTCCTCCCCGGACCCCAGAGCACCCCTCCCCTACGTCTCCTACACATCTGCTTTTGTGACCCACCATAGAAACACAGGGACCCTCAAGGATGAGCTGGCTGACAAAAACATCCTCTCTGGACCCGTTTCCCCGCGGGGCACTGAGGGAGCCCCCAGCTCTGAGGTGCCCATCCCACCCCGCCTTCTCCTGTGGACCCTCCGGGATCCAGACTCCTCTCTGCCCACCTGAGGACACATCCTCTTGCCCATCTCCTGCTTTTCTCCGAGGGCACTGCGTGGCTCCGTGGGCACTGTGGTGCCCTGCGGTATCTTCAGGTCATGCTCTCCTTGGTCAGGTCACTTCCCCTTCTGTTGATAATTCTAGTGTCACTCACCCCACAGGGCTGGGAGGAAGAGGCAACATGAGAAAGTGGGTGGGGGAGTCCTCTCCCACCTCGAAGTGCACGGTGGGGATGGGCGGCTGTTAATCTTGACCGTGGGAAAGCAGGGGCCAGGCTTACCAGCTCTGGGAGCCCTGGGCTGGCACAAGGGACAGAGCTGGGCTCAGTGAGTGTTTGATGGACAGACAGATGTATGGATAGATGGACAGATGAGTGAGAATTCTGGGGACGCACAAGGCACAGTGGAAAAGGTACAGACTGAGAGTCAGACACAAACTGGGCTCACTGCCATCAGCAGCCCCCCTTCATCTGTTCAATGAGTGTTTTCTGAGCACCTAGGACCTGCCTGCCTGTGGATTGGCGGGTAGTGTAGACACGGCTCTGCCCTCATGGAGCTATGAGCTCATGGCAGACAAAGGAGACACAAGAGTACGCACATACAACTTTGCACCTTGTGGGTGTTCCGTAGAAGGGCCCCAGGTGGGAAGGAGGGCACCTTCTTAGCCAGGCTGGCAGAGAAGACCCGCCCCCCCCCCCCCC
>NW_006772141.1:2616169-2639852 GCF_000442215.2 Lipotes vexillifer
GAGAAGGAACCACTAAGGCTGTGACTTGGGGAGGAGGGCAGTTGGCCCTGGGAGAAGAGGGAGGAACATTACTGGGGGAGGAGCAGCGATGCTAATGTCCTGTGGCAGGTTATGCACTGAGCGAGCAAGAGGCCTGGAGCTGCATTTTATTTTAGATGCACCGGAGACTGATTTTACCTTCTTTAAAATCCCTCCGGATAGAGAACAGAGCAGCAGTTGCCAGAGAGCAGGGCACTGGGGAGGGTTGACGGCAAAGGAGCCTGCAGGCAATGTGCAGGGTGATTAAATTGTTCTGAGGGGCACAAGGGTATGGGTACACGATTCTGCCTTTGTCAAAACTCACGGAACCAACCGGACACCACAAAGAGGGAACTTGACTCTGTGCAATTTTTTTAAAGTTTTCTATTAAAAAAAAAAAAAAAAAAAGATCCCTCTGGCAACTGTGAAAGGGAAGGGTGGGAGGGGCAGGAGAGGAAGTGGGAAACCGGCCAGGGCTAATGGCAGTGGCCTGAGTGAGAGTGGCTGGGTCTGGGCTAGTGGTGGCTCAGGTTGTTGACCTCTGCGAGCCTGTTTCCTCACTGGGAACAGGGTTCCCACCTAGAAGCTGACTGTGTGGGTTGGAGATGTCACCTGTAACCTGCCTGGAGGGGCCTGTCTAGAGCAAGGTGCTGGGCACATGGGAGCCTGGCTGATTGTCTTTTCCAGAGGGTGGCTGGGACTCACCAGCTAGGGCAGGGGGTGGAGGCTGGGGGCTGCCTGGGGCTGTGTTAGGAAAACAGACTTGAAGGTAAGCCAAAGGGGAATTACTCAACAGTGAAGGGCACCCAGCTGGAGGCCCCCAGGCAGAGGAATGTGGCCCAGAATGCTGTGTACTAAGTTTCTCTCTCCCAGGGAGAGTTGGGGCAAATTCAGAATCTGACTGCAGTGCCAGCCTGGGCAGAGAGGGAAGGGGAGCAGAGAGCTCCAGGGAACGGCTGGCTCTCGGGGGCCACGTCCACTGGGAAACAGAGGCTCCCGTCTGCAGGCTACAGTGCAGAGGAGGCCTGGATTCCTGCTCCAGCTCAGCCACCCTCTAGCTGGGGGACCTTGGGCAGGTTACTCAACATTTCTGCTTCGTTGTAAGACTCTGATGCGTAGCACATGGGAATGCACCTCTCTGAACTGAAAATACACGAAACAAATGGATGAAGTGAAATGGAGGTTGATGTTGATGGTGATCAACGGCTAGCCCACTGAGTCAGTGGAAACTCGAATTGTTACTGAATGCAAGTTCATGTGCCCGACGTACAGGAAGGCCAAACAAACCGAAACGTCAGAGTCTGGAGCAGAGGAAGGTTTATTGCAGGGTCAAACAAGGAGAACGGGTGGCCCATGCCCCCCAAAACCCCAAACTCCCTGAAAAGTTTCAGGAAAGCATTTTTTTTTTTTTGAGAGCAGCAATTTATAGCTCTTTATTTTTAATTTAATTTTTTTTTTTTTTTTTTTGCAGTACATGGGCCTCTCCCCGCTGTGGCCTCTCCTGCCGCAGAGCACAGGCTCCGGACGCGCAGGCCCAGCGGCCATGGCTCGTAGGCCCAGCCGCTCCGCGGCATGTGGGACCCTCCTGGACCGGGGCACGAACCCACGTCCCCTGCATCGGCAGGAGGACTCCCAACCACTGCACCACCAGGGAAGCCCTATTTTTTTATTTAATTAAAAAAATTTTTAAATTTTATATTGGAGTACAGTTGATTAACAATGTTGTGTTAGTTTCAGGTGCACAACAAAGTGATTCACTTATACGTATACATGTATCTATTCTTCTTTCAAATTCTTTTCCCATTTAGGTTATTTCATAATATTGAGCAGAGTTCCCTGTGCTATACAATATCATAGGGGCAGAGCCTTTTTAAAGGCCAGGCGAGGGCGGGGCACCCCAGAGTCTGTGATCAGCTTGTGCACAGTTCTCTGATTGGTTGATGGTGAGATAGCAGAGCAGTATCACAGGGATTAACCTTATCAATCCTTAGGCGCCAGAAGGTCCGGGGGGCTACATGCTCTTGATTATCCAAGTTAATTTCTTCCATTTGGTGGTGGTTTTAGCATCTGAAAAACTCAGGAAATGTGCATCAGATACTACCATCCAGGTTCTTCAGAGAGGAGCTGTGGCAGAGGGTATCAGGGAGGGGTCTGTCTGGGAAAGGCCCCGTAGGGTCCTGCTCTTACCCAGAACGCCTCCCAGGGCAGTGCCCTTCTCCACAACCCTCCAGCAGCATCACTGCTCCAGGTGTTTGAACCTATGAGTGCGGAACAGCAAGGGGTAGGGGTACCTCTTGATGCGGCTGCTGTGAAAACAGTCTGGCTCTTCTCCAAACGTGAAGCATAGACTTACCACGTGGCCCAGCTGGGTACATACCCCAAAGATTGGAAACAGGAACCCAGACAAACACGTCGACGTGAGTGTTCCTGGCAATGTTATTCACAATGGTTGAAAGGTAGAAACAGCCCCAAAGTCCATCCATGGGGGAAGGGACAAACAGATGTGGTCCAGCCATATGATGGAGCATTGCTGAGCCACAGACAGGAATGAAGGACCGCTATGTGCCGCCATGTGGCTGAGCCTCAAAAACATGACACTGAATTTAAGAAGCCAGGCCCCAAAGGCCACATGTCACAGGATTCCATTTCTGTGAAACACCCAGAATAGGGAGATCCGAGGATGCCACTCGCTAGAGTAAATCCCCTCTCGGAGCTTCAGTATCCTGATGAGGGGGTGGGAAGGGGAAAGGAGGGGCCTCAGCACCGAGCCTGGTGGGCGCCGGACCTGGGGTCCCAGGTTCCACGGGAGGCACGAGGACCCTGCAGGTAGAGCCGGCTCCCTGGGGAGCCTGGCTCAGCGGTCAGTCCCTGGAGAAGAGCGGCAAGGGATGCCAGGAGCCAGCCTGGCCCCGTACCTTTAGCAGTTCCCGAACTCGGCAGCCCCCCAGCCTGCCGCCCGGGCAGGAAGTGAGGAATCACCTCTGGGCGTAAGAGCAGCGGCAGCCCCAGGGCCAAGGACAGAGGTAGGAAGCAGTGTGGCCAGGCCGACCGGCAACCGAGGCCTCCTTCCCACCAACCTGCCGGCCCAGCAGGGCGAGGCCCCCATCCACCTCCCAGGGCAGCAGGGAGACAGACAGACAGGCAGACGGAGGAAAGATTAGCCTCCCTGTGCCCTTTGCCCCCACCTCCTTCCTCAAGTTCCTCTCTGATCGCAGCTCTGAAGGTCTTTGCACCAGAAATAGCACAAGGATTTCACTCATGCCCTAAATCTGAGGACAGGGTGTGGGAAAGTCCAGTCGGACAGAAATTGTCAGGAAAAAAACCCATATCAAGGAGTTAAATAAAAGCAGATGAGTTTGCTCTCTGCCATGTTTCCACTGTCTGGAAAGAACAAAATACATATGCATGTATAAACTGCAAAATATAAATGGTGCTATTTCGGTGATTTCACATATGAGTTAAACGCACAGATATTTGCACTTCAAGCTGAGTGATATAAAGGTGAATGGCAAAATACATGCTAATAAATTAAAATTTTAATTCTCCTTTACTCAGAAGGACCGTAAACAGCGAGTAACTTATCAGTGGGGAATGACAGCCCCGGGGGTCGGAGCTGGGGGCTGAGGCCAGCTGTGCCCAGGACGAAGCTTCCTGCAGGGCTATGGGGGCCTCTGGGGGTCGGGGGCGAGAACAGAGGCAGAACGGAGGGGGCTGCACGTCGGCTGGGACTTGCTCTGCAGGGTCCGTGGATGTGGGCATCAGTGTCAACCAGTCCACACTATAGGCTTTGTGCATGTTTTGCTCTGAATCAAAATCCGTGCTTACCCAGTTTTTCAGGACTGGTCTGCCTGTGGTATGCCGGGTGGCTGCCGAGTGACAGAGAACAGGGGTTGCTTTCTGGTCAAGACCATAGAGTTCTGGACAAAAGCGCAGCCCACTTCTGCAGGTGGATGGAAAAGGGCCTTCCTGGGGAGGGGACTGAGGACCTCAGCCTCATACACAGACATTTGGAGAGAATGTTCTGGAACACTGGGATGGAGGGGCAGACATACATAAACAAACACGTGTGCATACATGTGCACACATAGCTTGCTTTCCTGCTGTTCTGTTTTATGGGCTCTTTTCTCCACCCCAGTGAGGTTGGATATGGGGGCTTTTGCCCGTAGACTGACCTGTGTCTTCATTCCACCAGCAGGAGTTCACAGGGGCCCTGCTATGTGCTGGATGACAACAGACAGGATAATAAATGAATAAATAAGACAGGAGTCCCTGCCTCATGGAATTCATGTCCAGGGGGCATGGAGGAAAACAGCACTGTGGAGGGAGGCGACGAGGCTGCTGAGTGCAGGCGGGGTGAAGCCTCCATCAGGCACATCAGGAAAAGGTCCATGAGCGGCCCCTAAAAGAAGGGCAGGAGTTTCCAAAAGAAGGGCGCTCCAAACAGAGATCACTGCATGTGCAAAGGTGTGGAGTCAGCTGCCATCTGCCACATTTGGGAGACTTAGATGACTGCGTGATGCTAAGGCTTAGGTTTGGACTTGAGCTGGAGAGGCCAGGGGTCGGTTCTTACCAAGCCACAGAGGGGCCCTGGCTTAGTGCGGAGGCCACCAGGGTTATATGCAGGAGGAAACTGGTGCCTCCTCTAGTTGTCCCTGAAAACCCCCGGGCTGGCTGGAGCCGGAGTCCTGGCAGGGCTGAGCCCCCTTGTGACCCCAACCAAGTGGATAAGTGGAAAGGGGTGGAATAAGTCAGGGGTGTCAGATTTCGCAGGAAGGGTTTAGCTAAATTTTCTCATAGCAAAAATGAAATACAAATATGTGCCAATTCAGATATAAATGAGTGTGGGTTGTTACTGAGTTTGTGAGAAATTCCTTTCGAAATGGTTCCCCGGCCTCAGTGGTGGGCTCCTCCCAGACATGGGTGCATTGATTCATTCACTTCTGCCTAACAATGCACAGACTACCTATGCGGATGTCTGATAAATCAGTGGATGGATGGATGGATGGATGGAAGGAAGGATGGGAGAGCGGGTGGGTGGATGGGTGAATGGGTAGATACAAGTGTAGGTGAATGGAAGAGTGGGTGATTATTTTACAAGATTTAAAGATTCTTTTGTTGGAGAGACATGACACAACGGCACTCAGATAGATGAAAGGCAGAACTTTTTGTTAATTACTTCCCCAAAGGAGAGAAGTCTTCCAGGCAGGGCTGCACAGGGGTTGCACCTGGGGACAGAGTAACAGCAAGCTGGTGCTACAGGGAGAGCTTATGTACAGCAAGCAAGATGGGTTAGGCAGCTTTCTCAGGCTCCCTGTGGATTGGCTAATTTGAATAATTTTGTAAGTTCCAGGGTATAGGGGCTGTCCATAGTTGTTTGGTACCTGGCCCCCGTGTGATTAGGGCAGGTGCATAGGGCAGGCCCAGAGTGTGAAAGCCTGAGAAGGGAAGTGATGGGAGTGTGAACTTAGCTGTTCAAGAAGAATTGACCAACCGCCAGCCAGGACTTCAAAACTGGGTCAAGATAGCATCCCCCTACCCCCCGCAAAAAAACTATATTACAGTGGTGGATGGAGAAGTGTGTAGATGGACGATGCCTTTTGGAGCTCTCTCTGTCAATAGTATTTACAGAATCGTCAGCACTGGATTCAGATCTTTGAAGATTTTTCATCTCATAGATGTAGAACCGTAGAATATGTGAGCTGGAAGGGACCTCACAAGGTCTCTCTCTCCCTCTGACGTCTGAGGGACTCAAGATGCTTTGGATCATAGAAGATTCTTTCAGTAATTTGACGAAGACTATAGATCCTCTATCCTGGAAAAAGCATATAGCACAGTCCATGTTATAGGGCTAGTGGACACCAGGCAGCCTGTCCACAGAGCACTGCTCCCATCTAGGAAGTCAGAAACCTCAGATCAAGGAGTCCCAGCACCGTAGAACCAACCACTGTGCAGAGGAGTCACTGAGACACCAGGTCAGGGAAAGGACCACGTTTAAGTTTATGCAACCAGTTCACAGGCCAGTCAGGCCTAAATCCCAGGCCTCCCCGTTAACCCCTCTGGGACTCAGTTTCTCCGTATCTCTGATAATGGAGTTAGACTCAGTCGCTTGTTTGAAGACTTGGTTCAGAGAAGTTACAGGGGAAGGGGAGACGGCAGGTGGAGTTGTGACCCTCCCGTTTATTCCCCCAGTCCCACGGGACCCACGTTATCGGCTCTCTTTTGAAGGAAAGGCTTTAAGACTTTTTCCAAAAATGTTCGAAGGCCCCCATACTTTCCAGCTTCTAAGCTTCTGGGAGTGTTAAGTGCTGTGGATGGTCAGTGAGCCTCCAGAGCGAAGCCAAGAAAGCCAGTCAGTGTTGAAGTGTGAGGAAACCACAGCCAGACATCCCCAAAGAAATGGCTGAGTCTCAGAGGCACAAATCCTTAAGTGTCACCAGAAAACAGGACAGGGAAAGGTGTTCTATCTCTGAAGATGTTTCCGAGTTTCTGCTGCCATCATCCCTTTGGAAGTATACATGGCATAAAAAAAACTCAGAACTCCCCTGCCTCCCTGGCCACCCTTGTTTCTACCTTCTGTGTAAATGCCCACTGTTTACACCTGAACTCGTACACAAAACAACCACACAGGGAAAAGAAATAATGATAAGCAATAAATGCGCTATTCGACAAATGTATTCACTTGTGGAGTGTGTCAGCTACCTACCTCAATACCAGAAAGAAGAAAACTAGTATTTTAGTAGTTTCTAAACTACTAGTTTAGAAAACTAGTATTTTAGAAAACCAAAATTTCATTTAGTTGAGAAAAGGGATGGGAAAGTGGTTAAGAACAGATTTTGGAGCCAGACTGCCTGGGCTCCTGGGAGGATTAGCTGAGTTAATGCATTTATGGGCTTTAAAAAAGCGCCTGCTTTTTTAAAAGCAGTAAAAGTAAAAGTTATATACATGTCAGGACTGTTTCTAATCCTCACCACTCCCCTCTCTGAAATTTGTCACCATCAGCTGCATTTCAGAGTTCAGAGAGGTTAAGTCACCTGCCCGAGGTTTTTCGCCAGGAAAGCGGCAGCACGGGGACTGAAATCCAGGCTGACTTGGAGCCCAGAACGCGTTTGCCAATCCGAGCCTCTAAAGGGCAGCCTGTCTACACAAGAGAACACTCCGTGGACTAACCTGGAAATCATCCATGAGGCTGGCCCAGTCCCCCAGGCTCAGAGGGCAGCAGGAGCCCTGGGCAGATGCAGCCACCCACCTGGCCTCTGTAGGTCTGGGATCTGGAAACTGTAGCCAGCATGGCTGGGGCCGGCGCTGGGCAGGAGCCAGAGCTCTGGCCTAGGCTGGAGGTGGAGGGAGGAAGCGCCCAGGAGGGTGATGACATCACAGCCCAGCCCTTGAAAGATGATCTGTTCCCGCTGCCACTCCAGCTCAGCTCGGGAGGCTCCTCGGAGGACTGGGGCCCTCGGGCAGCCCCGCTGGACCAGGGAGCTACGAAGTGCCTGCGTTTGTGCTCCGGACAAGGTGGGTGCCGGGCAGGGGCTGGTCCAGCTGCCTCACCTTCTCGGGGAAGGACAGGCAGACCAAGCACAGAGGGAGGGCGGGCAGATGGGTGACATGGGGGCTGATTCCCAGGCTGAGTGAGAAGTTTTCCTCAGGTCCTAGGGAGTTTGGGAAAGCTCCCTTCCTTCCCTACAGGTAACAAGAAGGACTCCCAGCAAGAGAAATGTTCTTGTTTGTTCTAGGTTTGTCTTCTCCCTGAACGGAGGAAACAAACAGGCAGGTGTGTATTTATGTGAGCCACTTAGTGACCTGACTTCTATAGACTTTGGGTGGATTCCTGCACTAAAGTAGAGAGGGTGGTAAAGCAGGGAAGGTGTGGGGTTTAGACTCAAGAATCTGGCTTTTCACTCATAGCCCTACCGCTCATTGGCCCTATGTGACCCTGGACAAGTTACTTAACCTCACTGAGCCTCAGTTTCTCGTCTGCAAAGTACCCTGCTCGCCTGCTTCCTGGGGCGGCTGGAGTTAATCAGACCACAGATGGAAGGGGGTTTGTAAACGATGGCTGATGCGCATTGGGGCAGTGGTGGTGATAACTCAGACAAGCTTCGCATCCCTCTTGTCTGGTCCTGGCTGTCCAGGATGGAGGGGTAAAACAGTTTGTTTGTTCAGAGCGTGGGCTTTGCATCCAGCCCCGCGTTGGCACCAAGCTCTGCTCTCATCCCCTGGGTAATGTTTTTGATTCCGTTTTTTCCCCAGTTTCCTGAGCCAGAAAGCTGAACTGGCAGGACGGGGGGCAAAGACAGAAATGGGCTGATGAAGTGAAGTGTCGCATATGCAGTAGGTGCTCAATAAATCGTAGCGGTTATCAGAGCTGCCGAGGGCAGGTAGTTTCCCCAGGCTGCGCCGGGGTGGGAGGTGGGAGTTGCTCTCCCAGGCAGGTGAGAATGTGCCTCCTTGAGTCAGGCTGCCTGGGGCTCCCACCAGTCCACAGGAAGTGGGAGCTCTGGCCCAGGAGTGGGCCATGGGGGCCCCAGGGCCAAGCCGCCTCTTATTCCTTCTCTCAGTGGGTGGCTGGGGCAGGGTGAGTGACCCCACAGGACACTGTCCACCCTCCTCATCTGGAGGAAAACTGTTCTGTGTACTTCTGGGCCCTGGCAGCAGTCGGGGTGAAGGGGACATTCCACAATAGGAGCCCCACGACCTTGAAGGAAGAGTTCACTGTTTTTCTCCTGTTCGGGACAGGAATCAAGCAGGGGGTGGGGACGAGCCAGGAGAAGGGGGTTTGGAGAACACTGCAGATGCAGGCTCCCACACTGGCCCCGTAGCCAGGACCCCAGGGTCTCATCCCAGCTCTGCCGGGGACTCACAGAACCCCTGCAGTCATGCGCTCCGAGGCCATCACAGAACACATGAGGAAACTGAGTCTCCGAGCCAGGACGTAACTGAGCAAAGCCCTCTGCTCAGGGTCCGGGAAAGGCCTTGACCTCTTTGGGACTCAGGTCTGTCACTTATAAGCAGGGGAAGGTTCCGATGATTGACGAATGGTGAGACTAAGGACATGGGATTAGACCGAACTGGAGACATGCTGGCCAACGGCACCAAGCAGGGGAAAGAGCCGTGCCATGTCGTCTCTGCTAACACAGTGACGGTGTCTGGATAAAAAGTTCAGAGGGGATCCGAGGGTAACATTAATGGCTGCCTTTCTGACCTGTGCAGCCTTGGGGTCAGAGAGGGCACTGGAGATTGCCCTGCAGACCCACCAGAGGATTCTCGTTTTCAAAATCAAAGTAGGGATCATGAATGTCCATTCACAGCTGGCTCGCCTGCACTGAGAACCGTGCCTACCATAAAGTGGGCACAGGTCAGTATTTGCTGAATGACTGAATGGTAGATGGGTGGGTGGATGGCTGGATGGGTAGATGGATGGATGGATGAATAAATGAATTCTGGTCACTTAGCAGGCACTAAAAGCACACAGAGCATATTACTAAGTGAAAGAAGCCAATATGAAAAGGCTATATACTGTAGGATTCCTATTATATGACATTCTGGAAAAGGCAGAACTATGGAGACAGTGAAAAAAATCAGTGGTTGCCAAAGTTGGGGGGAGGAAGGAATGAACACACAGAGAACAGAAGATTTTTAGGGCAGTGAAACTACTCTGCATGAAGCTGTAATGGTGGATACATGTAATTATACATTTGTCCAAACCCATAGAATGTACAACAGCAAGAGTGAACCCTAATGTAAACCATGGACTTTGGTGATATATGTCAGTGTAGCTTCATTGATTGTAAGAATGCAGCACTCTGGTGCAGGATGTTGATAAGTGGGGAAGATTGTGCACGTGTGGGGTAGGAGGTATATGGGAACTCTCTGTACTTTCTGCACAATTTTTCTGTGAACCTGAAACTGCTTTAAAAATAAAGTCTAATTTTTTTTTAAAGCACACAGTGCAGGACTGTGTGTTGAGGATTCAGAAGGCACTTAGGGTATCCCAGAACTATGAATCAGATGATCAGAATTTCCTGAACTTCCTAAGACTTGATACTACTTGAGTACATCATTTCCAACACCCACCCCGCCCAGGAATCCCCTGACTTCTTTGTGCACATGCTTCCAGGAACGGGGAGATCACTATTGTAAAAGGCAGCCTGCTCCATCTCTAGAGGGTTGTACTATTAAAAAGTCCTTCCTTAGGGCTTCCCTGGTGGCACAGTGGTTGAGAGTCCGCCTGCCGATGCAGGGGACACGGGCTCGTGCCCCGGTCCGGGAAGATCCCACATGCCACGGAGCAGCTGGGCCCGTGAGCCATGGCGCCGCTGAGCGCGCGTCCGGATCCTGTGCTCTGCAATGGGAGAGGCCACAGCGGTGAGAAGCCCGTGTACAGCAAAAAAAGAAAAAAAAAAGTCCTTCCTTAGACTGAAGCTAAATCCCTCTCCCACTGAGCATTGGGCCACTTTCTATCTCTTGGAGTGGGACTGTATAATTCTCATCCTATGGGTCCTCCCTGAGCAAAACTTGCACAGCTCTTCAATCAAAATATACTTTCCAGAACAAACCCAAGAAATAAAGTATTCCTTTGACTCTGGAATCCGCAGGGTTCTACAGGCTAGAAAAATGTGAACCCCCTCCAAAAAAAATCATCAGAGCACAAAGCAGGGTGGAAAAATTTGAAGGCTCTGCATTCGAATTCTGACTGTTTACTGCTGGAGAAGCTCTCTGAGCCTCATTTTTCCCAACTGTACAATGGGGATAGTCATTCCTATTTCTGAGGAGCATGGAGAGGTCTATCTCAGATGGTGCTAGGGCAGTACAAACAGGGCCAGGCTTACTGCGGGTGCCCACTTAGCAGGGGGACGGCAGCAAGGACCTGGGACTACCAGAGGTGTTGTCTGCCCTGCAGTGGGGTCACTACAGCTTGGGGGTTCCCAGGGAACAGGGTGCCCCGGCATGCCCACGCTCATATTCCTAGGCAGCACATCTGTGGGTGGCAACAGCTGGAGCCCTGTAACTTTTCCCGCTTCGGGTTTCCAGCCCACACTCCCCAGCGCCTCTAGGCCCCTCTGATTTCTCTGGCCAGTGGAGCTCTGGGAAGGCGGGCGCAGAGAACTGGCTTCCAGACCCCCATCCAAACTCACTAGCTGGCTGAGCCAGCTCAGCGAGGTCACTTTGCTTCTCTGAGCCTCACAAAAATCAGCAGCGCCTGTGCCAGACACCTCGTGGGGTGCTGTAAACTGTAGAGTGCCAGGCACTTGGGCAAGCCCAGCGCTTCTGTGGCTGTTACTGTGCTGATGTGTACCTGTGACATCGTGTTCCCTCTTCTTTCTTTTGGGTCCCCAAGTGACCATATTCCAAGGGGGTGTGGCCTGACCGGGAAGACCAGCCATGGACGCACACTGCCTTAGCAAATGGCTTTCTGGGGGGAGCAAATTTGAAAGGAACTCAGGCCCTGTCCCTGCCCTAGACCCCAAAGCCACCATCCCCAGATCCCTCCTCTTAATCTCCATGGCCGAAATTCAGGGCCCCCAAACCCTGGTACCCAGGGCTGTATCACCGCCCCCTCCCACGTCATTTCAGGAACCGACAGACACACTCTCCCTGAGAGCTCGGGGCCTCAGACAGCTCCCAGCCTAGCTCCCCTGCAGGTGGATTTGGGCCTCAGGAAGCATCAAGCTGTGTCCTGCCTCTCCCACCCAAATGAAAGCCCCTCCAGGGAAAAGACTGAACCCAACGCAGCGCACGGCACCTACTATGAATACCTATACAGCGGGGGTGACACCCTGACGGCAGTAGGGAGGCTCTCTGGTCCTTCCAGAGCCTCTGAGATTGCACCTTCCAGCAAAATGGGAAAGTAATCCCATCAGATAATTCAAGAAAAGGAAAGACAAGTTATAGGGAAAATTAGCTGATCAGTTAAACCAGTTCAGTTCTAAACTATGGCCAACAAATTGGTTGTACTGTGATTGTGAAGCTTTGTAACTGTTTAGGCAGGATACTTAAAATAGACATAAAAATTAGGAAATAATCTGGAACAAAAATTTCTTATTATTTCAGCTAAATCTGAAAAGTGAGAAGAGAAAAAGAAGGGAGGAGGAAAAGTGTGCTAAAGTTTTTTTTTGATTATGTTCTAGGCCCTAAAGAAAACCTTAATATAGTCCCAGATATAAAACTCTTACTGGTTGCATTACTTGACCATACTGTAGAAATTAATATCAAATATAGAAACTAAACATCACAAATCACTTGTCAATTTTAGAAAATGCTCTTCCTCAGAACTCTCCCATCAGTGATCATCAAAACTGAAATTACAGATACCTGAGACAAGATCAGTTACAAGAACATTGTTCATCAAATTTACGAGATACAGACAAAGCCATACTCACAGTTGAACTCATGTTAATAATAATAATTATTATGATGATTATTGTTTATAGAGATTGCAAGTAAATGAATAAAATGTTCAGTTCAAGAAGCTGGATGGACAAAAAAAGTAGAAGAAAGAACAAAAGAAAGAAAGAAAAAGAAGAAAGGATAATGATGACAAAACAAAATGATTAATTAGAAAGGAAAAAAACGTTAATATCAGTATTCCGTCTAAGGAAAAACCAAAAGCTGGCTCTTTGAAAATAGGGAAGGGGAAGGAAATATTAGGAAGTGATCTGTGCTATGCGGAGAATTAGAATAAGTTGCCAAGACAGGGAGTGATGAGAGGCCACTTTATTTGTGGTCAAGAGTGGCCTGCAGCAAAGTTGGGGCCCAGCATCCCAGCCTTTCCAGGCTGGGGGAAGGGCGATCTGCCTGGTTGGGGGTTTCTGTTGGCCCCATGAAGGCCTTCTTTCCATACTGGCCTCCTGTTCCCTGGGAGGGACCCATGTCCCTGGAGGTAGGAGAGCAGAGCTCAAAGCCCTGCCCCCGCCATGACCTGGGCCTGGGATCCCATCATCTCTGCTTCAACCTTTTATACCTAAGTCTCAGTCAGAGCCCACGAACCAACAGGCTCACAGATGTGCTAAGTATTTAGCCACAAGCATTTCTTAAAAGAGTCAACAGGTTTAAAATGGGATATTTCACATAAAAATTCAGCTTCCCAGCTTCTCTAGGAATGCAGACGGCTCTGGCAAGGCTGAAATTTAACGCCCCACCTGGCCACACACAGCTCTTTACGTCAGACCTTGGCCGTCCGAGTGCCCATCCCTCCCCCAGCGCCAGCATCTGCTCTCACCTCCAGCACCCCACTTTAATGGGCCCCTGTGGGCATTCGAATTTGAGGCCCTGCTTGGCACGTTGAGAGGTGCAGACTGTTGAAGGCCACTGAGGCAGAGCTGAGCTGATTACGACTGGGAGAAAGAACTTTCCGAGCAGATTTACAAGGGCAGCCTCTCCCCCAAACAGCCCCACGTAAGGGAAGGCAAAAACAGCCCCTCCCCACACCAGCCTCTGGGGTCTGAGCTCTAAAATGGGCCTGCGATGGTGCCGCAGAGTGCCTTAGACATGGAGCATTTCCCAGGCCTAAAGCAGGAACACCCAGCCATGGAGTTGAGACCTTATTGGAGGGCTTGACTCTTCCAAACAGAGAGGGGAAAAAGCTGGTGTGAAACTGAGGAAAATCTGAACTACCCAGGATCCTAAGCACACAATGCTCTCCAATGCCTCTGAGCCTTCGTTCATGCTGTTCCCGTGCCTCTGATGCTTTTCCACACCTTCCTCAAGCTTCTTCTCCTACTCAGCCTTTGAGATGAAGGGGTCCCTCCTTACAGGAAGCCTTCTACACCCCTTTCCAGAAGCTAGGTCCCTCCTTGGTGCCCCGCAACTGCCTTTGGCCCCTCAGTGACAGCACTAGCCATGCCATGTTGTCATCATCTGTGTGTTTGCCTCTCCTGCAGCCTGTGAGCCTCCTCAAAGGCCAGGGCCTCATCTTACTCCTCTGTCCATCCCCAGCCTGGCCCCCGGGGGACCTGCAGCGCCCTCCTGGCAGTTAGGATCTGTACCCTGGTAGGCTCAGCAGGCCTCCTGGGAGGTCGGATTCTGCAGTGACAACAGGATGGGCATCTGGCCATCAGACACCAGGGCTGGTGAGCAATGGCATTCCCCGAGTGTGGCCTCTGGCTTCCTGGAGAGAGCAGGGGTTCCAAGGAGGCCTCTTTGTCACTGCAGACTAACAGTCGGGTGGCAGGTTTCCAGGCTTCCTTTCTGTGGGTCTTGCCATGCCCCCATGTCCTAAAGGCTCTGGGGCACAGATGAGGCTTCTGAGCCCAGCAGCTGTGAGCCCGGGTGCCTTCCCCAAGGGAATGGACTCTGACCCCAGGGGGTCCCATGGCAGCCACTGGTAGGCCTGCATCACTCTGCAAAGTCCCTTCTTCTGGATCCTGAGTGCCAGTTTCTCCGAAGGTGGCCTCCAGCCAGTTCCAGTCCCTGGGCAGAGGCCATGGTGGAGGACACCGGCCTCATTGTCCAACAGCCCAGCATTCTGATCGAGGCTTGGCCAACGGCTTGCTGAGTAACACAGGGCAGGTCGCCGACCGGCCTGAGCCCCTCCCTTCCCACCTGCATCAGGGAATCAAGACCACCGTGCACAGCCTTTGCGCAGCCGACACAGCAGGACTGTGTGTGAAAGTGGCCACGCCGCGCAGGGCCCGCTCATTCCCTCCTCTCTGAACCACTCGGGAGAGACTCTCTGGGCTCCCAGCTCGGAGGCTCCTGCCCACGAGGAGTGCGGAGCCTGTAGGAGAGACAGGCGAGGGCCTGGGAGACTCAGACTCAGCACCCTGCTCCTGTGACCCCAGGGGCCAGCCCAGAGGACCCGGGACTGTCACGTCCTCTGCTTCTCCTGAGCCTCCTGAATCCAGAGCCAGATGGCAGGATCTCCACCTTCCCCTTCCTGGGCCTCTGTGTGCCAGCCTGCCACACACACTCACACATCACACACACACACATATACACTGCACACTCACACATACTCACACACACACACAAACACACAACACAGACAACACAGACACATACACACATGTACACACATGTGCACACAAATACACCACACCACACACACACAGAGCTCACACACACACTCACACATCACACACACATACACCGCACGCCACACGCTCACACACACTCACATACACACACATAAACACACACACAACACAGACACATACACACATGTACACACACGTGCACACAAATACACCACAGCACACACACACACAGAGCTCACACACACATCACACACACACCACACGCTCACACATACACACATAAACACACACACAACACAGATATGTACACACACGTACACACAAATACGCCACACCACGCACACACATACACACATGTACACACACAGACACACATCACTACCTCTCTGCTGCCTGCATGTCCCCATAACCATCTTGTGACATCTATGCTCTCTGAATTGTCGTTGTAGGCAGGGTTCAAGGTCTCTCCCAGGAGGGTCCTAGACCTTTAAAGTGGAGGGCGGGTCTAAATGGGGGAGGATATGCGGTGGGACAGACCAGGCGGGAGCCCACCCAGTGCCCCAAGAGTATATCTTGGCCCTACCCTGGGCACCCTTGCCCTCAGAACTCTGCTAAAGCTGCTAAGCGGGGATGCTTCCCACCAAGCGCGGACGCAAGGCTCTCTAGAGGTGACAGAGCTGGTCAGAGGCGGCGCTAGGATCAGGACCTGGTCTGGTTCCCCCACGAGGATGCCGTGGCTCCCTGGAGGGGAAAAGATGTCAAGGTGGGCATCAGGAGGTGCACTCAGGCCGGCGGCGGCGAGGAGACCAGCCCTGCCACTGCGGGGGAGAGAGCAGGTGGGGAAGAGAAAGAGGGGCCAGGGCTGGAGACGCCAGGGGGAGCCCGGGCCTTCCCACTCTGGGGCATCATCCCGAAGACCCAGCTGGGTGCTGACTGCCCCAACTGGGCCACCTTGCATGTCCCCAGCGGTGTACACGTGTGTTTACTGCAAAAATAAATCATAGCCACGGGGAATTTCAAGTGGCCTGGGGAATTTCTTCCGAGAGCGTGTGTGGACCATGGTGGCCGTGGCTGAAGGGGTGGAGATGGGCCCCCCGGGGCGGTCACTGCAGAGAACATGCCTGGATCTGGGGTACAGTGGAGGCGACGGTTACTCCGAGGCAGAAAAGGGAGCCGACGTATAATGAGATCCTGATGGCCAGGGCTGATCCCGCTGGGTCCTCACCACAACTCACAGGCAGGAGATAATGTCTCTAGTCCTGCAAGTGGCGGGGACCCAGGCCCAGAGAGGCGGCCACTGGCTCAGTCACACTGTTGGTAAATGGCAGAGCTGGCATCTGGATGCCTGCTGAGTGATGCTACCCCCCAGCCTTTTTCGTTTTGCTGCAGGTTTGCCTCAAGGGCCAGCAGTGGCCTGACTGAGGATGACCTGAGAGGGTGGTGAGGGCAGGCAGCCAGATAACCCAGAGGCGGGGGAACCGGGGGAAAGTGGCGGGCAACACACAAAGGAAGGAAAATTAGGCTGGTTTCAGGTTTCCCGCAGCAGCAAATACACCAAATCCAACAGAGGAGTGTCTCCAGACTCAGGAGAGAAGCAGGCTGTGAGAGCGCATGGTCTTCCGTGAGTGAAGGCGACAGAAACATGCTGAATGTGAAAGGTCTCAGAGAACATGCCATCCCTGCAACCATCGTGGAAAAAATCCCTCAAAGACGAAACCCAGGTGACAGAGACATGAGTCAAAATGAAGAACAGAGGCTGGGGGAGGATTTTTGGTTCATTGGGCCCCAAATGTAAAATATCAGGCTGAATCCTGTGACGAGAAGTGGCTTTTGAGTCCAGCAGGAAATCCCACCTTCCCAGAGTCTCCCTCAGCAGCTCCCCACCTGGGTGCTCTTTCTTGGGTTCTTAGAAGCCCGCTGACTCCACCTGCTTGATACTGACCAGGGTTCTTGGCCTTCCCCAAGCAATAGAAATTGACTGGAGGCTAGACAAGAAATTCAGGAAAGACTTATTGGGGCCCCTGCTGCAGTGGGTGGGAGGGGGTGGGTGAAAACAAGTAACAGTTTCCCTTGCTTGCCCCGCCCCGCCTCCCCCACTAGGAGGAGGGGCGAGCTTGTTCCTTATATGGGGTGAGGGTAGGGGTGTGTCCAGGGATCCAGCCAGAGGGGTGGCTTAGGTGTTTTGCCCACCCCTCTGGTCGTGTTGAGTGCAGGGGCCATGCGTAGTACACTGCTTTTGCTCTGGACACCCTGCTTTTCCTCCCAGCTCTTCAGAAGGGGCAGTTGGGGCTTTTTTGGTCTTTTTGTATCTTTTTGTCTGTAATTTGCCCCAGCTGCACATACACACAGTTTTATTTTTAGTCCCTTATAATTCCTTTGTAATTTGTAGCTGGAGGAGGCGTTTGTCCAGGTGCAAGCACTGCAGCACTGCAGCAAAGGGGCCCAAGTCCCAACCTGTCTCATGCTCGGGACTGGTGGTTGAGTAAGACAGGAAATCACTGAAGAAACAACTCATAAATACACTCAACATTTCATTTTATATGAAAACATGATTACGCATTGATTTACCAGTTTTTAAGTAAGCAAGGCCTTTTCTTTGAGCGTGAGCTGGCTGATTATCTTTCTTGCACAAGCTAACCCATCATTCATTCTCTATTTAAAAAAAAAATAGGAGAGAACACTTGGCTTATTTAAATAGTTTCATTCCAAAAGCAATCAAGGTTCTTCATAGAAAATGTGAAGGCTACTACAAAGAATAAAGAAAACACAAAAGCAACACAGGATCCCACTGGTCAAAGGCAACCACCACTAGTAATCATTTGGTATTTTGCCTTCCAGGTATTTTCCTGCTGTGTGATACATATGATTTAGTGCCCAGCTTTTTTTCCCACCTGGCCTGATATCAGAAGTATTCTCTCTCTTCTAGTGAACTCTTTGGAGCGTCATTTTTCACGTATAATATTTAATCAGTCCCCTGGTCCGAAAAGTTTTGGTTGTTTCTTATTTCCCTAATCGGAGGACAGGAGGCTTTCCCTGTCCTTTCGATTGTTTTCAGAAATATCAAGCAAAAAGTAAAGGGTATTTTTTTAGGTTCTTGATTTGCTTCATTGAATTATCCCCAAATCGAATGTTCTGGAGACAGGTTTGAGAGCCAGTCAACCCTCTCTGCCTGACCCTATTCGGAGAAGACCATCGAAGCTGTCGTCTGCCTGCCTCCCCCCTCAGTGTGTGACTGGCCCATTAAGCATTTGCAAACCAGATTGTTTTAATGTGGTCTTGGCTCCGAGGGTTCCTGAGGAATCAGGTCCAGGCAGCCAGGGGCTGGAGACAGTGGACTTGGCATCTCACTAGATGCAAACTCCTACTAAGAGTGATGCCTCACTGAGTGCCTACGAATGATCAGTCCCATTCCACCGATAAGGAAATTGAGGCTCCGAGAGGTTCAGGGACCTGGCAGTGAGCAGAGGCACAGAACTGTTGCCCCTGTGTCCCCTGGGCAGGCTTCAAGCTGGGTGTGTGGGAAGGTGAGCTGCTTGGGTGTGGCCTCCGTCTGGCACAGTCTCCCCGTTGGCCGGGGACGTCATCTTCCAGGCTCTTCCTTCTGCTTCCCAAACCGGGAAGCACACGGGGAATAGGCAAGCTCGTGGTGTCAGAAATGCTCCTCCATCCCGGCTCAAAAAGTTGGAATTTTCCGCTGCTTTAGCACTGAAATGATAAACCCTGGGGCCCTGCACCCACAAGCAGGGTCTGTGGAGGTCTCAGAGCCCCAGGCCAGGACACACAACCCCTTGTGCCAGCTGAGCTGCAAACCAGGCTTCCTCTGCAGGGTTATATAATAGAGATAATAGCACCCTCCATACCCCGCCACTGCTTCTGTCCCCCTCCCACAAGGAGAAGGCAGCCTAGTGCAGGGTAGAATAAATGCAGATGTTGGGTGGTCTGAGGCCAAACCCTGCTTCACAGCTGGGTGGCCTTTTGGGGGTTAGTGACCTCGCTGAAGTTCATTTTTCTCCCTGAAATCGGATGGTATCTTACCCAGTGTAAACTTCCTATGGTGTTCTTGGAGAATTAAGGGAGATAGGGTCTGTGAATCTACTGACATACAATGGGCAATTGCAGTACCTTCATATCATACAAATTTAATATATGTGTCTCAAACCAGAAAGGCCGAGGGGCAGGGGAGCCATGCATTGGATGGGACAGCCATATATAGTCCTAGGGCTAAATCCATAGAATTTAAGGAATCTTGATCCAAACACACCAAAAACACTGCCCAGAATTTACTTGAATACTTCCAATGACAGGGAACTCACTACTGCTAATAGCAATGCAATTCAGCAAACATTCAACAAGCAGTTACGTCACCAGGACTGCGGATTCAGAGAAGCAAAGATTGTCCTTTGCTTGAGCGATTGACAATGTGGAAGTCTGGATGCGTGTAAAGAGAAAGAAAATTGCGTGTGTGTGTGTGTGCATGTGGGAACACCAATATCTGGAATATGTATTAAGAGGAAGTCACTACAGTGGGGAGACCCACCCCGGCACCAGAATGAACAGATTTAGAAAGCTGCTAATCACAGACTGTCACAGTGGAAGAGACCTTACAAAATAATCTGTGTAATCACCCCCCTGCTTGCCCTACAGGTGAGGAAACTGAGGCCCAGAGAGGGAAAGCCACCTGCTCAAAGGCACATGCTGAGTCAGCAGCCCAGGGTAGGTCTAATAATAGTAATACTAACGATAGCAAAAGCAACTCTGATGGCAGCTACCGTGGGGGGACCCCAGCTCCGTGCCAGCCCCGGGGCTCAGCATCTGACAGCACCAACTCATTTCAGCCCCAGACAACACGGAGGGGGACAGGCTACTACTATCCCCGCCTTGCAGATGAGGACACCAAGGTGCAGAGGGAAGTGGGGAGCTGGGGGTCAAGGCAGGTCTAACTGTCACCGCCCAGCCTTCCCACTGCCTGGCCCCAGGCTGACATTTGGGAGCCCTGAGGAGACAGCCCCATAGCTGGGGGACGGGGTTCAGGAGGGGCTCATGAGCACGGTCTGCCTGATGCACTCGACCACAGTCAACTTGGCTATTCTTTGGTTCTTGTCGTCTCTCTGGTGGCTCTGGGAGCTGTCACCTGCGTCCCCACCTAGGAGTCTGTGACCTCGGATACATCAGTTTGCTGAGCCTCTGTTGCCTTGCCTATAAAATAGGTGTCACATCCCCTGGCAGGACAATTATGTGAGGATCAGGGAAAGAACCGCTGATCAGGGTGCAAACCTCCATCATAAACTGTAAAGTGCAGTGCACACTGCCACTGAGTAACCAGCATCGTGGGGTTGTGTGCAGAGCGGTAGGGTCGGGACACTCATGCACGACTAGGGACAGGCCACCTCCCTCTTAGAGCTTTAGTTTCCTCACGCTTAATATAGGGTTGGACTAAAAAAAATCTCTAAATGGCGAGATTCTTCCAGCTCGAAAATTCCATGGCCCTAACACATCTGGGGTACTTGGCAGTTTACAAAGCACTTTTGTATCTGCAACCCCTGAGTTCAAATCCTACCTCATTCCCACCCACTTAATAGCCAATGACCTTGGCCAAGGCCCTTTACCTAACTTGGACAAGCCCCTCGCTGGAGTCAGAGCCTGTTTTGTTGTTTATTTAGATGAGGGCAAGGCTGCGAGCCCCGCCTTTCTTACAGGACTGAGGGAGGTGCTTCTGTTTCCACATCTGTAAAATGGGGCTAGCAATGCCTGTCTAGAGTTGTTGTAAGGATTGAGTGAGTTGATGTTTGTTACGTGCTCTGAACAGAACTGGCATGTGGAAGATGCTATATGCGTTGCTGTCAACATCATCATCATCATTATTCATCCTTTCCAGAATACTTCCTGAGGCACCTGCCCTTGGCCAGGCCCAGCGCTAGGAGATGGGGATACAGTGGAGGGAAGACTGAGACATTTATTGCAGTCAGAGCACTCCCAGCCTGGTGGGGAGAGAACCAATTAAACAAGCTATTTACATAAATGTACTGAGAGCCACGAGAGCACAGAAGCTAAGGGCCTCTGTGCAGAGACACTCAGAGTCCAGGAAGGCCTCCCAGAGGAGGTGATGTTAAGCTAGATCTGAAGGATGACCAGGAGTTGGAAGGGCTCCTGCCCTGTGCAGCGGGGTGGGTGGGCAGGGAGGCAAGGCCCTGAGACATGGTTGCAAAGCGGGAATCAACTGTCATATTGTTGGGAATTTCATGAGCTCAGCTGGGCTTGAAATCAGCCACGGTGGGAATATTTACAACACGGAAATTTGCAGATGCTACCAGTTAGCGCTTCCCGCCCCGGGAGCCCACCCTTGCCCAGAGGTCCCCCAGGGCGCACGGCAGGGCAGCAGGAGCTTCCTGTGAGTGCTGGTCCTGGGCTAGTCCTAGGGAACACCAGAGTGTTTATGGAAAAAACGTTTACCAGCAGTCCACCCGTGCCAGGGGCTCAATGGTGGTGAAGGAGGCATGAATGCGGCTCTCGGGGACAAGCTTTCCACGCCAGGACAGATAGTCCCAGGGTGCTGTACATCAACTACAAAAGGCAGAAATGAAGGAAAAAGGGAACTGACAGACCTTTGCTTTTCAAGAGAAGCAGAGGCTTGGGGGTGAGAGAAACTGTTAAGGTCTTTCTGTCTGCCTTCTGAGGAGTTGGGAGACCCTGCAGGTGGAGGTACCAACACCAGACCCAGAGGGCTTCCCTCCGCTCTTCTGCCCTCCCTCTCTCCACCCTTTTCAGGGCTACTGATGCTTTACCTTCTCTGGAATCCACCCCCCTCTTCCATTTCCTCCTCCTACACCTCCCCCTCCCTCTCTCTCCCCTTCCCTCCATCTCCCCTTCCCTCCATCTCCCCTTCCCTCCATCTCCCCCTCCCTCCATCCCCCCTCCCACATCCCCTCTCCCTGGATCTCCCCTTCCCTCCCTCTCCCCCTCCCTCCTTGCCTTCCTCCCTCCCTCCATCCCCCCTCCATCTCAGGCACCATCTCCTCTCCCACCTGGCTGCCACAGCCTCTGACTCCCTGCCTCCAGATTCAGCCGGCCCCCTCATCCCAGCCAGAGCGATGGTGCCAGTCACCCATCAACAACGTCACGCTTTGGCTGTGTCAGGCGTCCTAGCAGAGAAGCCAAGGAAACAGAGCTGTACGTGAGCGCTGCACAGTTGAGATCACCTGGTGCTCTTGGGCAGGGTCCAAATCTTCCCCAGGAATCCTCCTGTGCTCCCACCCTTGGGCATGCTCCCCGTCACCTGGGAGACACCTGAGGGCAGGTGCCAGCTCTCGTTTACCACTGTCCTCACACCACAGAGACAGTGTCGTGAGGTTCCAGTGTCAAATCCCAGCTCCACCAGTTACTAACTGTGTGACTCTAGACAAGTCACTTCACCTCTCTATGTCTCTGTTTTCTCATCTATAAAATGGGGATAATGATAGAACCTCCATTTAAGATAGGTGTGGATCACCTGAATTAATTCATGGGAAGAACTTAGACTACTGCTTGGCAATCAGAGTGAGACAACTGGAAATTGGAATAGTTGCCTGGATAGTTGATGCTGCTAAGGATTTATTGTTGATTTTTTTTAGTTGGAATAAGGGGTATGCGATTATGCTTTTTGAAAAAAAGAGTCCTTATCTTTTAGAGATGCACCCTGAAAGATGTACAGGTTAATGATAGGCATGTGAGATTTGCTTCAAATCATACAGAAGAGCTGGGATGGGGTTTGGTATGGAAGAAACAAGATTGACCACGACTTGGCAATTATTGAAGCTGGGTGATAGGTACGTGGAGTTTCATGATGCTAGTCTATCTACTTGTGTGCATATTCAAAACTTCCATAATAATAAGCTAAAAAACAATCAAAAATCAAATCTGGGGTTCTGGCCTAGACCACCTGGGTTTAAAATCCCAGCTCCACCGTGCAGGCTGTGACTCAGTTTGCCCATCTGTAAAATAGGGATGATAATAATAATAGTTCCTACATGCAGAGGTTACTCTATAATGTACTTAGAAACATGCAAACAAAGTTGCAGGCACTTTACACATTGCTACCAGTCTTCACAACACCCTTTTCAGGGGAAGCTATGCCCATTTTACCAAGAGGCTACGTCAGCTGCCCCAGGTCATCCAGCCAGACAAAAACCAAGGCACATCCCAGGCTTGCCTGGCTCTTGCGTCCAGGCAGGATGTGAGTCTGGGAGCTGGGGACACGGGCCCAGCATTTCCCTTCCTCTCTGCTTCTCCGTTCTTGGGGGATTCCAAGCTCTGCAGATCAACTCTAAGAAATATGTTCCTCTCCCACTCTTTTCTAAAAAACGTATCACACTGACAGAGCCCACAGCTCTGGAATTCTGAAGGTTGACTCCCTGGATTCCAAGGAGATCAGCCTCCCTCAGTGGAATTGGGCAGAGGGTAGCAGTCATGTGGCTAGGGCAAGGCTGTTTTTTTTTTTAGGTATAGTTGATTTACAGTGTTGTGTTAGTCTCTGCTGTACAGCCAAGTGATTCAGTTATACACATAGAGACATTCTTTTTTAATATTCTTTTCCATTATGGTTTATCACAGGATATTGAATATAGTGCCCTGACTATTCAGTAAGACCTTGTTGTTTATCCATTCTCTATATACTAGCTTGCATCTGCTAATCCCAAACTTCCACTCCATCTCCC
>NW_006772141.1:2641101-2663181 GCF_000442215.2 Lipotes vexillifer
CCCCCCGCCGAGATCCAGTTGGTAACATGTGCCAGCACACCACTGCCTCTTTCTCCTCTCGGTCGGCCCGAGGGAGCCCACCCTTGCCCAGAGGTCCCCCAGGGCGCACGGCAGGGCAGCAGGAGCTTCCTGTGAGTGCTGGTCCTGGGCTAGTCCTAGGGAACACCAGAGTGTTTATGGAAAAAACGTTTACCAGCAGTCCACCCGTGCCAGGGGCTCAATGGTGGTGAAGGAGGCATGAATGCGGCTCTCGGGGACAAGCTTTCCACGCCAGGACAGATAGTCCCAGGGTGCTGTACATCAACTACAAAAGGCAGAAATGAAGGAAAAAGGGAACTGACAGACCTTTGCTTTTCAAGAGAAGCAGAGGCTTGGGGGTGAGAGAAACTGTTAAGGTCTTTCTGTCTGCCTTCTGAGGAGTTGGGAGACCCTGCAGGTGGAGGTACCAACACCAGACCCAGAGGGCTTCCCTCCGCTCTTCTGCCCTCCCTCTCTCCACCCTTTTCAGGGCTACTGATGCTTTACCTTCTCTGGAATCCTCCCCCCTCTTCCATTTCCTCCTCCTACCCCTCCCCCTCCCTCTCTCTCCCCTTCCCTCCATCTCCCCTTCCCTCCATCTCCCCTTCCCTCCATCTCCCCCTCCCTCCATCCCCCCTCCCACATCCCCTCTCCCTGGATCTCCCCTTCCCTCCCTCTCCCCCTCCCTCCTTGCCTTCCTCCCTCCCTCCATCCCCCCTCCATCTCAGGCACCATCTCCTCTCCCACCTGGCTGCCACAGCCTCTGACTCCCTGCCTCCAGATTCAGCCGGCCCCCTCATCCCAGCCAGAGCGATGGTGCCAGTCACCCATCAACAACGTCACGCTTTGGCTGTGTCAGGCGTCCTAGCAGAGAAGCCAAGGAAACAGAGCTGTACGTGAGCGCTGCACAGTTGAGATCACCTGGTGCTCTTGGGCAGGGTCCAAATCTTCCCCAGGAATCCTCCTGTGCTCCCACCCTTGGGCATGCTCCCCGTCACCTGGGAGACACCTGAGGGCAGGTGCCAGCTCTCGTTTACCACTGTCCTCACACCACAGAGACAGTGTCGTGAGGTTCCAGTGTCAAATCCCAGCTCCACCAGTTACTAACTGTGTGACTCTAGACAAGTCACTTCACCTCTCTATGTCTCTGTTTTCTCATCTATAAAATGGGGATAATGATAGAACCTCCATTTAAGATAGGTGTGGATCACCTGAATTAATTCATGGGAAGAACTTAGACTACTGCTTGGCAATCAGAGTGAGACAACTGGAAATTGGAATAGTTGCCTGGATAGTTGATGCTGCTAAGGATTTATTGTTGATTTTTTTTAGTTGGAATAAGGGGTATGCGATTATGCTTTTTGAAAAAAAGAGTCCTTATCTTTTAGAGATGCACCCTGAAAGATGTACAGGTTAATGATAGGCATGTGAGATTTGCTTCAAATCATACAGAAGAGCTGGGATGGGGTTTGGTATGGAAGAAACAAGATTGACCACGACTTGGCAATTATTGAAGCTGGGTGATAGGTACGTGGAGTTTCATGATGCTAGTCTATCTACTTGTGTGCATATTCAAAACTTCCATAATAATAAGCTAAAAAACAATCAAAAATCAAATCTGGGGTTCTGGCCTAGACCACCTGGGTTTAAAATCCCAGCTCCACCGTGCAGGCTGTGACTCAGTTTGCCCATCTGTAAAATAGGGATGATAATAATAATAGTTCCTACATGCAGAGGTTACTCTATAATGTACTTAGAAACATGCAAACAAAGTTGCAGGCACTTTACACATTGCTACCAGTCTTCACAACACCCTTTTCAGGGGAAGCTATGCCCATTTTACCAAGAGGCTACGTCAGCTGCCCCAGGTCATCCAGCCAGACAAAAACCAAGGCACATCCCAGGCTTGCCTGGCTCTTGCGTCCAGGCAGGATGTGAGTCTGGGAGCTGGGGACACGGGCCCAGCATTTCCCTTCCTCTCTGCTTCTCCGTTCTTGGGGGATTCCAAGCTCTGCAGATCAACTCTAAGAAATATGTTCCTCTCCCACTCTTTTCTAAAAAACGTATCACACTGACAGAGCCCACAGCTCTGGAATTCTGAAGGTTGACTCCCTGGATTCCAAGGAGATCAGCCTCCCTCAGTGGAATTGGGCAGAGGGTAGCAGTCATGTGGCTAGGGCAAGGCTGTTTTTTTTTTTAGGTATAGTTGATTTACAGTGTTGTGTTAGTCTCTGCTGTACAGCCAAGTGATTCAGTTATACACATAGAGACATTCTTTTTTAATATTCTTTTCCATTATGGTTTATCACAGGATATTGAATATAGTGCCCTGACTATTCAGTAAGACCTTGTTGTTTATCCATTCTCTATATACTAGCTTGCATCTGCTAATCCCAAACTTCCACTCCATCTCCCACCCCCCTCCCCCTTGGCAACCACAAGTCTGTTCTCTATGTCTGTGAGTCTGTTTCTGTTTCATAGATAAGTTCATTTGTGTCATATTTTAGATTCCACATATAAGCAATATCATATGGTGTTTTGTTTTTCTTTTTCTGACTTCACTTAGTGTGATAATCTCTATGTCCATCCACGTTGCTGCAAATGGCATTATTTTGTTCCTTTTTTATGGCTGAGTAATACTCCATTGTATATATGTACCACATCTTCTCTATCCATTCATCTGTCCACAGACTTTTAGGTTGTTTCCATGTCTTGGCTATTGAAATAGTACTGCTATAAACAGGGGTGTATGTATCTTTTTGAATTATAGTTTTGTCCAGATATGCCCAGGAATGGGATTGTTGGATTATATGGCAACTCTATTTTTAGTTTTTTGAGGAATCTCCATACTGTTTTCCATAGTGGCTTCACCAACTTACATTCCCACCAACAGTGTAGGAGGCTTCCCTTTTCTGCACACCCTCTCCAGCATTTGTTATCTGTAGACTTCTTAATGATGGCCATTCTGACCAGAGTGAGGTGGTACCTCATTGTAGTTGACTTGACTGTGGCTTTGACTTGGGCAGGCCTGACAGGGCGGGGCCCGTACCCAGGACCTGGGATCCTTGGAGGCTTCAGGGAGCCAGACAGGGAGGCAGGAAGACACCTCTGTTTCACCACGCCCAGTGAAGGTGAACTTACTAAGACTGGCTCATCCTGCCCATCTCCATAACAGTTTTTGGATGCCAACGAGTGAGGAGATGAACCCTGAAGATCCAGTGTGCTGGCCTTATTGCCTCTGCTTGCATGCTTCTTAGAATGGGGAGCTCACTGCTTCCCCACAGCAGCTCATTTCCCCTCTAGGGACATGGTTCTACAAAGGTCTCCAGAACCACCTAGTACAATCTCCCATTCTCTCAATGAGAAAATGAAGTCCCAGCGTTGTCAAAGCATTTATCCAAGGTCACATGTGGCACTCAGTGATGGAGGCATGACTAGAACCCAGAGCTCTGATGCCCAGAGGCTTGCACCCTTCCATTTCTTTGCTATAGAGTCTCAGACAAGGGAGAGATCTCTGCTGGCTGAGAGGTCAAGGAAGGCTTCTCAAAGGAGGTGACATTTGAGATGGTCCTTGAAGGATGGCACTAGGTTGTGTCTTGATGTCCAGATTCTTTTTGTCCTGCCCACCATGCCTGTGCCCTTCCCATGATATCTTACACTGAGCATGGCAAACACATGGGGAATAGAAGTTTGTTGACTGACTGACTGACTGAATGCATGAATGGTAGGAAGGCCACTCCCGGGAAGTGAACAGGTACCGGTCCCTTAGGAGCCAAGGGCATCTTGTGGGGACCCTGTGCAGGAAGGGATAAAACTCCACCTGCCTCAAATTTGGTGTTCACCACTCCTTTTGCACGCATCTTAGGCAGGACCCAAATTCCTTCATGCCACGGAGGAGTTTTTTCTCTGTGGTTGGCTCAGAGACTCCATGGTGTTTTCCTCCCTCATGTTTTATAAACCGGGCTGGATAGGAAGACAGGTCATGGCACACACTTGCATGTGGCCGAAGCCCCAGGACGGCCACCCTCTCCTCCCGCCCCAGCAGGGCCAGGGCCACCCCCAGGGCCACCAGGACGTTCAAGGAGCTGGAGTGTCTACGGGGAAATGAGCATCTTCAGCTCACCAAGTCCGAGCCGTTCCTGAGCAAAGGCTTTTCTGGAAAATACACTCCCGCTGGACCCTGAATGGTTTCTGCTTTACCCTCTTGCAAAGATTTCTATTTCTTCCCATTATAAATTATTTACATGCTTGTAACAGAAACCCCAGAACATACAGGAAAGTGGGAAGAGAACATCATTCTTTCAAAACATCTTTAATTGGAGTAGAGCTGATTTACAACATTGTGCTAGTTTCTGGCGTACAACAAAGTGAGTCAGTTATATGTATATATATACGTATTTTCTTTTCCAGATTATTTTCCGTTATAGTTTATTATAAGATATTGAATATCTGTGCTATACAACAGGACCTTGTTTATCTATTTTATATATGGTAGTGTGTATCTGTTAATCCCCAACTCCTAATTTCTCCCTCTCCCACTTCCCCTTTGGTAACCATGAGTTTGTTTTCTATGTCTGTGAATCTGTTTCTGTTTTGTAAATAAGTTCATTTGTATAATTTGTTAGATTCCACATAAAGGTGATATCATATGATATTTGTCTTTCTCTGACTTCACTTAATATGATAATCTCTAGGTCCGTCCATTTTGCTGCAAATAGCATTATTTCATTCTTTTTGATGGCTAATATTCCACTGTATATATACACCACATCTTTATCCATTCATCTGTCAATGAACATTTAGGCTGCTTCCTTGTCTTGGCTATTGTAAATAGTGCTGCTGTGAACATTGAGGCGCATGTATCTTTTTGGATTAGAATTTTCTCTGGATATATGCCCAGAAGTGGGATTGCTGGATCATATGGTAACTCTATTTTTAGTTTTTTAAGGAACCTCCATACTGTCGTCCGTAGGGGCTGCACCAACTTACATTCCCACCAACGGTGTAGGAGGCTTCCCTTTTCTCCACATCTTCTCCAGCGTGTATTATGTGTAGTCTTTTTGATGACGGTCATTCCGACTGTGTGAGGTGATACCTCATTGTAGTTTTGATTTGCATTTATCTAATGATTAGTGATGTTGAGCATCTTTTCATGTGCCTATTGGCCATCTGTAGGTCTTCTTTAGAGAAATGTCTATTTAGGTCTTCCGCCCATTTTTTGATTGAGTTGTTTGTTTTTTGTTATTGAGTTGTATGAGCTCTTTGTACATTTTGGAGATTAAGCCCTGTCGGTCACATCGTTTTGCACATATTTTATCCCAGAAGGACATCTTTCTAATCACATAAAGGCAGCAGCTCGTAACATTTTGGTGTGTGCCCTCACCATTCTTTTGCATGGGCTGTGGGTATGAGTTTGGGATTTTGAACATGTTCACAATCAGACATTAGCACACAGTCCTGTCTCTACATGGGATGGGAGCAGCTGTAGGATGATTAAAAAAAAAAAAAAACCACAAAAACAAACAAACAAAAAAAAAAACACAGGGGGCTTAGATACCATAATTCTAGGACCTGGGTTCAAGGTTGAGCTCTGCCACTAACTGGCTGTGTGTCCTGGGATAATGTCCACCATCTCTGGGCCTCCGTATCCACTTATATAACAGGGGCCTGATGAAGTAATGTCCAAGAGCCCTTCCCACCCTAATATTCCAGGATTTTGTCATGTTAACCCAGGAAGGGTTTCCGGAGCAGGAGGAGGAAGGAGGAATATGGCGGGTATAGGAACCCATGCTTCCATTAAGATGGCCACTTGGGCTCTGTCCCCAGTGGCCCCAGAGCTGTGAGTGTGTCCCAACCCCTGGTCACCTCTGGCCTGGAAGAGACCCCTAAAAGCCCACTCCAGGAGGAGACAGGCCAGGACGTGGCTCTTTCTGCAGGCTGGCATTTACTCGCTGTGTGGCTTTAGGCATCTCCTCACCTCTCTGAGCCTCAGTTTCCCCCTTGGTCATGAGGGGTTGGAGGTAGACTGAACATTTTCTTTTTAAGTAGAACTTTTTTTTTCCAATAAAACTGTTTGCAGAAACCTAATACAGAGCAGAGAGGAAGGAAACCCTGACATGTATAGAGCATTTAAAGTGTGTCAGGCATTGTTCTAAGCACTTTATATTCATTAACCTTCCTATCCTCACAGCAACCCCACAAAGTGGGCACTCTTAGCTTCCCATTTGACAGATGAAGAGGCTGAGACCCTGAGGGGTTGGGTTGCTCGTCCAAGGTTATACACAGCTAGTAAGTGTTGGAATTGGGATTCTGAGCTGGTTGTATGTCAGTCATGAAACCCCAGGCCCCTTGTCTTTCCAACCCCTTAGGGACATCTCGGGGCACCCAACCCATGCTCTTACACACACACACACACACACACACACACACACACACACACACACACACACTGTGTCTTGCCCTCTGCAGTTCCAATCAAGGTCCAAACCACAAGTGACTGGCGAGATTGAGACACTGAGCTTTCCTGCCTCCAAAACCCGCATCACCAAAAGGTCCCAGGGACCGAGTCCCAAGGGCTGCCAATTTCTAGCCCTGTGCGAGTCCCCCTGCCACCTCCGCAGGGCCCTCGTCTGAGCCGCCTGCCTGCAGCTGCCTGCACAATACTTCTTCCCTTGAGGAATGAAGTCACAGTGCCCCCCCCACCCCCGGGCCAGCTACAGCCGAGCCTGCAAGCCCACTTAAGCCCTCAACTATTCCGAGGTGGGGGCCTTGCACCAGGAACTTCGACGAGGGGGAGAGTCTTTCTGATGCAAGAAAAATGCCTCGGGGTTTGGAGTCAGGCAGACCTGGGTTTGAATCCTGGCCCTGCCTCTGGCTAGCTTTGTTACCTAGCTAAACCTCTGCCTTCGTGTCTGGTACATGGGAATAATGATGTATTAACCACACAGTACAGTCTTGAGGATGTAGCAGGAAGGGCACACAGTAAGTTCTTCCATTTCCCTTCGCCTCTACCCTGCAGATGTGTCTGCTGGGGAGAAAAAGAAAAGGATCTTTTCTTCGATAGAGGGATCGCCCTGCCCTCTATCAGGTCAGTCAGTGATCATTTATTGAGTACCTAATAGGCATCGGGCACGGGACAGAGAAAAGAAAAAGCAACATAAGCGTCTCTGATAGACCTGCCCTAAATGAATGTCACGGAGAAGGAGGGGGGAAGAGAAGGAAGAGAACTCCACTGCTCAAGGCGTTCAGCGGAAGAGCCAGTGGGAGAAATGTGTTAACAGCTTTATTGCAAGGAACTGGATTACTTAATTGCAGGGCTGGCTAGGCAGGTCCAGAATCCATAGGTAAGGTGGTCAGGAGAGGCAGGCCAAAACTCTTGGATATGCACTGAAGCTGCTGCTCCCAAGTGGAATTTCTTCTTCTGGGAAACCTCAGGTCCGCTCTTAAGGCCTTTCAACTGATTAAGCCAGGCCCACCCAGATACTGGAGGATAATCTCCCTTAATTAAAGTCTGATGAGGGACTTCAATAACATCTACAAAATGCCTTTACAGCGACACCTAGACCAGTATTAGATTGAATAACTGGGGGCTGTAGCCTAGACATGTTGACACATAAAACCAGCCATTGTAGGGCACTTAAAGAGGAGGTTCTGTGGAAGGGTTGGTGACTCAGCTGGTGTCACCTTCAGGCAGAGGGCCGAGAAGGGCACTCAGGCAGAAGGGGCAGTCCCAGCAAAGGCAGAGGTGGTGGGAATGTAAGAAATATCATTGGGATAATCCTGATGGAGCCCCATGGAAATACATTACATACGAAGGGATCGGAATCGAGGAATGGGTTCATAAACCATAATATACCAATACAATGCATTCTTTTAAAGGCATCCTTATGACAATAATGGAACAACATGGAAAAATCCCCTTGGTGCGATATTCTACGTAAAACCACAGGAGATGAAAAGCTGGTTGAGTGTGGATATAAAAAGAACTGTTTGGGGATAGAGCCCTGAGAGATTCTAGTATTTTTTTTTAATATTTATTTATTTAGCTGCACGGGATCTTAGTTGCAGCAGACAGGCTCCTTAGTTGTGGTATGCAAACTCTTAGCTGCAGCATATGGGACCTAGTTCCCTGACCAGGGATCGAACCCAGGACCCCTGCACTGGGAGTGTGGAGACTTACCCACTGCGCCACCAGGGAAGCCCCAAGATCCTACTATTTTTAAATCCTCTTTACTGTGGTCCTATTATCTTTTAAGACAAAAAGGGAGATGTTATTTTTTTTAAGGTGAAGAATTGGTATTAGGATATCAGATAAAGTTGCTCATTCGTTAAAACTACAGAACCCAAGGTGAGGGAAACAGGATGTGCTGAACAGAATAAGCCAACAGTAAGAAACAAGAAACAGATGAAGCCCAGCAGGAGCCCGGGGTGTGTGAGGGGGAACAGTCAGGGCGGCACACCCCGTCCTCGTCTGCAGAAAGCAGTTGGGGAGAGGGGCTCTGCTTCTCAAGGCTCCCCCCGCTTCCCGCCACCCCGCCTCCTCCCCCGTAAGTGTTTCCAAAACATTCCAGGCCCACAAAGTGTCCAAACGCAAGAAGGGCCCACGTGGACGTCTAAGGTTGAATGGATCTTCTGATTCAGTTCTTTTAAGTGTTCCTGGAACCGAGGTTGAATTCCCAGAACCCCATCCTTCCCCGACAGACAGCTCTGACCTTTTCTCAGGGAAAAGGAGAAAAAGCCCCTTGGAAACTGTACTCAGGCCACACTTCTCCCTACAGACAGCATCCGTACTCAGCGATCACATAAAGCAGATTTTAGAGGAAAACATTTATTCCGGGGAGAAGTCCAGGGAAGGGCTCTGAGCTGAGATTCGGGAGACCTTGGTTCTTTGTAGCTCTGGCCTTGACTCCAATTTGCTGGGTGGTCTGAGAGATTTTACTTATTTATGGAGTAAATGTTTTCCAAGAGACTGGGATGTGCAAAACACAGCAGCAGGCGTGGCAGAGGGTGGAAAGACGAGCAACGCAGGTGTATTTAATATAACGGGACAGGAGCATGCGTGCATCCACACACAGACACACACACCAGGCTAGCACTGTGAGAGGGGATGCAAAAGGTGAAAGGGGACCGCCCTCCCGACAGGATAGGACTGTGCGGTCTCAAGGGTTCCCCTGGATCAGCAGGCTGGTGATGTCCCAGCGACACACTCATCTCTCCATCCAGCTGTGGAACTGTGTCTGCAAACCTCAGCTGGGCTGTGGGTGGGAGAGCAGGCCACGTGGGGGGCTCCTGCAGCAGACGGGCCCCCTGGGGGCACCCATCCTGGACACGTTCACCGCATGCTTCGGGCATCGGACATGGATTCACTCATCTATTCCTCACAGCCGCCCTAGGTGGTGAGGGCTCTTTTTATACGAACCCCCATTTTACAGTTGAGAAAAACGAGGCACCACGAGGTTAAATAATGACCCGATAGAGGGGGACCCAATTCCAGGTCTGGCTCCAGAGACGGTAAGCCTGACCGCGGGGCTGGGTTTCCCGTTTATGACGTGAGTTTCCAGCTAGACTCCTCGGGCTGTGTTTCCCTCGTGCGGTCATTCCACGCACAGGTTCTGACGTCTATGTCACCTGTACAGCTACTTTAATAGCAACTCACTTCTGAACTGGTAACTCCATATCACCAACTTAAATGGAAAATGAGCACCATTTGTCACCAAAAAAAAGCCTGTAAAAATAAATACAATGGACCATAAACAATCCGGTTAAAGTCTGGCTAGATTTGGGGGCCAGCCCAGGCGCTGGGCCTGCTGTCTTTGTTGAAAGGTGGGTTATAAACACCAGAGAGGTGCCGAAGACACTTTCTCCAGGGCTAACCCAGAGGAGTGGCTCAACGATTCGAGGTTATTTACCATCCAGTCCACAACCCTCGCTTTGGGAAATACCTCTGTCTCCAACACACCGCCACAAAACACGGGACACGAGTTGTCTACAGGATCAGGGGCTCCATACAAAGCAAATCCTGGCCCTTGAGAAAGTGACACTGTGGTGTCCTGGGGTGGCCACAGCCGCAGAGCCCTCAGACATGGATTCTTGGGGAACCAAAATAGACTCCCTCTGAGACTAAAATGGGAATGCTCCCTGCAGCACCAAGAGCCAGTGTTTATGTGATTCAAACAAAGGAAATACTTTTAAAGTAAGTCTTCTTGGACCAATTTTGAGGGAGAATGTTAGATGTTTCTTCTAAAGCATCAGTTTGCAAAACAAGGGGAAAGCCCAGCTGCGGAGTCATCGGCCCAGCGCCCCGACCCAGACACGAGGATCAGAGTAGAGGCAGGAGGCGGCATGGGTCCATCCCCACGCCCCACCCCCGCTCCCACCCCCAGCTGTGTCGATGAAGACCCCGAGGCCCAGGAGGCTAAAGGGACTCCCTCAAATAACACCCAGAACCGCACACCTGATCGCCACCACCCTCAGCGCCGATGTGCCCGCCACACCACGCCCGTGCCCTCCCCCCAACAGTCCCTTAAATAGTTCTCTGACATCTGAGTTTATAATCCCAAGATATATCAGTCAGGGTCCAGTAGGAAAGAGAGGGCACATTCAAACCAGCTAATACTGGTTAGCGGAAGAGAATTTTAACAGAGGGTCTATTTTCTGCCTGTAGACAGTGCGTGGGGGCACTGCCAGGGCCTCAGAGCTAGAGCAGCAGAGGCCTTGGCAGACGACCCACTCGTCCCTCCCTCCCTCCGACCCACTCATCCCTCCCTCCCTCCCTCGCTCCCTCCGGGCCTGAGGCCTGAGCGGCAAGAGGAAGTGTCACTTACCAGCATCACTGGGCAGCGAGTTGGAAAGTGCCCCGATAGGAGCTGTGAATCGGGCCAGGCCCAGCCGGCCCCTGGAGGCCCCCAGAGGAGGGAGCTGGGAGCCGGCACCCCATCCTCATCCTCCTCCCTCCCTCGGCCTCCTGCTGGTGCCCCCGTGGGCCAAAACCCATGGGAAGCCAGATGGCAGCCATCTCATCCCCAGGGAGTGGTCCCTGCACTCCCGGGACAGGGCTGGGGAGAAGCAGGGGGTGATGGATGCTCCCACACGTGGAGCAGATGCAGAGAAACTAGAGTCGCCTCGGACTCCTACCTTCTCCCTGGTCCTCAAACTGCCTGCTCTCTGCACATATGAAAGAGAAAAGCCCTCAACTTTGTTTTGAACAGGAGAGCAATGCTGACAGTCATTAGCAAACAGTTAGGGCCCAGTTGGGCTGATCCTGCCAGATCTGGGGACACCTGGCCCTGCTGCTGACCCATAACAGAGGGCAGTGAGGGGGGGCTGCCACCTCCCCAGGGTGACCGAGTTGGGAGACCCTGGGTTAGCTATGCGGCTGTCACTGTCTTGGTGGAAATGGTGACCTCAGCAGGCAGGCTGAGGTCCCTCAGCTGGACAGAGAGGCCCATGGGGGCAGGGGAAGTTCGGCTTCACTCTTCCCCACCTAATCTCCAGCACCAGAAAAACACTCAATAATTGCTGTTGAGGAATGAATGATCTGAATACATGACCTCTGACCCCTAGCTGAATTTTCTTTCCATGGCCCCAGCAGGGCCCCTCAGAAAAGCATTCTACTAGGTCTTTCTTCCCTTCCCCTAACCCCCCTCCTCGAAAAATCAAAAGGACTTGCTGTGCATTGCATCTCTTGCAAGTTCTAAATCCTGACCTCAGCTCAGCTTGGGGGATTGGGGAAACCTTTTCTGGGTGTTAACTGAAGATCTCTGGCTTTATTTTCTGCTTACCAACCCAGTCTTTTTTTTTTTCCTAATGTGTTCAAATTTCCACAATTGTCTGCTAACTGATCTCCACCTCCCACAACTGCACTGGGAGAGCTGGGCTACTGGAAGCCGGGTGCGCAGGGTCTGCACAGACTCCTCTAGCTGAGAAGCTGCTGAAACCTAGGGCAGGGCAGACCCATGGCTAAACACACGCACACACGCACACACACACGCATGCATGCGCCCAGTTTTTCACACCCTTCCCAGACAGCAGCCAGAGGTCACGTGGGATACTGGTCCGAGCTCCAGGTCTGGCACCAGAAGGGTTGAAGTCCCACCTCCACCTCTTGCCAGCAATGGCACTTGGATAAGTCACCCCACCTCTCTGCACCTCGTTTCTTCCTCTGCAAGGCAAGCGTACAGCCAATGCCTACCTCCCTGGAGGACAGTGCCGTCGAACTTGAAGAGGGAGAGGGAGGTTGTGCCAGTGCGAGCCCCACGGGGCAGAAAGGCCGTCACTTTTCCCCGGGGCTCAGGTGAGGACCTGGCTCAGAACTTGAGAGCACGTTGCAGCACTGACCAGAGTTGTGGATTGGAAACACTCCTCTGTATTTGTCTCTTAGGCTCGAAGGCCCTGGAGATCCTGTGTCTAATTCATCTCCGTTGCATCAGGGCGAGCCTGTCCTCCAGTCCAGCCCCCTCCCCTGAGCTCCAGACCCATGTGCAAGTCTCTAAGCGCTTCAAACCTTACAGGCTCAAGTCTAAACACATGATCCTGTCTCTCCAAGTTAGCCCTTCCCATTCATCCCCTTCATAGGAGACAGCAGCACCGGGACGGGGGTGGCAGCATCCTTGATCCCTTCCTTACCCTCATTTCCACCTCTCCATGTCCAGTTTTGCTCCAGACGCGTCAGTGTTCCTCCCTAAACACCTCTGGAATCGATCCTCTATGGTCTCCATCATCCCGTGCCTATAAAAACGGGCAGCAACTGCCCCTGACTCCCCCACAATCCAGCCACCAGGGCCTAACACACATCTGCACCCAGCGTCTTCCTGCCCCAGGGCCTTTGCACCTGCTGCTCCTTCTGTCCAGACATCCTCCACCACCATCCTTTCACCCAGCTTACTCCTGCTCACCCTCGGGTCTCATAATAAATATCCACTCAGCCCCTGCCCGTGGCTGGATTAGAACCCCACATTCCATGCTGTCACGGGACCTTGCATTTTATTTCATAGGATTTATGTCAGTTTTCGGTAACTTAGTGACTGAGTCATGTCTGGCTTCTCCGTGAGACCATAAGCCCCCGGAGGACAGACGCTGTGCCTGTTCTCACATTACGTCCTGGCACCCAGTGTGTGATGGATGCTTAATAAGTATTTGTTAAGTGAAGGCCTCCGTTTCTCTCCCCTAGTGGGGAATACGTGTGTTTTATGGTCCCCAGTCCCACCACCTAACTGTCTTTTCTCTTCCAGTCAGCCTGGGCAGGCCGGTACTCACGGCCCCCTCTGAGTCCAGGTGTTCTCTGCCTGGAAGAGATCAATGATCCAATCTGTTCATGAGGACACCGTGCCCACCACTGCCTCTTTCAGCTGAGTCAGAGGGATTCCTCGATTTACTATCTATGGGGCAGAGGGGAGGGGACAAGCTGGAGAACACCTAGGAGAGCACGCCCTTCCTCTCAGGGACAACACGTGAAGCGCCAGGCAATGTTAAACCCAAAGACAAAAGTTCTCAAGGGCTGGTGAGGCTGGTGTTCCAATCCCCAAAGGCCTGTCGGGGGTGGAGGGAGTGGATTGTTCTGTTTGAGGGAGGCGTGTGCAGGAGAAGCACACATTGCACAGGTGGCCACGTGTGAATGACCCCAGGTGAACGTGAAACGAAAGAGATTGAAATTCTGAAGGCAACACAAGAAATCAGACAGAGACGTGGCATGTCTGCAATGGAGACGGGACGTCTCCAACACGAGGCTGACCTCTGGGGAAGGTCTGAACACTCTAAAGAGAGAATGTGGGGGGAATTGATCCTGAGTGGAAGCAGAGGAAAGAGAGAGTCAGTCCTGAGGGGGGCAGTGTTAGGAAGACAAAGTGGGAGCTGGGCCCAGCTGGGCCTCTAGGTCCTGTGTCAGGTGTCACCTACTATGGACATGACCAGATGGCCATCTCAGCTGGGGCTATGGAACACGGGCCCTATAACTCTCAGTCAAGCACTCCCCAGGCCACCTTCTAATGATCCTGTGGCTTCTCAGAGCAGGTATGGGCCAGGTGCCATCCCGTTGGCTAGGGACTGCCTTGTGGGGGAAATTAACAAGCAGCATGTGGTGTGACACTTGAGTGTCTAGAGAGCTGGACCATGAGAGACAGCAGTGCCCCAGGTCTGGGGCACTAAGGAAACAAGTTTTTTGTACCTGTAGAAATCGGGCCAAAGCCTGGACCAAGGGGACCATGTAGGGGAGGTCTTACCTTCAGAGGCTCTGCAGAGAAGCCTGCCAGTTTCCGTGGGTCAGAAATTTAGGGTCCAGTGGGGATGGCTTGTCTCTGTTCTGTGATGTCTGGGGCCTCAGCTGGAAGACTCACAGGCCGAGGGAACAGAATCTAACCGAAGGCTTCACTGGGGCCAGAGGATCCATGACCAAGGTGGCAAGTCGGTTCCTCTCCATGGAGCCTCTCCATGTGGCTGCTTGAGTGTCCTCACAACATGGCGGCTAGCCTCCCCCTGAGTAAGCAAACCAAGAGGCCAAGGAGGAAGCTGCAAAGCCTCTTACGCCTTAGTCTTGGATGTCACACACTGCCGCCATGGGTGGGAAGCAAGTCACTAAGTCTGGCCACATTCACTGGAAGAGGAATTAGACTCCACCCTTTGAAAGGAGGAGTATCGAAGAATTTGTGGACATATTAAAACCACCCTCCACTAGGAGGGCCTCTCCAGAGCGTATCTCCAATAGGGACAAAGCCTCACTTTCTCAGCACCCATTGAAGACTGTCCTTATCCCCTTATTCAACCCCATCACTTGCCACTTCCAACCTCCCCATCCAACATCTAGTCCACCTGCCAGAACACACCAGCAGCTTCCCCACTTCTGTGCTTCTGCTCAAGCTGCTCCTTCTGCCTGATCTGCCCTCCCTCCTTCTTGGCCCCTGCTGACATTCTCTTCATCCTCTGAGACCCAGCTCCAGAGTTACCTCCAACCTCCTCCCCCCACATCTGTGTCCCTTGCCCCTCCTCCCACCCCTCGGCGCTCACGGCGCACACTGGGTCGCAGGTGTTGGGAGCACGGGCAGGGCAGGAGATGTGTGGTGTTCCCCTCTGGGTCCCTAGAGCCAAGGTGGAGCTCAGCACAGAGGAGATGCTCATGAAACATTTAAAGCGAAATTTCATCAATGAGTGAGTTCATCACACGTCTCCAGTCTGGCCCCTCAAAGCCAGCCAGCTGCTCCAGGATGTTTTCTGGGAAATCCCAGAGACAATCAGCAGATTCTTTCCCATGATCTATTGCTCAGCTCCTCCCCCACGAGCCTACCCAACAATCAATTGCCCAGGAAGAGCCCCTCCACCTCCACCTTCCTTCATCCACCCCACAGAGCACTAGGAAAGTGCCCAATTAGTCCTGCCCTTCGCATTGTGCTTTTAGTTTTTCAATGTGTCTTCATACCTACTCTTTGATTTAAACCTTGCAAGAGCCATGCAAGGCAAGCCAGGGAGAGAGTAAGACTCTACGACAATAAGGTGGAAGCTCAGAAAGGTCAAGCAATTTACCCAAGACAACACAGCTAGGGTTGGAGCCAATGTCTATCAAAACCCCATGCCTCTTTGTTGAAGTCGGAGAGGAACTTCCAGAAAGTGAACTGCCCCCTGGTCTGAGTCTCACCACTGGTCTGAGTCTCAGTGTGAAACAGGAGCCAGTGGGTTAATGATGGAATCACCAATATAAGAGCAAGAATCTGCCAACAGCGGTGCTGGAGTTTGACATTGGTTATTTTAATAAGTTCACAAAAAACAGGTAATTATTCATGTTTATTGAATCAAGTGCAGTGCTTGGGGCTTTCTGCACCCTGTCTCAGGTCCCCACCACAAACCTGAGAAGATTTTGTCATTCCCATTTTACAAGGTAGAACATTAAGGTTCAGAGAGGTTAATTAACTTACCCAAGGTCACACAGCTAATGAATGAGCCAGGCCTGAACCCAGAGGACTGTCTGGCTCCAAAGCCCCTTCCCCTCCCTTTTCATCAAGCAACCTCTGCTCATCATCAATGCTACACTGATGGAAGGTACGGAAGCATGATGCTGCCCTCTGCCAGAAGGAGACAGGGAGTGGGCAGATGGACTGTGGTCTCCGAGCCAGGTTGGAATCTCCCTGTCTGACATGATATCACTTTTCTCTTCTAATAAATTGCTCACCCATGGCCAGGCCACAAGAGGCTGAAAGAGACCAGTGCCCTTGTGGGGGTGGGGGCCTGTGATAAGGAAGGAATATGCTGTGTATCCTCCCATCACGGAAGCTTTGAGGAGGTCCAGGGTCTAACACTCACGCTTGTTAGTCTGGGTGACGGATGCTGGTCAAGTACACATCCCAGTGGAGCCTGGAGGTGAAGAACGGGAGCTCTCAGTTTAAGTCCAAGGAGCAGAGGCTCCTTTCTAAGACCCTGGGGACACAGGTATGCCTGAACTGCCTCTGAACACCGCACAGAAAGGGCCTGAATTTCACCCCTGACTTTGCCTTCTGGAAGCATCCCCCTGTCCTTCTGCACCAGTTGTTTCTCCCTCCTCTTGTGACCTCGAGGTGTAACTGCCTCTCTTCCACTGTCTTGCAGCGCCAAAATGTTCAACGTCACCTTGCAAGTCCTTGAACCTGCTGTCAACGGGACCCCTCGCCAGAGCAGCAGCTGCGTCCACCCCGACTGGTGGAGCTGGCTGAACACCATCCAGTCCCCCTTCCTCTGGGTCCTCTTCATACTGGCAGCTCTCGAGAACACCTTCGTCCTCAGCGTCTTCTGCCTGCACAAGAGCAGCTGCACGGTGGCGGAGGTCTACCTGGGCAATCTGGCCGCGGCCGACCTGCTCTTGACCTGCGGGCTGCCCTTCTGGGCCATCACCATCGCCAACAACTTCAACTGGCTCTTTGGGGAAGTCCTCTGCCGTGTGGTGAACACCGTGCTCTACATGAATCTCTACAGCAGCATCTGCTTCCTCATGCTGGTGAGCATTGACCGCTACCTGGCCCTGGTGAAGACCATGTCCGTGGGCCGGATGCGCAGGGTGCACTGGGCCAGACTCTACAGCCTGGCGATCTGGGGCTGCTCGCTCTTCCTGAGCTTGCCCATGCTGGTCTTCCGGACCATGCAGGAGTACGGGGCCGAGGGCCACAACGTCACCGCCTGCATCATCATCTACCCGTCCCGCAGCTGGGAGGTCTTCACCAACAGCCTCCTGAACTCCGTGGGCTTCCTGCTGCCCCTGAGCGTCATCACCTTCTGCACCGTGCACATCATGCGCGTGCTGCGCAACAACGAGATGCAGAAGTTCAAGGAGATCCAGACAGAGAGGAAAGCCACTGTGCTGGTCCTGGCCGTGCTGCTACTGTTCATCGTCTGCTGGCTGCCCTTCCAGATCAGCACCTTCCTGGACACGCTGCTGCGCCTCAACATCCTCTCCAGCTGCTGGGACGAACACGTGGTTGACGTCTTCACGCAGATCGCGTCCTTCGTGGCCTATAGCAACAGCTGCCTCAACCCGCTGGTGTACGTGATCGTGGGCAAGAGCTTCCGCAAGAAGTCGCGGGAGGTGTACGGGCGGCTGTGCCGGCAAGGGGGCTGCGGGGCGGAGCCCAGCCAGACGGAGAACTCCATGGGCACACTGCGGACCTCCATCTCAGTGGAACACCAGATTCACAAACTGTCGTAGTGGGTGGGAAGCAGCCGGTGAGCAGATGTCACCAGGGCTACTAACGCGGGTGACGATTGTTGGACAGTGATTCTCAGGATGTGCCCCAGGAGGAATGGAAGGAATCCCAAGTGTGACCTTGGACAGTGAGTCAGTGTCTCCAGTAAATTCCTTCCCGGCTCAAGTTGCAGATAACAAGGCTGTGAGGTTGGAGTGATCTGGTACACAGCCAAGGGCTCCAGAAACACAAGAGTATTATTGTTCTTATTTGCTGCCACCCCTAGACCAGCCTGCTGTTTCCCAGGAGTGGAGGGAGCCTGGGGGTAGGGGCAGGAATGACCGAGCTTCCCTCCCATGTGGTGTCCCACCTTGCCCCAGCATGACAGCTCAGATCTCCAGAAATGCCACCCAGCTTTGGTGCAGCTGCTGAGTGCCCACGCAGGGCTCAGCTGAAGTTTTGCCTTGGGTTTCTTTAATCCACTCAGCTAGGACTTCGGAGGATGATTTCTCAGGTTAATGAAGGTTAAACTCTGAGAGATCCATGGTGTGAATCCAGAGACCAGGATTCTTTCATTCCCCTCATGGAAAGACAAGTGGTCTGTGCCAAAGAAGAACCCAATAAGCACTTATCCAGCACTTGCTGTATATGCAGCCTTGAGCACTGTAGGTAAGAGAAGAAAAAGAAAGTACAGTCTCAGTCTTGAATGAACTTGCAGACTCATGTGGGGATAAGTCAGCACCTGCAGCCACGGTCAAGCAAGGCACTGTGGGCGGGGCAGAGCAGAGGGGTGAGGAGAGGCCGCCCCCGCTCAGCCTATAACTAGTTGCACGTGGCTGTGTCCCTGTCTCGGTTTCCTCCTCTGTAACACGAGGCTGCTGGGGGATTAAAGGAGCTAACAGGCATAAAAGTACTTTGACAAATGAAAGGTGCTATGTAAATGTGAGGCATTATTACGCCCACAGAACAGGAATAAATTTATTATAAGGAGAAAGACACAGGTTCAGCAAAAGGTCCGTAGAGGAGAATCGGTAGCTAATGGTGGGGTGTAAAGCACCCATCAGTGTCTGACACATACTAGGTGCTCAAAATGTTAACTGCCTTCCACCACCTGGCCTTCCCATCAACGTGCGCGCGCGCGCGCGCGCGCGCACACACACACACACACACACAGGCATCTTCATTGGAGGTGGGAGGACGCCCTCCCCAGCCCGTAGATCATTTGCCCAAAGAAGCAACTGGAGAGGGGTCCGCGGCTCTGCCTCCTGTGGGCGGGGCAGGGGCGGCTCGTTGTGTCAAAGGGCGGGGTGGGCAGTGATGGACGGGTCGGAAAGCCGGTACCAGGTGTCAGGCAGGATGAAACTGGACCAGCATCCTTGGCCAGAAGCTTAAGACACAGCCCTAGTCCCAAGCCCGAGGTTCTCCAGGCGGAATTCGTTTCTTCTTTTTCTACACGTTTTATAAACTGCCTTCTGTGGCCGGCCCACGTGGAGATAACGGAGAACGCACCACCCAGGCGCCAACATCAAGCCCTCAGAGTCTAGGCAGGGAGGCACGCTCAGTAGCAATGGAGTTCGGGACGCATAATGCAGGCAGCGCCCTGGAAGCACTCACTCGATCAGTAAATGGGTGATTTGTTAGCGGGCTCTCTCTGGAGAGGATAGAACCTTCGGGACCAGGAGCATTTAGATGGCAAAGAGCCAATACTGCCCAATCCAGCTCTGGATTTTAAAAGAAAAAGAGTCACAGGAGATTTCTTCCCCATCTCAGCCTTTGTTTTCTGCTACGCATACCCCTCTGCCCAGATAAACATACACACTTCTGGCTGGAGAAAGAAAACAGAGGAAATAAGAAATAGGAACCATTTAGCATTAGAACGAAGTAGGAACCATTTAGTGATAGAATGAAGTTAAACCATGTGCATATTGTGAGTGGGGTAACACACAAGGAGGCTGGGCTTTGGAATGTGTACCACTCATTCATCAGTGGGTGTGTATGGTCTGAAAGTCTCCTATGAGCAGAGCCGCATCACAGCCCTGGGCCCCTAATGGTCATTTAGGGTCCATCTGTGGGCTAAGGAGCAATCGGTCTGTGGGAAGGGAGCTGCCCCATGGGCTGTGTTGGTACCATGATAAAGAACATCTGTCCTGTGAAAGGTCCAAAGAGCTACTACATTGTAAAGAGGGAGCATTTCACAAACAAGGAGAAATGGATGAACAGCATAAACATGTGTTTTTGTCCAGGGTAATAAAGGGATGAGGCATTTTTGCGTAGTTCTTTCATTTGTTACAACTCCCGAAAACCTGAGTCTTGTCACAGACACTGCCGTGGCGGTTAGAAGTCTTTGGCCTGGGGGTTCCGTTTATTTCCACTCAACCTACTTTAGGGCTTCTGTCCTACAAATCAGTGGTGTCCAAGCTATTGTAATTGCATATCCATATAAGTAAAAAATTTTGATTATATGTACCCAATACGTACACTTATTTACATGTATTAAAAGGTACACTCTAAAATATACTCAAGTACAATCTAAGAAATTTCAACAGGGTTTGAATATTTTCTCCCATCCCATATTCCTACATTGGTGACTCATTACCAAGCACCCATCAGGTGCGCATGAGGCCCCATGAGGCCCTAGAATCATAAGGATGACTGTAATTCAATCATCCGTGCATGAGATATATATCTATTAGGTGCCTTCCATTTGACAAGGTCTAGATCAAACCGTTGTCTAACTACTGCTTGCATACTACCAGTGATGGGGAACTCATTACCCACTTCATTTTGAGGTCCCTTCATTATTCATGCATTCATTCACTCATTCATTTAAAAAAAAAAAAACTTGCTTTCTGTGTCTACAGAACTGACACTGCTTTGTCTCCACATCCATCAATCCATGCTAGAAACCTGGGGCTCATGGTGAAGAGAAATAACCCTCTCTGCTATTCCTTACACCTAGTGAATCAGCACCTCTTTTACATTCCACCTAAGTGTTTCCTGGATCTATCTGCTTCTTTCTGTATCTAACCATCATCTCTTATTGGTCTCCCCATCTCTGATATTAACTACCACCATCTCCCAATTCATATTCGCCACTCTGCAGCCAATGATGTCTTTTAAGAAGGCAAAGACAATGATAGGGAAGCTATACATGTAAAGAACCTGTAAAGAACAGTGTTTAAGAGCAAAGGCTTTGGGATCGGGCAGACCTGGATTCCAGTTCTGCTTCTGGCTCAGACTCATTTGCTGTGTGGTCTTGGGCATCTCAGTTATCCTTTCTGAGTCTACATTTCCTCATCTGTAAAATGAGGATAGTAATGGCATCCACATCATAAAACTGTTAGCAGAATTAGTGTATGAAAGTGTTTAGCTTGGTACAGAGTTGGCAGTCAACATGCATGAGCTGCCATGATGGTGATGATGTTGGTGATGGTGATGATGATGGTGATGCTGTTGGTGATGGTGATGATGATGGTGATGGTGATGGTGATGATGATGGTGATGACGTTGGTGATGGTGATGGTGATGGTGATGATGTTGGTGATGGTGATGGTGATGATCATGATGGTGATGATGTTGGTGATGGTGATGATGATGGTGATGGTGATGATGATGGTGATGATGTTGGTGATGGTGATGATGATGGTGATGTTGGTGATGGTGATGATGATGGTGATGGTGATGATGTTGGTGATGGTGCTGATGATGGAGATGATGATGGTGATGATGTTGGTGATGGTGATGATGATGGTGATGGTGATGATGTTGGTGATGGTGCTGATGATGGAGATGATGATGGTGATGATGTTGGTGATGGTGATGATGATGGTGATGGTGATGATGTTGGTGATGGTGCTGATGATGGAGATGATGATGGTGATGATGTTGGTGATGGTGATGATGATGGTGATGGTGATGGTGATGGTGATGATGATCATGATGGTGATGATGTTGGTGATGGTGATGATAATGGTGATGATGATGTTGGTGATGATGTTGGTGATGGTGATGATGATGTTGGTGATGATGTTGGTGATGGTGATGATGATGATGATGATGATGGTGATGGTGATGGTGATGATGGTGATGGTGATGGTGATCATTATGGTGATGATGTTGGTTATGGTGATGATGATGGTGATGCTGTTGGTGATGGTGATCATGATGGTGATGATGTTGGTGATGGTGATGGTGATGATGATGGTGATGATGTTGGTGATGGTGATGATGATGGTGATGATGACGGCTGTGATGGTTATGATGGTGGTGGTGAAGGCGATGGCTGTAATGAAGGTGATGGTGAGGGTGATGATGGCCCTCTCTAACAGGAAGCCTTTCAGTAGTGTCCCACCACTCTTGGGATAAAGCCCCACTTCCATAAGGTGGCTCGCAAGACCCTTCACAAGCTGGCCCCTGCCTTGTCTCTTTC